>NC_056744.1:805237171-805454671 GCF_019279795.1 Protopterus annectens
TAGGCATAGGGCCTTAAAATGTATGACCATTGCACAGAGATAGGTTAGACAGGCAGACTGCTACAAAGAGCTATATTTATAAACACAAAGAGTTGCCTGTTGGGAGATTAGAACCTCTACCTATCTAGTAGCATGTATTAGAGCACTATGTACTTATTGCATGCAAAACGGAGTTTATTTGTTAGTAGAATGTCAGCCAGTGCTGTTAAGGTGGGTGACATCAGCAGGTGCTGAAAGGGAGGACAATGTGCAGGAGTACATTACTCACAGGGCCATAAAATGATTCACCATAGCATAGACAAAGGCAGATGACCATGCCTGTACCACTGTTAGGGAAATATCTACACACACACACCCACAAGGTGGCTGAAGAGAGATTAGAACCCGTAACCTACCTACTATTACACACTATAGCTCGCAGTATGTATTGCACGTGCCACTGGTTCAATCTATTGTACACATGGCTACAGCCACAGTACTTGTGGACTATGCAAGATGACTTGTATTATACAGCACGTGTGGCCTGCAGAGTGAATCTGCTTTATGCTGTTAGTTTATCATGTGTCCTAGCAGTGCAGTACATGTTAATATCCCTGCTATGTGTGTACAGGTACCAGTTCCACTATGTCTGCCAGGTTGCAGTTTGCTAGGTGGACAATTGGCCATTGACAATATGGCCTGTCCAAATTCTGCATTAACACTATTGCACATTACTCAACCTGCTCACCATTGTCTGTCTACAGGGTGACATTTCACAGGCAGAGAGTACTGTGTTTGGGCAGTTCTGTCATTATGTGGCCTTGATCTGTCAACATCAAAAGCTGCTGTGGGTGTAGGTGCAGACAACCCCAGCATCCTGCATGTATGTGTGGACATTCTTGCATCCCCATACACATATACACATCTATATGTATTTATACACACACACACACACACACACACACACACACACATATATATATATATATATATATATATATCAGGGATGTAACTGTAGCTGTGTGCATGTATGTGTGTGTGTGTGTGTGTGTGTGTGTGTGTGTGTGTGTGTGTGCGTGCGTGCGTGTGTGTGTGTGTGTGTGTGTGTGCGTGTTGTGTTATGTGACTGTGTTATATAGCTATATGTAACAGGTCTAAATCACTCTACATGTTTATGTAGCTACACACACACACACACACACACACACACACACACACACACACACACACTCTGATAGAATGGGTAATCATGTGTGAGGGGGATAGGAAGAGACAGATACGTATACATAGCTACCTGTATGCACACACATATTTTCATATATCAGTTCCTCAGACAAATGAGGCATCAGACATGGGCTCAAGTTAGCTAAGTGTAGCAGCAAGCCCAGTGTGACTACCAGTATTTACAAGGTGACTCCAGGTCAGACCTACCTTTACTCCAGTATAGGATTTTGTGTGCTGCAGCCAATTGGCTGTTGTATTTGATTCAACAGTCACCTCCTTGATATTTTGTCCAAGGCTTTCCCTGGCTGTGTGCTGAATGTAATATATGTCTCATACCTATCAAGTGTGATGATTGTAATAAAATGTATGGAGTTCTGCATATGTATGTTAAGTCATATATAGCATTGTGGATTTCTGGTACATTATTAGCAAATCATTATAGGTTGACATTAGGACATGCTGACAGACATTTGGGTTACTGACTCCATGCACATCAGCAAACCCATGTTAATGCATGGGTTGTTATTCTCTGCAATTTATACATTTGTCTGGCCAGTAGTTAATCCTTCCCCTTGTATTTTGACCTTTGTCCCACCACTGTTCATGGCTTTGTGCAGATTTTCTGCTGTAAGTGGTTGTGGGTATGATGTGACTGTGGTACATGCTGTAACAGCAGACACAGGGTGACAGTCTACATACCTCTTGCTGTACATATTTCTGCAGGATGTCCGGCATTCTGCTGCATATGTCTGCTCTGTTACTCATACAGTTATTGTTTCCTGGTAATATACTAATACGTGCAGCCCACAGAAAAGTACTGACCCAGTTAAGTGATGGCCTTTACATCCTGCTGCTAATCTTACCTGTTGCAACCTGCTGTTATACTAGCCACTTACTAGGTTGTTCAGAGCATGTATAATGTCTGTTTGTTTAGCCCTCTGCCACCCATTGTCTCTGCCTTTGTTCAGTCTTCTGGCATGAACAAATTGAGGCATATTGACAGTCTGTAGGACTCCTACCATACAAGTACCTCACATGCAAAAGTTGTAGGTACAGCCAGCATTGAACCATCAACACCATTAACCATGCTAATGTACTTAGCCCAGTAAGCCACCAAAAGGTGAGATTTAATTCCACACACTATCAACAGCAGACAGACATACATTGTGTGAGCCCTACTGTGACCCTTGCATTTTGTGCAAAACAGGACATTTGGGCAGTTTTTTGTGACAGCCCTGGGATCGTGTGGTCTGCAGATATATCCTTGCAAACATACTGCTACTACAGTTGTATGGGAACACTGGTGTGTTGGGGTTAGTGGACTCTGGCATTGACAGTGTTGTGTTTGTCCTATGACCCTGCTATTTGGCATTCCCCTTGCATACTACAGTGGGTTTTCCAGCCCTGTAACCTAATGCATTTTATGGGGCACCCAATATTGGACAGAGTACCTGTTTTCCCAAGTAGCTGTTAGTTTTCTGCAAGTAGCCCAGCAACCCACTCTGCTCCCTTACATACATGCAACAGGTCCATACATATGATACCATAGTCTAGTACCCCATACATTTCTAGTAAAGGAAAGTGACTTACCTTGTGGATGCAGCAGTTGAGGGACCTGTGTTTCAGGGCTGACTCTGTTTGATACACACAGTACACAGCCAATACATGGTAAGGTAGAGGTTGTGTGGTGTGGCTTGCATCCTTTTTTCTATGTAGGTGAGTCATGGGTTCATAGGTTCATAGGTTCATACTAGGCTATCTGCCCGAGGGCATTTACAAGCCTAGCCCATAGTTTTGTGGCTTAAGCCACCCCTTTAGTATGGGGGGGGATACCATTTATTTTTTTGCTGTGCTTGTTGACACGTGACACTGGAGGTAATCCTGGGTGTATCTCCCATCCATTGGTCAAGAGTAAGGTGTCAGTCCTTAGGACCCTAGGTTGTCAGTGCATGTGCTATGCATTGCCTCTTTGCCAAGGCCAGGGCATACTGGGCATGCCTATGTCTGCCTACAGGGACAGGCTCAGTGGGTTCCACCCCCATGTCCCCCTCTGCCTGTGGCTGTGGGGACCTAGGCTCTGGTGGGGGGGGGGGCTGCGTGTCCCTTCCCTATGATGGTCCTGCCACAACTGTTTTCACAGGATCATATTGTGTAGCATGGCACATACTGTGAACATCTATGCACATGTTGCTGAAGAGTACTGCAAGGTTCAACCTGATATATCAAGGCACAGAAACCATGACTTGAGCAGCCCAAACACATGCTCTATGATGTTCCTAGTTTGTGTGTGCTCCTCATTATGGCATTCTTCAATAGGTCTGTGTGCATTTCTGATGTGCGTCATCATTCATGGTTCCAGTGCATAGCCAACATCCCCCAGTAGATGGCTGTACAGGATGTCCCCCCAGCAAACATCTAGTACAGCAGTGATGTGTGCCAGATATGTAGTTGTGATAACTGCAAGAGCTGCTGGCAGACGTACTCATGATATTGTCATGGGCATTGCACATGACCTGGCAGTTGACAGAGTGATACCCCTTGTGGTTGACATAGACTCTACCCTCCTCACCAAGTGGTGCTTTGATGTGTATATGAGTGCAGTCTATAGCACTCAGCACCTCAGGGTAGTGTGCCACATGGTGGAAGAGATGCATACTGCTGGCCCTCTCCTCAGGGTTGTGGGGTAAATAAATGTGCTCACTGGCATGTGTTTGCATTGCATCCAGTAACTGGTGGAGTACCCTGGATGCAGATACATGTGAGACCCCCATTATGTCCCCAGTTGGTCTTTGAAAAGTACCTGTAGCTAATATTCTAAGGGCTACACATACCTTTTTTTCCACTGGGATAATTTCTCCTCTGTTGGCTCTCTTTGGGTCTGAGTTGAGGCCGGCAAAGCTTGGTGAGTTCTTGTAGTATGTCCTTGTCCACCTTGTAGGACTCTACAATCACCAGCTCATGTAGCCCTTGGAAGGTTACCCTGAGCCTAACACTCTTCTCTTTCTCAGTATGGACCTATTGTCAGCAGCAGCATCAGCACTGCCCTCAGCCTCTAGCACACACAGCTGTAGCAGAGCAGCAGCAGTCCCTAGCATTTTGTCAGTTAAAATTCCCAAGTGTGTACTACAATGGTGCAAACAGAAGGGTGTAGGCATATCTTATAGTGGTGTTCTGCAGGTGCAGCCTGTGAGATTGGCTAACTATGATCCATTCCACCTGCCATGTACATCATTGAGGGGTTTGAATGGCCCATTGTTTGTGGAACAGGGCCTAACAGTAATTTATACATGATTGGCTTTCCCAGGGTATTCCTTTTTTTTTTTTTTAAATACCTTCCCTGCTAAGCACTGCGGTGCATCACATAAACCCACACCACTAGTATAAACACTGAGTTGCAGTCTGGACACATACCCTTGAATGGGGATGCTCAACTCAGCTGTGTACCATGTAAATGCACTCAAACTAGCTAAAACATATGCCCTGCAGATAAATAAAGCTTAGCAGAAATGGACACCCCCCCCTTACTTAACTTAGAGGCATGCTGTGCAAACAGGTGCTGCCGAGCTCCAATCCACTTAAAAATATTATGACACACCCTGTTTTGATGCCAGCTACCTCTTCTGTGGACACCAGCATAGTTCAGGGACTACACCACTTTTATCTGCGGTCACAGTAGCCCATTTTTGCTATTCAAGTAACCCCAGCTCATTTGCATACTGATCCGTGCACACAGCCTGGATACTTCACTATTCCAGGACCTGCCTCCTTAGCAACCACTGAATACTACCATTTTGCATACTGCTTGCAGGGCTCTATAATGCATTATTCTCACATACTGCATGTTTTATTTTTGGATTTTACAATTTTTTTTTTGCATTTTTTTGCAGCGGCACACAAAAATGATATAGAGGTTCATAGATTAGTACTAAGCTAACTGCCCTCGTGAGCCATTTTAAGCTTAGCCAATTATCCATTGTGAGACTCAAACCCTGCACCTTGTGTTTGTAAGGCAAACACCTTAACCATTAGGCCACCCTCCCAACCCATGGCTATTAAAAATAATTTTTTGTTATTTTACATTATTTTTTGGACATACAGAGCATAGGTTTGCACTTATCTGTCCCTAATATTCAATCCCTGAACTTCTAAAGGGACTTTTACATCCCCTGTTCAATTTTTGATTTCTTGTACATGGTAATTTTCTGTGACACTTCGGACACTAACACAAGGTCTGCAGGACTACCTATCTGCTTGCTGGATCTTTCCAGCACCCTCATTTAACCTCATTTGCATGAATTTCACCTCCTTATGAGGTGATTTGCATTCTGGTGACACTTCCATGTCTGCATGCTCGTGCACTCTCCTCTGCTCCATTTACTGGATCACACAGCTGCCGGTTTCCGTGTTGGGACCGTGCCACTATGCCTACACAGAAAATCACTCCATGTAGGCTTTATTGAATTCCAACCTCATTTTATAAGACCAAGATTTAAAATCTGCCCCTACCCCACATTAATTTTGGCTTTGTCCAGAATTCTTGCATTGAGTGGTTAAGAGGTATATACAACCTCCACGAGAATGAGTGAGAGATGCCTTAAACTGCCTGTCATTTATCACTCTTTGCCGGAGCATCATTGATCTCATACTGACTATATGTATATAAATATATAGTAATAAGTGTTGCATATAAATACATTGTAGACTGGTTTGTAAATTTAGGTGTGCTTTATTTATAGTGCAATATGGCAAATTCAAAACCAGTTAAAATAAAACTATTCATGTCACTCACAGCGTTGTTTACTGCTTACAGTCTCTGAAATGAACTCCTCAGTCTTTATGACTCCTTTCATGGGGGGGCACTGAGGCACAGATCAAGCTACTTCCTATCTCTACTAAACTCTGCAACTAAGTAAGTAAGTAGGTAAGTCTATAGTTAAGCCCATCATTACTTTACAACTAAATCCATGCGAACGCTTCTGATATTCCACATGCAAATCCATATGGTGTAGGCCTCCAGGTACATCCACAGACTCCTCTGGTCAAGTCTATTTTAAGAATCATCACTCTTGGCCCTCAAAATCCCTGTCATAGAGAGGCAGACATCAATTTGGGCTTCAAGTCCATTTTCTAACATTCATCTTCCTTCAGGTATTTCACATTTCCCAACTGTTACCAAGTATCCCTAATAAATACTATATGCATAGCTTGACTGCTGCTACCATAGTACACTGTACATATAAGAAAGCAGCCACTATCCTACAGTATATATTGATGCATAACATATGCATATGTATATCATATGTGTATTTTTGTGCATTATATTTGATTGAACATACATACATACAAATTTATTTATTTGACATTTGTTAACCAGGATAGTCCATCTGAGCAAAAGCCTTTTTTCAGTGGAGGCCCAGGGAGAACAGCTCCACAGTACAAGTAAGCAAGAAAATTTACAAAACTGAAGATGAATACAGTGAAAAATCATGGGCATTAATGCCCTTCTAGCCTGTCAATATACCAAAACACTTGTTCCCATAGTAAGTGTCCAGGCTGTTCTTAAAAATATGCAAACTAGTACTTACTTTAATATAATTTGGTAGTCTGTTCCATGCATCAGCTGCTCTCTCAGACAACTAATTAGTACACTTCTCATTCCTATAGAATATTCTACATAGGTTGTCTGATGAGTCTCTTCTACTTTTTGATAACCCCAAAATATTCCCAGAGGTCGTTGTCTCTACATGCCCTATATACCTGAATAAGATGTCTTCTTATATATATATATATATATATATATACATATATATATATATATATATATATATATATAAGAGATAATGTACAAGTTCAGATATTGTAGTCTTTCCTGATAACCTATAATTTCACATCCGTGGATGCCCTTGGTATATTCCCACTGTACTCTTTCCAGTTTACTCATGCTTGTTTTCTTATAAGTTTCCATATTGTTATTCTATACTCAAATTTGGGTCTAATGTAAAAATAACCTCATAGCTGGATTTGCTCATATACCCAGGTCCTTAAATGAATCTACAGTTTCAATCACTGTGTGCTGTATTAAATATTCACCTTTAAGTTTATGTCTCCCAAATCTCATATGCTTAGTTTTTGATGTATTTATCAGCATATAATTCTCCTGTGACCAAATGGTCAATTTAGTCAAGCTCTTTTGCAGACATACTTTATACTTTATCTGTAACACATGTGATTAGTTTACCCAGTTTCAGGTCTTCTGCATATAGACTCTAGAACACCTCAGATGAAAATGTTAGGTCTGAAAGATACAATCTAAACAAATAAGGGTCTAGGACAGAGCCCTGTGGGACACCCTGACTGTACCAAGAATTTCACCAGTTAGTTTCACCAGTCCAGTTGTTGTATGATAGTTGCCTTGTCCTGTTTGTAAGCCATGCAGCTGCCCACCTTATCAAGAGTACATTGATGCCTAATAGTTCTAATTTATTGATCAGTTTTTTTGTGTATGACTCCTGACATTGCCTAGATCCTGATATTAAACTTTTTTTGTTTTTTGCACTGTCAATCTCTCTTTCAAAACTTTTCACATTCCATCTGCAGTTCTTCCACTGACTATATCACTTCAGTTTTACATAGTGGCTGTTTTGCTTCCATATGTAATTAATCTTCTGTGCATTGGTTTAGATTTCAGAGTGACAGAATTATCTGGCAACAAATTAACCTTTATAAACCTCCTAATCACTGCACATCAATGGTAGTAAAACTTGGCTTGAAGTAACAGTAATTTCTTTAGGAAACAAACAATGTCTAGCATGTTCCGTTCCCTGGAATGTTTTTTTTACAATCTGGAGCAATAGTTGCTCCTGAACATATGTTGTGAATAATTTCCTTAATAATGTTGTTGAATCAATATTATTCCAATCTGTTTCTGGTCAATTTAAGCCCCAAGCTAATATTATTCTTCCCTCCTGCATTTCATGCAAAAAATGTATGAATTCCTCTAGGTCATCAGCACTTGACTTTGGTGGTCGATACACTGCAACAATTGTTATATGTTCCAGGGTTGTCTTTATTGTTACAGTTACTCAATCTATAGCATTGATGTTATCACTGAACTTGTAATAATCACAGGTCTCATAACTATATTTAATCCCTATCATAATACCTCCACATATATTATCTTGTCTTCTTGCATCTTTTGATCCTTTACAATTTGCTTACAGACTAAATCACTCCAGTGCGGACGATATATCCCTGGCACTACATTACACCTTGAACCATCTTAAAGGCAAAAATTGCTACGTATGTATGCTGTTCATAGACTTCAGCTCAGCCTTCTACACTGTAATACCACAGCAGCTGTTGTCTAAACAAAGTCAACTAGGCATATAAAATATACTCAGCAACTTGATCCTTGACTTTCTGACTGACAGGCCCAAACCATTCGAGTTGGCTAGGACTACTCATGTTGCATCACCTTGAACACAGGTGTCCCAAAAGGTTGTGTACTAAGTCCACTTCTCTTCACAACACTGACCAATGACTGCTCTGCTAAACATCAGACCAATCACATCATCAAGTTTGCCGATGACACCACCATGATTGGCCTCATGCGTAATGACAATGAGGGGGCATACATAGTGGAAGTGAACCAATTCACCAGATGGTGCACTGAGAACAGTCCAGCACTAAATGTTGACAAAACAAAAGAAAGCATTGTTGACTTCAGGAGGAAGCAAGGGTCCCATGCACCCATCACCATCAATGGTATGACAGTGGAAAGAGTAAAAAGTATCAAATTTCTAGGGGTGCACATCTCAGATGATCTAAGCTGGGCAACAAACGCCTCCAACCTTGTAAAGAGAGCCCAACAATGTCCAAACCTCCCCTCCCACATCTTCATGACCTTCTACAGGGCCATGATCCAAAGCATACTGACTAACAATATTACAGGCTGGTATGGAAACTGCTCATATGCAGAATGAAAAGCATTAGAGAAGGTCAGGCCAAGAAAATCACAAGATCAAACCTCCAGCCTTGATGGACCTTTACTCTTGCAGATGCTATGGCAGGGTAGTGAAGCTGATAAGGGACAAGTATCATCCTGCACATAGACTGTTCCACCTCCTGTCTTCATTGAAATAATACAGAAGCATCAGGTGTAGACGATTCATGAATAGTTTCTTTCCACAAGTGATCAGACTGTTGAACAACTAACTGTAACAATGTCAACACTCCCTCAGTTCATGAGAGCATCATAAGTGCAATATGACTGTCTTTACTGTCATAGAATTAAAGTATCTCAGCTAGAGCGTCTTCTGTGTGGAGACATGCGTGAATGGGCATACCTTCGTTGAAGGTTGTGTGTCAGAGCTGGCAACTCGGCATGTAAAAATCTACTGCCAATCATTAGCGGACAGGAGTTCCACTGTGGCGACCCCTAACCGGGAAAAGCCGAAAGACACAACAACACAACATGCAATCTGAACTAAATTATTACTTGCATAATTATGAGAACTGTGAATTATGCTATGCTGCTATACTATCATAAAAATGGTGGTGGGTAAGTTATCTATGTGTGTATTTATATCTGTACTGTCTAGTATTTCTTCCATTATATGCTTCCTTCACCCTCTTGTGAAAATTGTTTTCAATGCACACAAGCTTGAAATAATGGAATTTCATCCAGTGATACATTGCATTTGTTGATCTGAATGGCAATAACGTTTACTTTGACTTTGAGGTTAATACTAGTCCCCCAGTTTTGTCTGCTTTAAGTTTTAAGCAGTAAGAATGTGAGTCTCCCCCCTCCACATAGACACTTGCACATGCACATTAACACAGTACTTTTATTTTTGTAACATTACCTTGGATAGAGCTCATATTGCAAGCAATAAATGCCAGAACAGATCCATTGCAAAAAAAGTAAACCATCAGAAAAAATGCTGTGTTTTTCCTTTTTTTTTCTTTGCAGGAATGACTCTTCTTAACATATACATTGTCAATATTGTTTGTCTGCCAAGACCATGACATTTGGTCTATCAGTGTTCTGTGCAACAGTTTTTTTTTTCTTTTTGTCTGATGCACAGTGGTGCAGCAATTAATATTGTTGCCTTGCAACAAGAGGTTCTCCAGCTCGATTCTCAGCTGGAGTGCCTTCTGTGCAGAGTCTGCATGTCCTCCCTGTGTTTGTGTGGGTTCCTTCTAGGTGCTCAGGTTTCCTCCCACATTCCCAAGACATGCTGCAGGTGAATTGGACATTCTAAATTGGCCTTAAGTGTGTGTGTGTGTGTGTGTGTGTGTGTGTGTGTGTGTGTGTGTGTGTGTGTGTGTGTGTGTGTGTGTGTGTGTGTGTGTGTGTGTGCGCGCGTGTGTGCATGTGCGTGTGCACGCGTGTGTGTGTGTGTGTGTGTGTGTATGCTGCAGGTGGATTGGACATTCTAAATTGGCTCTAAGTGTGTGTGTGCCTCCCGAGGAAGTTTGGGTGCTGGGCTGGCAACTTGACACCATCAAACTTTACTGCCACTTGTTCTGTAGACCAATGATTTGTTATGGTGACCACTAATGAGAGCAGCTGAAAGAAGAAGATCTGCATATTTAAAAGGGATTCTACAGTCTATAAAGCAGTGGGAGTCTATGAACCTGAACCTGTTACATGGGATACAACTCCAGGCATATGTAAGCATTGTCACTTCTCTGCAGTAAAGGTTTCAGGCAAACTATTACATTTGACAGGTAACTGACTGATATTCTCTGCTCCTTATCACATAATAAATACTAATGCATAGTGCAGGCAAAGCTGTGGCTGAAAGCAATCAATAATCAAACATGTCTTCTATAGCTTTCTTGGTGACATATTTCACTCTTTTGATGTACCTAAACATAAACACTATTTGTAAACAGATGAAAGTTCCTGGGAGCCTCTAATGGTCTAGTGGGTAGGATCTGGTACCCTCATCGCTACAGCCCAGGTCCGATTTCCAGTCAGGAAAGCTTGGATGCATTTGGGAGTGAGTATGACATAATGGTTAAGGTCTGTTCATTCTAGAGACAAAGTGCAGGGTTTGATCCTGACTTCAGGATATTGGCTAGACTTAAAATGGTCCTTCAGGGCAATTAGCCTAATATTCAGCTATGGATTCTTAGTAATAGATTTAAGCATTTGTAAAATTTGTACTAAATGGAACAGAATCCCCTACTAGGAAACTAGAATTAAATGATTTAAAAGTAAATTTAGACTCAGGTGATGCAATAGCTAATCTCTGGCACCTTAGTCCTTTCAATAAAAAGTAGGTTGTAAGTTAAACATAAACTAGTGGCTGTAGATACTGTCTAACTGAGCAGAAAGTGAGTTTATTGTAGTTACTGACAAACCAAATACATTTTTTACCAGTCAAAGAAGCAAAAGGTAAAGAAACAAGATTTTACTGAAAATGGTGCTGAATACATACACTTATCTGTGTTAGGTAAAGAAATTTATATGTAGACCTATCAACTGTTCCTGTTTTGAAGAAATGTTCCTATTTTCAGGCCTGGTGTACAGACGCACATGATTAGGGTTCCATACTTCTCAACTGTACAGATTTTCACAGAATGTCCAGATTTTCCCTCATATTTTCTGTCTGTTTTTCATAAAGTTGTGTTTTTCTGGCAAATCAGTGGCAAATCGTTAAAGATAAAATTTAGAAAATAATTGACTTTCAGACTTCATACCCTTCAAAAAAATCATGCTGATGCAATACCTGTTATTCAATCAACTTTCTAAGTTTGCAAGAGCAATATATAAAAATTGTCCCTATTATTGGGCCTTTGTCCCACATTTATGTATGGCTTTGTCCAGATTTCTTGCTCAAAGAGATTGAGAGGTATGAGGGTTACCACCTGTACATCTTTGCGCAGGACAGTCCCTATTTGTGCAATATGTCATGCAACACCCCCCCCCCCCAAAAGAAATGGCAAATGTCCTGATATGTTTTTAGGACAAATATATTTCCTATGTTTTCTTTAATATTTGCATAAAATAATTATTTTACTTCTGAAACACCAAAACATTATATGAAACAACATAAGCAACTCAAATGCTCCAAGAACATGCTTTTATTTTGGCAAAAAGCTGCAGTTCTGTCCTTTGCACTGACTGTGAGTATGGTATGCCCTGCAAATTCTCCTGTTTCTATAAAAAAAAAAAATTCCCATTTAGTGCATTTGAAAAGGTGTCAACACTACACAAGATTTTCATATTTTTGTTAGTTTGGCCCTGTTTTCAGGCTTAATTTATACCTTTA
Source organism: Protopterus annectens (assembly GCF_019279795.1). Lineage (NCBI taxonomy): Eukaryota > Metazoa > Chordata > Ceratodontiformes > Protopteridae > Protopterus > Protopterus annectens. Next base: position 805,249,657 of record NC_056744.1, read on the forward strand.
TAAATTTTCTGAGCCTCCCTTATCATATATGATTTTTGAAGTTGTCTGATACATAGAAAACCGCATTACACGACTAACATGCAAGTGAAAAAATAATTTAAAGCAAGAGGGCATACGTCACACATTTCCCCTTTTCCTGAATCAAAAACAAATAATCCCATTTGGTAGACGTTTGCAAAACAGATCACCAGAGTATACAGAGTTTACACTGTACCTTTGATGATGTACTTACATTATTCCATCATTTTTCTCACTCTCTCTTTTTCAAACATGTTTCTAAGTAGTATCCCCCATTCCTACTGGAAGTGTGAAGAGTTTTGTACTATTTGGTATCCAAATTTAAGCTAATTAGATATCCACATTTTTAGCTGGATGTTCCTACTTTTTAAGGACCTTTGTTCCTATTTTCCATGTCTTCAAGTTGAGAGGTATGTTTACTTGCAAACTAATATTTTAGCATTTTTAATGTTTGTATTCAGTTTTATAAACAAGTCTTCCAGTGTCATATCCTGCTTACAAAACATTATATTCTGTGGTGTGGTAATAAATACATTCTATATCAAGAACTCAAGCTTCTTCCTCAAAGGAGCTTCTAGTTTAGTAATATATTCCATTTATGGGTTTTCTGGAGACAATGGGAGATACTTCCTTGTATAGTGCTGACACAAACAGTAGAAGTTAAAAATAAAAAGTTGAACCATATCACAAGTACCTGGCTACTTTTTTCTATATATATATTTTTTTCATTGTTATTAACATTATTTTGGATATTATTTGGCCTGATGACCAGTAACTAGTGCTATACTTTTTATACATTTCCATCTTTCCTTCTAAGCCCCTCTACACTGAAGGGATGACAGACCTGGGAGAACAGGTATTACAGCAGTTATCCAATTTAATGGAGAAGAGAGAGACACTGTTATTCAGTGTCATCCATCACAACTTCTAAGATCTTTATATGCAGTCATTTTCCACAAAGAACAGGTGTGCAATGACATAAGAACATGTCCATGGGTGTTCGTTCCCATGACGTGTTAAAATCCATTCTCCCCATCAATGTGCATATTGGAAACTCTGGCCCATCTCCAGTCAGACCTCAAGCTTCCTTGGTCACAATTCAATCCCAGGTACACTTACCATGCTACTTCTAATATTTTGAGTTACTATTTGCCAGTTAGCAGAATGTTTTCAGAAGAAGAGTAGAATGGCATCTCTTACTGGGTGCATTTTCATTGCTGCAATATCTTTCTGGCAGCCAGCAGTACACACTGTATGATAAATGCTGCAATGCTCTGCATTGCTTACTGTACTCATTTCCTTGTTTCACTTAAAAGAAAGTTACTGTTTGTCGTTTTTGCATTTAAGTTACCTGTAACACATTGCATTTAAGTTACCTGGCACTTGCTCACTAAAGGCACTTGCTCACTAAAGCAATTATATAAGTCAGCACTAAAAAATTAAAAGCACTACACTCTCACAAAGTCCTCTCGAGTACCTTGTTCCCCATTGGCCCTTTTTTTTCAATTATAAAGGAATTCCCAATACTATTCTAGCATGTCCAAAGGTCAGTTGTCAATCTTCTCTCCGGTCCAGCTGGTGAATCTGGGAATCTTAAGGCAATGTTACAACTGCCTCATGTACACAGACAACCCTCTCCTCCTCCCAATAAATTCCAACACATGTGAGAGATGCATCCATATAGCCAAACTGGAGGCTAAGCTCTCTCAACTCAGTACTGGCGTAACCAGTCAGGAGGAGAAGGAAACCACACTCAGTGCAATTCCAGTCTCGCATAGACCTACCACGACAGCAGACCAAACACATAAACACACAAAAACATACTCGGAGGCTCTAAATAAAAATCTGCCTAAGCAGCAGAGACCTCCAAAGCAGACACCCAAGCAACCAGCTACCCCAAAACAAAACACATGCAACACATATCTCACAAAGCCAGTGTGCCGAACAGTCACAGCCCTTAAGGCTAAACAACACACCTGATACACTTGTAATAGGTGACTCTATCATCAGGCACACTGACGTCCCACTCACCAGGCTGAGCAAGGAGAAGGTCACAGTGAGCTGCCTGTCGAGTGCTAGGATCCGCCACATAACACAAGCACTCAGGTCACTCCAAGGCAAGTACAAATATGACTCAGTCATTGTCCATGCTGGTGTGAATGACCTGAGACGTACCTCCCTGGACTACATGAAAAGAGACATAGAGGAGCTCTCTGAGCATGTGGCCCAGGCCGGTATGACCCTGACCTTGAGTAGCATCTTACCCTCACCAAGAATGATGCCACAATATGAAGACAAGATGATCAATTTCAACAATTGGCTTAATTATTGGTGTCATTCAAAGGGGATCCAATGCCTGTCAGCCTGGGATGACATGCTCGACAAGCCACGATGCTTCCTAGGGATGGCCTGCACCTGTCACCCCTGGGCTTTCGGATTTTGGCAAAGGCTCTTGCTACCCCCATAGTGCCTTTTTTAGGCAAGGCTCAAAAGACAAACCCACCTCCATAGGTATCACAAGGGATAAGAAACTAAGAGTAATGCTACTCAATGCCAGAAGTCTAAACCTCAAGATGCACGCACTCGAAACTCTCCTTAGCATGGAGAAAATCGATATCTGTGCAGTAACAGAAACCTGGTTCAAGGCTCCCGAGAGCACCCCAGCACTACCAGGTTATACCTCATACCATGCTTTTTGGCCCCAAAACTTCGACCGACCCACAAAAGAAGGGAGTATCAATATTCGTCAAAGATACCCACACCTCCAGGTTGGTGGCACAGCACTAAGCATCAGAGACTATCCATGTGCAACTAACAGTGGGTAAAACTGCCTTCCAGTTTATAGCCTGATACAGACCACCCTCCCTAACTCAGGAACCCCACTCGGCCTTCATGAGAACACTGGAAAATATGAAGGTCTCTCCAAACACCATTATATTGGGCGACTTCAACTACCCAAACATAGACTGGGAGCATTACTCTAGCTCCAACACCCTAGCCCAAAGGTTCCTAGAATTTATAAACTCAAATGCTATGGAACAACTTGTTACCACTCCCACAAGAGGGGAAAACATACTGGACCTGATCATCACCAACATGGGGACTCTATGCTCCAGACCAGAAGTGTATCCCTCACTGGTAAGATCAGACCATAAACTAATCTCACTGGATGTCCACATCCCGACATCACCCCCTGCCCAGAAAACCACAGTGAAAAACTTCTCTAAAGCAAATTTCACACTCCTCAAAACTGAGGTGGAATCCTTCAAAGCCCCCAGGCCTGTGGAAAATACGGCCAGGACCGCAGAATCCTTTATAAACGCATTCTATGAACACATTCAGGAATGCATGGATCATGCGATCCCAAATAAAACCAAGACCCAATCCTCCAAAGGCAGACGTCCTGTCTGGTGGACCCCAGCCATAAACAAGCTATACAATAGATGGAGGAAGCTACTAAATGATAGAGCAAAATTCCAAAAAGGGAAGGCATCTCTGATCAGTATTAGCAAAAAACTACGGGCACTCATAAAATCGTCTAAGGCCAGCTTCGAGAGAAAAATTGCACAGGACACTAAGGATAATCACAAGGCTTTCTTTAGTTATGTTAGGAACCTGGGTGGTAATTCCCAGATATGCTCAGAATTAGTCCAAAATGACAAAAAATACACCGAACCCACAGACATTGCCAACATCCTAGCTGACAGGTTCAGCGCAAACCTCCCCCCCCTCCCCACCAAAAGGGCAAATATCTATTCCAGCAGAGTGCTGCCCCACTGACATCTTGGATGCTCAGGTAAGAGCTGCCCTCTCCAAAGCAAAAAACACAGCATCAATGGGACCAGACGGTGTCCCGGGCTGCATCCTACATGAACTCCAAGAAGAGCTAAACCCAAACATAAAACTACTGTTCAGTCTCAGCCTTACTACAGGATATGTACCCAAAGAGTGGCGTACAGCAACTGTGGTCCCTCTCCACAAAGGTGGTGCCTCAACGGATCCTGGAAACTATCGCCCCATAAGCCTGACTAGCTTGGTCTGCAAAGCTATGGAAAGGATAATCATGGACCTCATAAATAAAGATATTGGGGACCTACAGACACTGGATCCTACCCAGTTCGGCGTTGTTAAGGGCAGATCCTGCCTCTTAAACCTGGTTGATTTCTTTGAAACAGTCACCAAGGCCATTAACGAGGGGAAGGTGGTCCACACAGCCTACCTGGACCTCGCAAAAGCCTTCGATACAATACCCCACTCGGGCATTATAGATAAGCTCACCAGCTTAAACATAAACCCCTATGTCACTAGATGGGTTGCAAACTGGCTCAAGGACAGAACCCACATGGTTAGAATTGCTGGAGCCATGTCAGACTCCAAACCAGTTACAAGTGGCATCCCACAAGGCTCAGTCCTGGGACCTCTCTTGTTCAGTATATATTTCTCGGAGGTACAGGCCAACACGGAAGGACTGTGGCTGACCAAGTTCGCAGATGACTGCAAACTGGGCGCCATAATCGACTCTCCAGCCGACACAAGCATCCTCCAAAAGGGCCTCATAGAAACAGACAACTGGTGCCAGAGCCATGGCCTCAAGCTAAACGCCAAAAGTGTATAGTCATCCCCTTTGGCAAAAACAAATTGCCCACAAATTACCACATAGGTGGTAATCCATTAAGTACAGAAGAAGTAATTAGGGACCTGGGGACACAAGTTGATAGCAATCTCTCATTTGACAACCATGTGGCCAAAGTGGTTAGAAAAACATTTTATATAGCCCACCTAATCATGAAGGGATTCACATCTAGATCAGGGGAGGTCATCGTGCCTCTTTACTCATCCCTCATCAGGCCCATAATTGAGTACAATGCCCCTTTTGGGATGTACCTTACCAGCCACCTGCAGCAACTGGAAAGACCCCAAAAGTACCTCACCAAGAGGATCAAAGGGTGCAAACAGATGCCATATGCTGCCCGGTTAAAGAAACTCCAGCTCTACTCAGTGGCATACCGCCTGTTCAGAGGCGATCTGTGCCTGACGTATAAAGCCATGTCCAACCCGGAATTAATGGACATGCTGCACCTCAGAAAATCCAAATTCTATTGAACTACATGCTTGAGAGACTTGAACCTCAGCACTGAAATAAATAGGACATGCTGGAGGGACTGATTCATAACCCAGAGGCTCCCTTCACTCTGAAATAAAATCCCAGTCCAGGTTAGGCAGAGTCTCTCATTGACTCTCTTCAAGAGGAATCTTGATGAGTGGATGGGAGATCGTAGGTTTACCCCGGGTATGACTTCTGTGTCACTGTTAAACAGAGGCACAGTATACTAACCTCAAAAAAAGGGCATAGCAAAATTAATTTAAAATGGGTGGTGAAAGCCAAACACATTCTGGCTAGGCTTATAAATGCCCTAGGCAGATAGCCTAGTATGAACCTATGAACCTATGAACCTAAATCTATAACACTGAGTAGAGTCACCTACACTTTTCAGTTCACAGGTAATACGAACCTTGTTCCTAAGTCACAGATCTCAATAAGTACATTCACTTGTGGTAGGGATGAGTTTTGCTTAGGTGTGATACAGCTTTTTATAAATTGTAAGGCTTTGTTGTCTACTTGGGTCTTTAGGGCCACCATTAGTTTAGATGCATTGCAATACAATCAGAGTCAATTCTTTGTTTGGATTAAGCTATGGCATATTTTAACAGTAACAAAATACATCTATTTCTTTAGAAAATCATATTTCTCATGTAGATGTTAGTATAATTATGGTTTTCTACCCTAAATATTTACAGCAATTCTTTTAGTTCAGAAACTACTATTTTATTTTCTCATGCATACTTCTTGCCTTAATTCCCCTACCGAAATAGCATTGAGATATTCCATATCCTAAATAAATCTATGCATGTGTTTTCTACTGTATATTTGTTGAACACAACCACTTTTCATTTTGAGAAAAAAATGTTATAATCAGACCAGAAACTGTTCGATTTTGATCTACATCTCTTGCTTGCTATATCATTAAAATTATTAGAAACCGCTTGTTTCATGCCTTGTAATTTTTCAGGGAAATGCTATTAGAGATAGAAGCATTCAGGATCATGTGACTACACCTTGCCACATGCTGACACATCTAGTGGAAGGCAGGTAGGCAGGTTATGCTGTAATGCCATTCATATGGTGTAGAGAACATTTGCAAGACTGTTTTGTGAATGATGCCAAAAAGTTTCAATCTATACTGACTTGATTTAGCCAATGTCTTGAGAGTGTAATTAGTAGCAAATTAGTGATGCAGTTATACAAAAGTTAGTTACAACCTAAGAACTGCAAACTATTTGTTGTCAGGTTATGTGGGAGCTGTCTGACTCACAAAGGTCCGAATAAATGAACAGATGTCAACAGCTTGTAGTAGTAGTAATCTATGAGCAAGTCTTTACATGTCGAAGATCTGTGCCAGCAGTTTGTCATGAAAAACAAGAAAACTAAAATCAATTTATCTCTCAGTTTCTTAATGACATGACATTCTCTGCTGATCAGAATTGATGTATTTGCTGCCTGTACATAGTGGACAGAGAATAGTAGTTGTAAACTCTTTTGCATGTTAGAGATACACCTGACATGGTTCCTAAAATAGTATTCAGCTTAACTTTATAGTTTTAAAATATTTGCAATTAATAAAAAACACGAATGGAAACAACAATGTGTATGTGCACGCATGTGTGTGTCTGTATGTATAATATAGTTTATATAAACATAATTCCATTAACTCTTTAGATTGCATATACTAAATGATACATACTGTCATATGGGTCAAGCAAACTGCACAAGCCGTACAAGAGATAGTGTGGAACCTATTGTGACTCAAGCAAACTACACAAGCCATACAAGAGAAGCGTGGAACCTATTGTGAAACGAAAACAGCACAGCAGGGTATCAAGAGCACAATCATACCACTGCAATGAATTCAGCAAATGGTACACAGAAATGTATTGATATATGCAATTTCTTAACATATTCAGCAAATATGGCCAAAGCTTTTAACACAATCCCCCACTCTAGCATAGTAGAAAAACTAAATAATACAGGAATTAATCCCTGCATCACTCAATGGATTACCAACTGGCTTACAGATAAAATACCGGAGATTAAAATAGGGGTAGCTACTTCCTCAGAAAGATTAGTCATCTGTGAAGTCCACCAGAGCTTGGTGCTGGGACTTCTCCCACTTGGCATCTACTTCTCTGACGTAAACACCAATAAAAATGGGTCTGGCTGACTAAGTCTGCAGATGACTGCACTCTCTGTGCAGTTACTGAATGTACAACAGACTTACCCATCTTGTAGGAAGGCTTCTTCCAAACAACTAACTGTTGCTAGAATTATTACTAAAGTAAAATGCCAAAAAATGCTTTATAATATCTTTTGGGAAGCCATCTACTCCACGGAATTACTACATTGATAATACACCCCTAATAGTTGTCCCAGTTGTTCTGGGATTTGGGAACTTATGTGGACAGTGACCTGACCTGTCTTCAAGTGTCCACTGTGATAAGTAACTCCTTCTATATTGCCCAGCTCATAAACAAATGGCTTTAGGTCTAAGGATGTCATTTCCCCCCTTCACTCAGCCCTCATAAGGCCATTCATTGAGTATAATGCCCGCTATTGCATGTATCTGTTCAGACATGTGCAATAGCTGGAGTGACAACAGAGATAACTCAGAAAAAGGATACAAGGCCTAAACAACTGGCCCTATGTTCTCCACCTAAAAGCACTACCAGTATACTCGGCCTCTTACAAACTGATAAGAAGTGATCTATGTCTGGCAGAGAAGGAATCCTATGATCCAGTATTGATGTTCCTACTACATATCAGCAAGTCAATGACATCAGAAATATTTGGCCAAGGGATCTAAACCTTTTCTGCAACATTAACAGAATGGTCTGTAGGGACAGGTGTATCTCAATCAAAATAACACTGACCTGGAACACACTCTCCATACATGTAAAACAAAACTTAACCCTGTCCATATTCAGCTGCAACTTTGATCTACGGATAGGAAACAGGAAATTTACCCCTGTGCTGCCCCCTGTATTACTAATGGACAGAAGCTCCTAAATGCTTTATCCCATACTTTGGGCCCTTCTAAACCTCTATGGTATGATCTCAATTATTATCACTAGAGGTAATATAAATATAGACCTTGGAAGAGGTAAGGTTAATGTAAACACCAAATGGGATAGGTTAATTCAAGTACTAAATGGGAAAACTGGCTAAAGTTAAAATGGCCTTCAAGGTCAGCCTAGTACTAATCTATGAACCCATGTAAATCCTCTGTATTGTCATGTCGACCAATGCCATAAAACCCCCCATCCCATAATAAGTGGAATATGGATGAAGTGACGTAACTGAGAGCTTTAGTAACTAAGACCAGAGTTCAGCTTTGATCCAGATATGGAAAATGGCATCAGACAGTAGAGACTATTTGGAGACTACATGGCCACAAGGATAAGCAAGGATACAGAAAGATACTCCAGAAATGAGACGTGTATGAATCTTACTTAATATACAAATCTTTTTTGCATGTAAACCATACTATAACAGAAAATTAATGGCAATAACAAGGATAGGATTGAGTATTCAGACTAAAGGAACTACCAAATATGGCTGGCACTATAAAACACAGTGATACACATCATGAAATTTTACCTGTCACCACAAGATCTGATTACCAACAGCATTCTAGGTCACTGAGTCATTTAAGGGGTTATTATTAATGACTGTGTCTTGTTTAACTGAAATGAGATTACTCTAAACACACAAAAAATTAGATCTCTAGCTCAAAATAGTGACATTCTCAAAGTTGAAGAACACACAGCAATGTTATTTTTGTAGGAGGCAAACCCTCTGCATCTCCAAAGCACAGACAAGCTCCCTCATCCCTGATATCTATATGTACTTATCTGAAGCTGCACAAACTTGGAGAAGAGGGAAAAATGGAAAATAAATCCACCTTCTCCCTCATCTCTGACTCCATAAAAAAGACAATGTGCTCAATGAATGACAGAGGAACTGCAGACACAAAGAAATGTAAACTATTTACAGCCTTCCATTTTTGATATTCTAAGACTTGCTGTTTGATGAAACGCTAACATGTAGTTTTCTTATCATTTCAGTATATCATAGCACAGAAACACAATATATGCCGATGCCTAGAAGCTGATACCTCAGAAGGTATTTTCATAGCACTACTATTTATTGTTTACTGTTCTAATTTATTAAGTTTTGACATAGCAAATATGTAGAAACACAATTACTTAATACAGTACTTTGGATTTTCAGTGTACATACAGATCTAATAAGCATAAAACCACATTTTACTGATCATAAACATGAATAGTACATTTCAGCCACTACAACTATAAGCCCCTAACTTTTTAACATATTTTTCAATTTATTATAATGTGTATATTTTAATAAAAAAATAACTGTCTCTGCTCATTGACCTGTGTTCACTTACCTGTATTCATGTTGCTTGCTAAATGGTATTCATGCTGGGGGAACCTCACTGGGAGGATGGGTATGAGCAGCACTTGTCAGGTCATCCTTACTGGGAGGTTTCAGCCTAGACTCATTGCAATATTCAGTGTATAAGCCCAGCCAGTTCCATGCTGCATGATTGGGGAACCACTCAGTCGGTATTTGGAGGTTGCATATGAGCAGAGGTGAGCATGCACCTCCTGAAGACAAAAATCATGGAGCTGGCAAGGCTGCTATGAGGAGATAGCAGTTAGGCCACACCACCCAGCAGCAGTATGCTGCTCCACCAGCATCCTTAAGCTCCTCTTGCCCTGGATGGGGATCAGGTTAAGACTGTGGAAGTCCGAAGTGGGTCAAATTGACCCATGAATGAGGAGTGGAGCTAGTGGTAGCTGATGATCAGCTGCTGGGAGAAAAAAGGAATACAAAAAGGAAAAACATAATGATTTTGATCACTGATATCCAAGATACACGCTAAACCTTCTGGTATTCATATTTTGACCAAATTACTTATGCTCAGTAGTTTAGTAATTTTTTTATAATGAATTGCTCCACACATAACAGTTAATGAGAGTCACTTGAACTGAAAGTTTCTGAATCACTTAATTAGTTAACTTAAGTAGTGTGGAACAGTACATAGCCATGTTAATGCGTGACATGCAAGTAAATATCAGCTGGTATGGTGGTACTTACTTTATCATGCAGTTGTGCTGTTATAATCAGAGCATCTAACAGTGCATCTTACATATCTTTCAGAAAGGGATCCAAAGAACACATTGTCACTTGAGAAATCACTGCTGTACTGGATATTACAATTAGCAAAACTGGACAATTTGCAAACATGGAGGTTACAAGTTGTACTCATGCTAACAAGAGGAGGCCATCATCCTGGTGCATTAAAGAGAACATAATTCTTTAACAGTTACACTTGTTTTTTATAGAAAGGCTGCTCTGTCACGATGACGGGGCATTTAAAATACAGGAGCTGATCAGGCATAGCAAAAGTAGTGTTACACAATATAATGTATTTGTTGAAATCAGTATAATACTAGTACCATACTAGTACCATACTTCTCAACTGCCCATATTTTTGCAGAAATTCCAAATTTTTGCCTTTTAGTTTTGGTCTGTTCCTCATAAAATTTGTGTTTTTTGTCAAATCATTGAGTATTAAAGTCATTAAATAATACTAAATAATGAAAGACATGAGTTTCGGACTTCATATCCTTCAGAAGAAATTATTATAATGCAAAACCTGTCATTCTAGCAACGTTCTAAGTTTATACGAGCAGTATTTAAAATCTGTGCCTGTTTTTGGCCTTTGCCCCCCATTATTTCTGGATTTGGCCAGATTTACTGCACTGAGATTGTCACTTGAGAAATTACTGCTGTACTGGATATTACAATTAGCAAAATTGGACAATTTGCAAACATGGAGGTTACAAGTTGTACTCATGCTAACAAGAGGAGGACATCATCCTGGTGCATTAAAGAGAACATAATTCTTTAACAGTTACACTTGTTTTTTATAGAAAGGCTGCTCTGTCACGATGACGGGGCATTTAAAATACAGGAGCTGATCAGGCATAGCAAAAGTAGTGTTACACAATATAATGTATTTGTTGAAATCAGTATAATACTAGTACCATACTAGTACCCTACTTCTCAACTGCCCATATTTTTGCAGAAATTCCAAATTTTTGCCTTTTAGTTTTGGTCTGTTCCTCATAAAATTTGTGTTTTTTGTCAAATCATTGAGTATTAAAGTCATTAAATAATACTAAATAATGAAAGACACGAGTTTCGGACTTCATATCCTTCAGAAGAAATTATTATAATGCAAAATCTGTCATTCTAGCAACGTTCTAAGTTTATACGAGCAGTATTTAAAATCTGTGCCTGTTTTTGGCCTTTGCCCCCCATTATTTCTGGCTTTGGCCAGATTTATTGCACTGAGATGTTGAGAGGTATGACTAGTACTGCTATGGTTTATGTTTCTGCATGTGTGTGTATGGAGGTATGGGTGTATTGGGGCAGTTTTTTAAGAAGAACAAAGTGACAATAATTTCTTTCACTTTCCATCACAAGCATTACTTACTCCACAGGGTAAGTGGCTATATTTGGTGGTATAGCAATCATATGATGCGTGTGAAAATAGATGATCATTGGCACAGTGGTGTGGTGAGTAGCACTGCCATCTCACAGCACACGGCACTGATTGAGTTCTTGGCTGCAGCTTCTTTTGTGTATTTTCTGCATGTTTATGTCCTCCCTGTCTTTGTGTGTGTTATCCTATGTGTTTTGATTTCATTCCACTCTCCAAATTTCTGGTGTAGGTGAATTGGTTTTCCACCAATTTGTCTGTAGGTAAGAGTGCATGTGTGTGATTATGCATCTTGTGGTAGATCTGACTTGTCAGAAGCAATGTCAGTGTGTGTGTGTGTGTGTGTGTGTGTGTGTGTGTGTGTGTGTGTGTGTGTGTGTGTGTGTGTGTGTGTGTGTGCATGCACTTCCATGAGTATGCTTTAAATCAGTGCATCTTGGATTGATCGAGCTTTTGAGGAGCTGTTGGTGTGTGTGTATGTATTTTTCTGAGTGCAAGTGTGTATGTGCATGCATGTGTATTTGAGTGAATTTTTAAAAACATCACTGACTTCATCTATGAACACACTCAACATTGCTGGGCACCCACATTACTCTTCTGGGAAGCAGTTAAAAAAAAATAGAAAGGCATTGTCTGAAAAAAAATATTGCATAAAATTCACCACAGAACAGCCAAATTCTTAGTGATTGTGTGGCCTGGTAGCCCCAGCCTCCAATCCCCAGGCAGTATAAATGGATTTTGACATGCCACAGGTTTAGTAGTGGCCTCTGCTCTGACCACCACCTAGTCTAAAACTTAGACTCTGGAATAGACTGCCCATACATGTCAAGCAGAGTGCCTCCTTGGCCCTCTTCAAAAGGAACCTTGACGATTGGATGGGAGATAGGAAATTCACCCCGGGGATCATGTCAGTCGCCCTGCTAGACAGGGGTCCAGGGAAGAAAATGCTGTGTGAGGAAATAGGCTGGGAATTGTTATAGCTAGGCTTGCATAGGCCATAGGGCCAATAGCCTAGTACCAACCTATGAACCTATGGTCCATCTCAAAGATGTGCACTGCAGATCGCTATAGCTTGGGTGGGGTGACTGGGGGACTGGGATGGTGTGGCCATTGCTTACTTTTTGAATGTTTCTCACAATCAAACCTCGAGAGGTGGGCGCATAAAGTTGCTAATAGCTTGTCAAGGTGCAACAAGTTGGAATATGTTACTTTTCATTCCATACAATAAAATATTAGACAGATATATAGGTGGCTATCTTTTGGGGCAGTGGTAAAGAGGTATTTTGTTTATGGATCTATGGCATTCAGATGAACACAAAGCATCAAGACTCAAGCATTAAAAAAACAAACAATCAAATAAAACAGCTTTTATGTGGGGGAAAGCCTCCTGCACCACCCATACTCCCCGCATCTTATATATACCAACTCTGAGATCACACTACAGAGAGGAAAGGGCAAACTCCCACTCCCCACAAATATTGGCAACAAATCTAAAAGCTGGTTTAATATTCTAAATGTTCAACCAAAGTTCAATATTGCAAACATTTGACTAAACCTATAACTCCCACTGTTTATGTATGTCTGTTAGCAACAGTTTGAAATATGTTATTACCTTGTACTTGCGCTTTCAGTTTCATTCCACTCTAACTTCAGAGGGTGGCTGCCTCAATTTGAAAAATGGCCATTTGTCCTTTCTCTTTCTTCTCTATTTAATACCAGAGTGATACACCTAAAGTGGCTATCTTTCTTTTTGGGTTTGGAGTTGGGGGGTAGGGAGACAGGCACTAGTTCCTAGATTTGATTTATGTATCCTTGCAAGTAATTTTTATCAGTTTATTGTGAAGTGCTATTTTGTCAGGCACAACTTATTTCTTCATTGAGAAAAAGAAAAATAAGACAGAATTCCTTTCTTTGCTGATGTTTTTGTTCAGGCCATTATTGAATCAAACAGCTAGAAAATAGCTATAAAATGCACCCGGGCATATCAATAACCACATGCTTCTGGGGGGCCTAGTGGACCCAGACCCCCCTGTTAATTTGATTATTTATTCCACAGTTACTGCGATACACCCTTGATCAGTTAGGATGTGTTGCAATGATACAGGAAAAAGATAATTTGAAGAGTAAGAATAAATGCCTTTCCTTGCTTATGATTTCTTTTTCAATTATTTGATTAAAAGGTTGGGGAAAAAAACAAAATGCACCTCAGAATGCCTAGAATCCCAGTGAGGTAGTGGCCCTTAGAATTTGGCTTAATTCAGTTACTTTGCCCAAGATTATTTCATTGCTGTCTAACCCAATTATGCTGTGTTGAAGGGAAGCAGCAGCAATCTGAAGAATAAGAGAATATGTAAGGAAAGGTAGAAAAAAATAATTTGAATGATGTGGGAAGGCCATGATGTGGGAACTGATGTGTGTGTGTGTGTGTGTGTGTGTGTGGAGGAACTGAGGTATGTGAGTGTGTATGTTAAGGGGCAGAAGGCAGCAAGGTTGGGATACTCTGGATCCTTTCACCTAAGTCTGTCCCCGGCACTATATTGTTATTTTAGAAATGTATGTTAAGTTTGATTCTATTTGATGCAATACCCCAATCATGTATGGTTGACAAACTCACTGAACTGGGAATAAACCCCTACATGACTCACTGGATTGCCAGCTGGCACAAAAACAGGATCCAGAAAGTCAGGATCGGTGATATCACCTCTACCAAGAGACCGATCACCAGCAGGGTACTTCAGGGATCCATTCTGGGACCGCTCCTGTTTGCATCTACTTCTTAGAAGTAAAGGCTAATGTCAAGGACCATTGTCTGGCCAACTTTGCAGATGACTGCAAATTGGAAGCTATCATAGATTTCCCCATGACACAAACACCATACAAGCAGGTCTAACATAGGCAAATGACTGGTGCCAAAGTCATGGACTAAAACTTAGTGCCAAGAAATGCATTATAGTGTCTTTTGGGAAAACTACTACCCAGGCTAATTATTCCATCAATAAGACACTCCTGTGAATTGACCCAGTAGTCAGGGATCTGGAAACATATGTAGATAATAATCTGGTCTTTGACCAACATGTGGCCAACATAGTAAAAAAATCGTTTTATGTCACCCAGCTTATAAGTAAGGGCATGGTCTCCAGGTCCAGGAAAGTCATAGTGCCACTTTATTAAGCGCTTATCAGACCCATCGTTGAGCATAATGCTCCCTTTGGCATGTACTGGACCAGAGATTTGCAACAGTGGAATGCCCACAAAGATTTCCTTACCAGGAGAATCCAGGGTATAAACACATTGTCTTATAAGCTTATCTATGTACACTATCTCCTATAAGTTTCCTGGCATACAAGACATTCTTGAATCCAGCTGTGATGGACTTTTTGCATAGTCACAAAATGAACAACATCAAAACCACCAGATCCAAGAATTTTAAATTTCCTTGTGACATAAATAAGACTTGTTATCAACACAGATACATGTCTTAGAGGATCTCCATATCACATGTCATCCCTAACTGTAACCTTGAGTAGTCAATGGGAAATCAGAAATTCATCCTGGGTCTAGCTCCCATGTCCCTGACAGACAGAGGCAGACAGTAATGCCCAAAATAAAATATTTCCCCACATAACCTCTAGAAACTTCCTAACATACTTCCTCTTAAAAATGCCCATGAAAAAAAAATTAATTTGCTTTTACTGTATTTGTCTTTCCTCCTACTTTATTTTTCTTTTCTTAAAAGTACTCAATTTTATTTAGTCTGCTGCATTTATTACTGCTTAGTAGTAGCCTGATTAAATTGTAGCTGTTATTCTAAGTATTTTGGTTTAAGCACTTGGGCTTCATACAGGCTGTTTTACATTAAGAAAGTTTGTGGTCTGGACTCTGCACTGTTGTGGCAGGACAGGTAGCTTACATCCTTCTAAGCTGGGAATTGCTGGTTGAAGGCCAAGTGTCTGCTATTCTAAAAGTGTATTAGTTCTGGCTTAAGCACTTGGGCTTCAGGCCAGTTATTCTACATTAAGAAGGTTTGTGGTCTGCACTCTTGTGGGAGGAGAGGCTGGATTCTGCCCTTCTGAGCTGGGAATATCTGGTCACAGGCTTATTGTGCCTGCTTATTTGAACTGTTTCTTTCTGAAATTGGTGCGGCTTGTTGCTGTAGCATAGACCAGATTCAGGCCTGCTGAATCTAGCTTTGTTTGTATAACTTGAGCACTAATCCAGGCCATCTTTTTTGGAGAAGGTTCCCCTGCACCCTAATAAGCAGGGGTGTGCAGTTAGAACTTGTCTGATTGAAGACTGCTGGAACAGGGCTCAGTTTTGAGCTTTTTTCTGATTAATTGGGTAACTTTAAATCAGTTTGTTTGTTTTCTATTGTTTTCATAGGTTCATAGGTAGGTACTAGGCTATTGGCCCTAGGGCCTATACAAGCCTAGCCAAAAAGGTACCCTGGCTTTCGCCACCCAAGAAAATTATTTTCTTGTGCCCCTGTCAAGCAGAAGCTCAGAAGTGATCCCTGGGGTGAATTTCTTATTACCCATCCAATCATCAAGATTTTTCTTGAAGAGTGCTAATGAGGAGCTCTGTTTGACATAGATAGGTAGTCTGTTCTAGAGTATGGGAAGTCTCTGGGACAGGAATCTATCCCTCCAGCATGTTCTGTTTATTGTGGTGACAAGGTTTAGGTCCCTAGAGCGTGTAGCTTGGAGGGATTGGGATTTCTTTAAGTGGAGAATGTCCAACAGCTCTGGGTTTGACATAGCTTTGCATGTCAGGCAGAGATCGCCTCTGAGTAGGCGATATGCGACGGAGTAAAGCTGGAGTTTTTTGAGACGGTCTGCGTAAGGCATCTGTTTGAGGCCAGTAATCCTCTTTGTGAGGTATTTTTGCGGTCTTTCCAGTTGTTGTAGATGTCTTGCGAGGTACATACCAAAAAGGGCGTTGTACTCTATAATGGGTCTAATGAGTGACGAGTAGAGGGGAACAATGACCTCTTTTTTCTGGATGAGAAACCTTTTGTGATGAGGTGTGCCACATAGAAGGATGTCCTGAACACTGTGGCGATGTTATTATCAAAGGAGAGACTACTGTCCACCTGTGTCCCAAGGTTTCTTATCACACTTTCGGTGTTAAGTAGACTACCGCCTATGTGGTAGTTCATGGGTACAGAGTTTTTACCAAAGGGGATGACAATGCACTTTTTGGCATTGAGCTTGAGACCATGTCTTTGACACCAGGCATCTGTCTCAGTGAGGCCCTTTTGTAGGATGTCCACATCATTAGACATTTCAATTATGGCTCCTAGTTTGCAGTCATCTGTGAATTTAGTTAGCCAAAGACCTGTGTTAGCCTGTACTTCAGAGAAGTAGATACCAAACAGGAGAGGACCTCTTGTCACTGGTCTGAGGTCTGATTTGGAGTCTGCTACTTTCACAATGTGGGTTCTGTCAGTAAGCCAGTTGGCAACCCATCTTGTGACATAGGGATTTATACCTAGTTTAGTGAGTTTATCTATAATTCCAGAGTGGGGGATGGTGTTGAATGCCTTGGCGAGATCTAGATAGGCTGTGTGAACCACCTTACCCTCATCTATGGCTTTGCTGACTACTTCAAAGAAGTCTATCAGGTTTAGGAGACATGATCTGCCTTTTACAAACCCAAACTGTGTGGGGTCCAGAGTTTGGAGATCTCCAATGTCTTTGTTTATGAGTTCCATGATGATACGTTCTATGGCCTTGCAGATGAGGCTCGTCAGGCTAATGGGCGGTAATTCCCGGGGTCTGTTGTGTCCCCCCTTTGTGGAATGGGATAACTGTCGTGGTGCGCCATTCAATGGGCACAAAGCCTGAGGTGAGGCTATGATTGAACATGGTACTTAGGTGGGGTGCCAGTTCATTCTGTAGTTCATGTAGAAGGCAGCCTGGGATGTTGTCATGTCCCATGGATGCTGTGTTCTTGGCTTTGGAGAGTGAGGTTTTTACCTGTGCTGCCATGATTACAGGAACTTTGCATTCTTCCAGTATAAAGATGGGCCCTTTAGGGGGTGAGAGGGGGGTAAAGTTAGCACTGAACCTGTCTGCCAGGATGTTGGCAATATCAGTTGGTTCTGTATATTTAGTGTCATTGTGGTGTAACTCAGAGCAGATCTGAGTGTTGCCATTGAGATTTTTGACATAGCTATAGAATGCTTTGTTGTTGTCTTTAGAATCAGTGGCAATTTTGTTTTCATAACTAGCTTTGGAGGATTTTATGAGGGATCTCAGCTTCTTACTGAGTCTGACCAGGGAGTTCCTCTAATCGTGGGATTTTACTCTTTTTTGCAACAGTTTCTTTCTTCTGCTGTAGAATTTGTTTATGGCAGAAGACCAGATTGGCTTCTTTTTTGGAAGATAGCATCTTGGTTCTGTTAGTTTTATATATATATATATATATATATATATATATATATATACATATATATATATATATATATATATATATATATATATATATATAAAACATACTTTATTCA
Organism: Protopterus annectens; assembly: GCF_019279795.1. Lineage (NCBI taxonomy): Eukaryota > Metazoa > Chordata > Ceratodontiformes > Protopteridae > Protopterus > Protopterus annectens. Next base: position 805,267,828 of record NC_056744.1, read on the forward strand.
TCTGCTTTTACTGTATTTGTGTTTCTTTCTACTTTATTACTAGTGGCATTGACTACAACTCTGATCTGCTATATATAACAATAAGTATCCTTTTCTGTGCATTTAAAGTGTTTTTTGAGTGTATCTGCTTTCTTTTCTAAACAAAAAAAATATATATATACATACATATATATATATATATATATATATATATACTTGTTTCCCGCCTTTCTAAGCTAGTATAGTCCAGTTTTCAGGTTAGTGCTGAATTCAGGGCTGTGTTACAAATCTCTGTGTTTGCCCATACCTTACTTGGATAGAAGGACGTTCTCTGTTCACCTGTGAGAGAGGGGAGCTTTGAGCAGCCTGTCTGTCCCTGGAGGAGTGGTTTCAGCCCAGAAATTAGTAGTTTATTGGCCATTTTAGGCTAATTTCTATCTCTTTCATTTCCCTGCTATAAATACCGTATTTGTCCGGTTTTGCACGCCGGGCAGCGCCAGTTAGCTAGGGTAAAAGTATTCCTGGCTCCACAAAGTCTCCTCTTCAATTTTTCCCTTGGAACTAGACAAACTTTCAACTTAAACACACAAGCCACTCATTTCTCAGCCTGGCACTTACTCAAAACTTATAGCAAGCACTTATAAACCCTAGCACTAGACCCTCCTGTACTGTAAAGAAGGACAAGTCTCTGTATTCGACCTTACCAGCCATCCAGTAAAACAGTTCACTGTACCTATCCAGGCATGTCCAAAGGGCAGTTTCAGGTGTACTCTCCAGTCCAACTGTTGAATCTGGGCATTTTGAGGCAATGTTACAACTGCCTCATGTACACAGACAACCCCCTCCTACCACCAAACACTAATACATGCAAGAGATGCAATTATACAGCCAAACTGGATGCTAAGCTCTCTCAACCCAAGACTGGATCAGACAGTCAAGAGAAGAAGGGGAATACTTGCAACACACCACCAGCCTCATAGTAGCACTGGAAAAACACACATAAATACATGAAAACATACTCAGAGGCTCTAAATAAAAATCTGCAAAACCAACAGAGACCTCCAAAGCAAACATCCAAGCAACCTCCACCCCACAACAGAAATCATGAAACACATACTTCACAAAAGCAGTGTGCCATGCAATCACAGCCCTTAAGGCAAAATAACATACCCAACATACTAGTAATAGGTGACTCTTGTCAAGCACACTGACGTCCCACTCACCAGGCTGAATAAGGAGAAGGTTACTGTTAGCTGCCTGTCGGGCGCCAGGATCCGCCACATAACACAAGCACTCAGGTCACTACAGAACAAGTACAAATATGACTCTGTCATTGTCCATGTTGGTGTGAATGACCTGAGCTGTACCTCTTTGGACTACATAAAAAGAGACATGGAAGAGCTCTCTGATCACGTAGCCCAGGCCGGTATGACCCTGAGTAGCATCCTGCCCTCACCAAGAATGATACCACGGTATAAAGAAAAAATTCTCAATTTCAACAACTGGCTAAGTTTCTGGTGTCATTCAAAGGGGATCCAGTGTCTGTCTGCCTGGGATGACATGCTCGACAAGCCACGCTGCTTCGCTAGAGACAGCTTGCACCTGTCACCCTTAGACTTTTGAATACTGGCCAAGGCTCTTGCCACCCCCATAGTGCCTTTTTTAGGCAAGGCTCAAAAGACAAACCTACTGCTGTAAATAGCACAAGTAACAAAAACTGAGTGTATTGCTACTCAATGCCAGAAGACCACAAAGGAAAGGAAGAAATCCACAAGTCACGAAACCAAGTTCACCAGTTTATTTGTGAGCGCTTTCATGCACCTTCAATACGTGCACTTCTTCAGACAAATAAATCAAAAACATGGCTTGCTTAAATACAAAAAATATAATCATCAATTATCTTATTAAATAATTAATTAAACTAAATTAGGCATGGAATGGGTGAGAGATTATTTATTGTCGAAACAGACTCCAGGCAAAGATGTGGACCTAATTATTTCACTCATAGACATTGTACTTAACAACAACTATTTTATGTTTCAAGGCGAGCTATTTGTACAAAAATCAGGTGTTGCAATGGGATCGCCTTGTGGTGGCAGTTTTGCCAATTCTGTGATGGCTTTTTGGGAACGTACCTATCTTTTTGAACATCAGCTTTTTAAAGATATAGTTATCTGGTATACTCATTACCAAGACGACATGTTCTTTATTATTCATGGTAATTCTGAAGATGCCCAAAATTTAGTTAACACTATGTCCACATTTACCTCTTTCCTAGAGTTCACGTTTAACTTTAACAGTGAAACAATTAATTTTTTGGATATTTCTTTGTGTAAGGATGCATCTAATAATTGTTACAGAACTTTAATATATCGTAAACCCTTTTATAGTAATTCCTTTTTACATTTTGCAAGTAACCACCTATATTTTCAAAAAAGAGGTGTGGTGAAGGGCCAATTAGTTAGAGCGTCAAGAATGTGCTCTCATGACGATGATTTTATTAAAGAATGTAATGTCTTATTTAATATGTTTAATAATCGTGGTTATCCTACATCGTTGGTTAATGGTCTAATCCAAGAAATTACTTTTAAAAGGTCAAAAACACTGTTGGGTCCTATTTTTATTAATAATAGAGCCATGGTACATGAAGGTAACGATGATTCTATATTATGTATTTACAATGATGAGTCGGTAACAAATGTGAACAAAAATAAAACTAATAGGTATATAACTAGTTTTTTAACACAATTTAATGATATTTCACATGAAATTAGAGTAATATTGAATTCGAATTGGGGTCTCATCACACAAGATTCAACTCTAAATAGAATTCTTGGAGATAGACCATTGATAGCTTACAGAAATGGTCCCAATATTAAAAGATTATTTGAGACATCACACCAAAAGTCCAGGAACATTAAAGGTATGTTCAAATGTGGGAGATGTAAATACTGTAAATATATTTTAATAGGGCCTTCATTTTCTATTAATGGATACGAGTATTCTGTGCAGGATAAATATAATTGTGAAAGTCAAGGCATAGTATACTTAGCAAAATGTAAATTGTGTCCAGTGTGTGTTTTATTTAGGGAAAACAGAGCGACAACTCAAACAACGTATATATGAACATGTCTATGCGATTTCCAAAAATATTCAGGCTAATGTACTAGCAAGACATATTAATGAGTATAACACGCATAGTTTTCAGTTTGTAGTAGTCCAAAGTGTTCCTAAGAATCCAAGAGGTGGACCATGGCATCTCAAACTAGAGGAACAAGAATTGCTGTGGCAACTACGTACAAATGCATATGTTTTCCCTAGTATCAATGATATGTGTTCTATAAAATGTATACTTAGATTAAAAGCTCTAGAAAGATAATTCCAATAGGTAAAGTGGTTATTAAGTTTATTGAATAACATTTAGCATATGATATTTATTCTTGTTATATATTTATTTTTGATCTTTTCAAATAATAATTTCTTTGTAACTTGAAATGAGATAAATTTAAGCATTTTAAAATTATTCACATGTGTGTATGTATATTTTATATACACATATATATTTGTAGGATGTATAACTGCATTTGTATGAATTTTAGGCGATATTTTAGGTGTTGTCTTTTTAACAAAAGTTTAAGTAGGTTAATTGTATAATATAGTTTAATTAATTATTTAATAAGATAATTGATGATTATATTTTTTGTATTTAAGCAAGCCATGTTTTTGATTTATTTGTCTGAAGAAGTGCACGTATTGAAGGTGCATGAAAGCGCTCACAAATAAACTGGTGAACTTGGTTTTGTGACTAGTGGATTTCTTCCTTTCCTTTGTGGTCTACAGTTTTTTCGGTTCTTCTGTTTTTTTGTACTCAATGCCAGAAGTCTGAACCTCAAAATGCATGCACTCGAGGCACTCCTCAGTATGGAGAAAACTGATATATGTGCAGTAACAGAAACCTGGTTTAAGGCTCCAGAGAGCACCCCAGCACTACCAGGTTACAACTCATACCATACATTTTGGCCACAGAACCCAAACCGAAATAGAAAAGGCGGGGGCGTATCCATATTCATTAAGGATACTCACACCTCCAGGTTAGTGGCACAGCACGATGCTTCAGAGATCATCCACGTGCAACTAACAATGGGCAAAACTGCAATTCAAATTGTAGCTTGCTACAGATCACCCACCATGTCCCAGGACCCCTATTCTGCATTTCTGGAAACAATGGGAAGCATAAAGGTCCTACCAAACACCGTAATATTGGGTGGTTTCAATTATCCAAACATTAAATGGGAGAAATACTCAAGTACTAACTCCCTTGCCCAACATTTCCTAGAGTTTATAAACTCAAACACCCTGGTTCAACTGGTCAACACTCCCACCAGAGATGACAACATATTGGACCTGGTCATCACCAACATGGGCGACCAGTGTTCCACACCGGAGGTCAACCCCTCACTGATTAGATCTGACCATAAACAAATCACTTTGGATGTCCACATTCCGCCCCCACTCCCAGACAAGAAAACCAGCGTGAAAAACTTTTCAAAAGCAAACTTCACATTACTTAAGACCGAGGTGGAAAGTTTCAAAGCCCCCATGCTGAAGGATAACGCTGTCCAAGCTGCAAAATTCTTTACTAATGCATTGTATGAGCACCTACAAGAATGCATGGATCATGCCATCCCAAGCAAAACCAAGACTTACTCCTCCATGAAAAGGAAACCAGTCTGGTGGACTCCTGCCATAAACAAGCTATACAATAGAAGGAGGAAACTAGTACAGAAAAGAGTAAAATCCAAAGAAGGGAAGACATCCTTGATCAGTATCAGCACAAAACTACGATCCCTCATAAAATCATCCATGGCGAGCTTTGAAAGAAAAATTGTGAAGGTCTCCAAAGATAACCACAAGGCATTCTTTAGCTATGTCAAGAATCTAAGTGGCAATGCTCAGATCTACTTGGAGTTAGTGCAGAATGGCACAAAATACACTGAACTGACTGATATCGCCAACATCCTGGCAGACAGGTTCAGTGCAAACATCACCCCCCTCTCACCCCCAAGAGGGCCCATAACCATACCAGAAGAATGTAGAGTCCTTGAAATCACAGACACTCAGGTTAAAACTGCCCTCTCCAAAGCCAAAAACACAGCATCAATGGGACCGGACGGTGTCCCAGGCTGCATCCTACACAAGCTCAAAGATGAACTAACCCCTCACCTAAACACACTGTTCAAACTCAGCCTCTCCACAGGCTATGTACCCATAGAGTGGCACACAGCAGCGGTTATTTCGCTCCACAAAGTTGGAGCCACAACAGACCCCAGGAACTATCATCCTATAAGCCTGACTAGCTTGGTCTGCAAGGCTATGGAGCGCATCATCATGGAACTCATTAACAGAGACATTGGGAACCTCCAAACACTGAACCCTATCCAGTGCGGCTTTGTTGAGGGCAGATCATGCCTCCTAAACCTGGTGGACTTCTTTGAGACAGTTACCAAGCCTATAGATGAGGGAAAGGTGGTACATACAGCCTACCTAGACCTCTCAAAGGCCTTCGACACCATTCTCCATTCTGGTATTATAGACAAGCTCACCAGCCTGAACATAAACCCCTACATCACAAGATGGGTTGCCAACTGGCTCACAGACAGAACCCACATGGTGAGAGTTGTGGGAGCTAGGTCTGACTCTAAATCGGTTACAAGTGGAGTTCCCCAGGGTTTAGTCCTAGGACCCCTCCTGTTCGGCATATACTTCTCAGAGGTACAGGCAAGCACAGGAGGACTATGGCTGACAAAGTTCGTAGACGACTGCAAACTAGGGGCTATAACTGACTCTCCAGCTGAGACAGACATCCTCCAAAAGGGTCTAACTGAGACGGATACCTGGTGTCAAAATCATGGCCTCAAGCTAAATGCCAAAAAGTGCATAGTCATCCCCACTGGAAAAATCAAAGTACCCACAAACTACCACATAGGTGGTAGTCCCCTAAATACGGAAGATGTAATAAGGCATCTGGGGACCCAAGTAGATAGTAATCTCACCTTTGATAATCACATTGCCAAAGTGGTTAGAAAATCCTTTTACGTGACCCACCTAATCACAAAAGGGTTCGCATCCAGATCAAAAGAGGTCATTGTGCCCCTCTACTCTTCACTCATCAGACCCATCATAGAGTGCAACGCCCTATTTGGGATGTACCTTACAAGACACCTGCAACAGCTGGAAAGACCACAGAAGTACCTCACCAAGAGGATCACTGGCCTAAACAGATGCCCTATGCAGCTCGACTGAAGAAATTACAGCTGTACTCGGTTGCATACCGCCTACTCAGAGGTGATCTCTGCCTGACATACAAGGCCATGTCCAACCCAGAATTGATGGACATGCTCCACCTAAAGAAAACCTTATCCCTGCGAGCCACATGCTCTAGGGATCTAAACCTCACCACAACAATAAATAGGACGTGCTGGAGGGATAGATTCCTATCCCAGAGACTTCCCATGCTTTTGAACAAGATCCCGATCTACATTAGGCAGAACTCCTCGCTAACACTCTTCAAAAGAAATCTTGACGAGAGGATGGGAAACAGAAAGTTTACCTTGGGGATCACTTCAGTGGCTCTGCTGGACAGAGGCACAGGGAACTAATCTAAGGGGCGGCGAAAGCCAACACATTCTGGCTAGGCTTATAAATGCCTTTGGGCAGATAGCCTAGTACCTACCTATGAACCTATGACACATAGGGACACAACTGGTTAGAATGCAGTGTTATATAAAGGCCTTGGTGGTCATTAGCCTAGTATATACATATGAACCTATAAACCTATGATGGTAGTCAGAGTAAACGGGAGGATTGTTTCAAACAAAAGTTTATATTGCTGGATTTTTGACAACAGATTGATTGCATCTGGGGACTCAACATTCCCTTATCATGTTTTATTATAGGTCTATATTAGTTTGTCAAAAGACATCTCCAGCGAAGGGCTACCCTCACTTCCCCTAAAGTTCATTTTCCCTAAAACTCATTTCCCTGACAATTAGTACTGGCAGTGTGTAGAGCACTGTAAGGCAAGTAAAAGGAATATGTAATTTTCCCCACTAAAGTGTGACCCTGGAGTTGGTATATATAGTTAAGGGGGTGTGGGGGGCATAGCCCCCCACCTAGTTTGGTTTTACTGAACAATATAAAACCAAAATCAGAGAATATAAAATCAAACTAGGTGGGGGAAATATGACCCCCACACCCCCCACCTATATATACCAACTCCAGGGTCACACTACAGTGGGGAAAAGGATATATTCCTTTTACTTGCCTTACAGTGCTGTACGCACTGCCAGTACTAATCGTCAGGGAAATGAACTTTACGGGAAGTGAAGTGTCAGTCATTTGGTTTCAGTCAAATGAATGTCAGTCAAATGAGCTTTAGGGGAAGTGAAGGTAACCCCCATCAAATACCTCTCCATCGACATGAAACCATCGAAATTCACTTCCACGAATCATGGAATTTTTCCCAGGGTAAGGAAGTATTTGGACAACTCCACAACTTTGCTGTTTTCCCCACTGTAGTGTAATTTCAGAGTTGGTATTTATAGTTAGGGAGGGTGTGGAGGGGCACAACCCCCCCCCACTGGGGGGTATGAGGGCAAAGCCCCCCACTTATGTGGGTTTGATTTAGTGCATTGTGTGTTCTATTGTGATGCAGGGTAATTGTTTCATTGCCCTGGAAAAAAATTTCATGAATAACGGAAGTGAATTTCAATTGTTTCATGTTGATAGAGAAGTGTTCGATGGAGATGTCATTCAATAAACTAATATAAACCCTATATTATTTATCTAGCAGAATACTACAATTATTCAAAAACTATAGATAAAGACAATATAGGTTCCCCGCCCCAGTTTTAAGTCGTTAATTGTAACAATATTTATTGCCCTTTTAATTTCCTGTATATATATCTTCTCATAGATCGGCTTTTTTCTTTCTGACTTGAGAAGTAATGAAGGTATTGTCTGGGCAAAATCACATTCTGGAGTGCTTATAGCTTATGCTCAACACTGAATGCTGCAGTGATCAAATTTTAATTAGCTTTTTACACTGATTGTTACATCATAGTGTTAATCAATAAAGTAGGTAAAAGTGGATGAATGTGAAACACATACAACTGTTCTTTTGCCAGATTAAATGAAGCTTGTAGAAGAAGTATGGTTGCTGCTTTGCTTTTATTGTCTATCATTACTGCTTGGTAAGGAATTCAAAAGGGTTCCAGAAAATAAATTGCTAAAAACATTAGACAATCTTCATATTACCAAGAAGGAAGACTGAAAATTGAACTATGACAAATGTTAAGAGTGTGGACTGGAATGCAGTTAATATGGACGGAACAGTGCTCTTTTGCTATGTGTTGCCTTTCCCTTGGTCCTATATATTTCTTAATGCCAATATTATTACACTGAACCTTTCAGAATCACCCAGTCACCAGATGTTTAGTTTGTGTCTTTCGGCTTTTCCCGGTTAGGGGTCGCCACAGCGGAACTCCGGTCCGCTAATGATTGGTAGTGGATTTTTACGTACCGGGTTACCAGCCCTGACGCACAACCTTCAACGAAGGCACGCCCTATTCATGTATGCCTCCACACAGAAGACGTTCTATCTGAGAATCGAACAGGACTACGTCTTGCTATGAGTCGACAACGCTACCGCAGCACCACCACCGCAGTCTCAAATAAAAGTACAAGATATTGCTTAGGGGTAGATGGAATGCAGAATGCAACATCAACTCTAAATTACCTTCACCAGCGATATCAGTGAAAATGTTTTTTATACTCTCAAGTGACAGAAGCCAAAATATGGAGTTGCAGAAAGCTAAAGCAAACTGGAAAGAGTGAGATGATCCAGATGTTCAGAATTTTCAGTGACTGCAACATATTTTATTTTTCTTTTTAATAATTATTCAGTATGAGAGGTGATCATTTAAGAAAGAAAAAAATATAAAGCAAGGAGAAGGATATGCACTACAAAAATACAGTCAGAAGCCGTAACGTAGCCTATAATTTAAGATGTTGTGACTATGAAGCAGTCGGGTGAAGTTGGGACAGACTGAAGTCTGAAGAAAGAATACAGTGGCTGAGAAAATAATAAACTATTTTGTTAGTCACAACTGGAGGTCAGTACTCAACCCTGGAAAAATCCAGACAAGAGGTCCACTGCTGTTTTGCTGCTGTTATCCTTTATATTTTGTACTAAACTTTCTTTCAAGATTGCTCCATTGGGATACAACAGTTGATAGCAAGCTTACAGAGTCATGGTTTCTGTGCCTAATGTGGGTCTTTTTCATACAATGGCCTTCTCGCCTAGTTCTCCTTTGTTGCCTATATCCAGTGATATTATTATTAGCCAGGGTCATTATAAATTCTTCTGCTAGAACATATAATACCCAAAAGTGGGCACCATGGGTTGTTTTTTTAACATTCAGAGAACTCTTGTCCATTTATTCTCTCAGTGTTGAATAATTACTTCATCTCTCTTACCCACTATGCTGTGTCTAATTTCCCCTCTGCAACTGCATCCTCTTTCCACTTAGCAGTAGCAGAAATGAGGAATGAACTCATTGCCTCTGCCTTTTTTCTGTTTTTCTCTATTTGCTTGGTCCCTCTTCTCAGTTCACTATTTTCTCATTTGATATCTGTGTGCCTGTATCATGCTTTATGCATTCTTAATATTATTATATTTTTTGCTGCATTAAGCACTGTGCATAAACTGATAAATGAAGTAAATGTATCCTAGATGGATAACCTGATATTAACATTTTAATTTCTTTAAAAGGGTAGCAGTGAGCTGTTCAGATGGAACTGATTATACCTTTAATTACATCCCCACAAATTAACTGTTTACTTCTAACTATTCCTGTGGAAATGCTAAATTTCCTATCTATTTAATTTTTAGTACATCAAAGACTGAAAGTATTTTCTCATATTAGAAATGCATGCAGTGGATTACAGACAATTATTTAATTTTTACTATTTTATTTTTAAAGAGACATTATTTCATCAGCTGCAATTAAATGTATTCCAAAGTAATAAAGTTATTATGAATTGTGAATATATTCAAAATTATTATTTAAACAGGAACAGTGTAATGAAAGAGAAGAAAACCAAATACAGTAAATGCTTGCAGAAAAAAGATTAAAGGAATATATTTTCACATTTGAAGTCATGTGGTTAAATATTTTATAACTAAATATTCTGCAGGCATAAGAATATTTACTGCGGAAATATTGTAACATGCCTGTAGCTTCTTCAAACTTCTCTTGACAGGTTCCAAAATAATTGTATCATATACTATGTTGAAAAAAATAATAGGAATAATGGAATAACTCCTTCTTATTACTTGTGGACTATAAAATAAAATATGTTTTGTAAAATGTTTAATTAATAGCTGAGCTAGGGGGCTAGCATTTTACATGTTAGAGTATGAAACTGCAATTTGTAGGCTAATAGGTTCATAGGAGGTTACTAGGCTAATGACCCTAGGGCCCTTACAAGCCTAGCCAAGTTCAACCCTTGTTCCCTTAAGTGTGTAGAGATATGGTCTATGTTATAAGCAAATATAAGCAAATATAAATCAGCACTGACTGCTCCTATCCAAGATGGACACAGGTGAATCCCCTGGGGTAAATTTTTGGTTCCCTATGCAGTCGTCCAAGTTACACTTAAAAAGGGCTCTGTTTAACCTGTATTGAAAGTTTATTCCAGAGGAAAGGCAACCTCTGGGAGACATATCTGCCAGTCCAGGAAGTCCTGTTGATGCCACATGCTAGATTAAGGTCCCTAGAGCAACTGAAGCATGTACAATTTGACTTACAAATGTTCAGCATTTCCATTAAGGCAGGATCAATGGCTACTTTGTATGCAAGGCACAGGTCACCTCTGAGTAGTCTATATGATACAGAGTCTAGAGTGACAGTGATTTCAGTCCATCCATGTAAGACATGTGCTGAAGACCCTGAATTTTCTTTGTGAGGAACCTTGGAGGTCTCTCCAGTTGCTGCAGGTGCCTGTTAAGGTACATACCAAAAGAAGCATTGTGCTCTCTTATTGGCCTGATGAGGGAAGAGTACAGGGGGTTATGATCTCTTTTGTTCTGGAAGCTATGCTGTTGCTTATGAGGTGAGCAACGCAGAAGGCCTTTCTTACCACCACAAAGACATGGTGATCAAAAGTAATGTGTCTGTCAACCTGGGTGCCCAAATCTCTCACCACTGATTTAGAGCTTAGGGTGTTGTTATTAATACAGTAATCTGCAGGGACACTGCCTTTGCCAAAGGGGATGATAATTCATTTTTTGCATTGAGTTTAAGATAATGACTCTGGCACCAATTATTGGTTTGTGTAAGCCATTTGGGGACAATAGGGCCTCCAGCACTGATCCTTGTTGAACAACACTGGTAATGGGTCTGCTGATGGAGATGGAGTCCCCTGTTTTGACTGTATGTGTTCTGTCAGTGAGCCAGTTTGCAACCCACCTGACAGTATATAGGTTGACCCCTAGATGGGTGAGTTTTTTGACTGTATGTGTTCTGTCGGTGAGCTGGTTTGCAACCCACCTGACAGTATATGGATTGACCCCCTGATGGGTGAGTTTTACAATGATGCTTTAGTGGGGGATAGTGTCAAAGGCTTTGGACAAGTCTAGGTAGTCTGTATGCACAGATTTGCCTTTATCCAGGGCTTTGGTGACAATCTCAAAGAAGTCCACCAAGTTCAACATACAGGATCTCCCTTTAACAAAACCAAACTGGGTCAGGTCAAGTATTTGAAGGTCTCCTATATCCTTGTTGATACGGTCCATGATGATTCTCTCCATGGCCTTGCAGATAAGGCTGGTTAGGCTAATGTGTCTATAGTTCCCAGGGGCAGTGGATGCAACCCCCTTGTGCAAGGAGATGACAGTAGCTGTTTTCCATTCTGCAGGGACAAAACCAGTGTTTAGGCTGTGGTTGAAGAGTACCCGATGGTGTTGCTAACTCCTGTTTTAAACCATTGAGAATGCAGCCTGGGATGTTATCAGGTCCCATAGAGGCTGTGCATTTGGCCTTGGAGAGAAAGGTTAAGGCCTGCTCTTTAGAGATACTAAGTGGAGAATAGGTGGTAGGAATGTTTTGGCATATATGTGGGGGGGACAGGGGGCAGAAGTTTTCACTGAACCTGTCTGCTAGCAGGTTGGCTATTTCCACTGGTTCAGTATATGTGGTACCCTTTACTGCCAGTTCAGCACAAATTTGGGCTTTTCCTTTAAGGTTTTGGATGTAGCTAAAGAATGCCTTATGGTTATCCTTAGCAAGGATGGTAATCTAGATTCATGGTTAGCTTTAGAGGACTTTTCAAGATGTCTTATTTGCTTGTTCAAGCTGTGAAAGGTGTGCTTCCAATTCTGATATTGTTCCTTCTTAGTCAGCAGTTTCTTCCTCTTATTATATAACATCTTTTTCTTTGTCGGAGAAATTAGAGCTGATATGGCAAATCAGACTGAATGCTTTTACATATCCAAGCTTGACTGAAGCTTGCGCTATCACATGTTTATTAAAACTTAAAAGCTTGCTAATATAAACAGATCAAACTTTAGTTTTTAAGGAACATTTTAACAAGGAATGTATGTTGTTTTATATGTTGTCACTATTCTTGTGTAAATGTGTGCACACTTTGTTGTTTTAAACTAGCACATTTTTAAACTAGTCCATTTATTTATAGGATTCTTTAGGAACAAGGAAATGCAAGAATGATTCAGAATGCATAGGGTTAAGTCTAATTTAAGCATTTAAATGCAGTTAAGAAGCTGTGCTTGATTATAGGTCAAAAACAGATCACATGACAAGTTTGAATTGTTCATAGGTTCATAGGTTCATACTAGGCTATCTGCCATGGGGCAATTATAAGCCTAGCCCGATTCTGTATGGCTTACGCCACCCCTTGATTTGAGTATACTGTGCCCTTTTTAAGGTTTAGTTTACTGTGCCTCTGTCTAATAGTGACACGGGAGTAATCCCTGGGACAAACCTACGATCCCCCATCCACCTATCGAGATTCTTCTTGAAGAGATTCAGTGAGGTGCTCTGCCTCACATGAACTGGAATTCTATTCCAGAGCGAAGGGAGCCTCTGGGTTATGAACCTGTCCCTCCAGCAAGTTCTATTTATTTCTGTGCTGAGGTTCAAGTCCCTCGGCGTGTGGCTCTAAGGGATTTAGATTTACTGAGGTGGAGCATGTCCATTAATTCTGGATTTTACATAGCTTTGTATGTCAGGCATAGATTGCCTCGAAGTAGGCGGTATGCAACTGAGTAGAGCTGGAGTTTTTTTAACCGAGCAGCATATGGCATCTGTTTGAGACCCTTGATCCTCTTGGTGAGATACTTTTGGGGTCTTTCTAATTGCTGCAGGTGTCGGGTAAGGTACATCCCAAAAGGGGCATTGTATTCTATGATGAGCCTGATTGAGGGATGAATAAAGGGGCACGATTACCTCTCTTGATCTAGATGTGAAACCCTTCATGATGAGGTGGGCTATGTAGAAGGTCTTTCTAACCACTTTGGCAATGTGGTTTTCAAAGGAGAGATTGCTATCAACTTGGGTCCCCAGGTCCCTAATAACTTTCTCTGTACTTAATGGGTTTCCGCCTATGTGGTAATTTGTGGGCACATTGTTTTTGCCAAAGGGTATGACTATACATTTTTTGGCATTTAGCTTTAAACCATGGTGCTGGCACCAGTCATCTGTCTCTGTGAGACCTTTTTGAAGGATGTTTGTGTCAGCTGGAGAGTTGATTATGGCGCCCAGTTTGCAGTCGTCTGCAAACTTGGTGAGTCATAGTCCTCCCACGTTTGCCTGTACCTCGGAAATGTATATACCGAACAAGAATGGTCCCAGGACAGAACCCTGTGGGACACCACTTGTGACCGGTTTCGAGTCTGACATGGCTCCAGCAACTCTCACTCTGTGGGTTCTGTCTTTGAGCCAGTTTGCGACCCATCTTGTGACATAGGGGTTTATATTTAAGCTGGATAGCTTATCTATGATGCCCGAGTGGGGTATTGTGTCAAATGCCTTTGCAAGGTCCAGATAGGCTGTGTGGACTACCTTCCCTTCATCTATGGCTTTGGTGACTGTTTCGAAGAAGTCAACCAGGTTCAAAAGGCAGGATCTGCCCTTGACAAAGCCGAACTGGGTAGGATCCAGTGTCTGTAGGTCCCCAATGTCTTTGTTTATGAGCTCCATGATGATCCTCTCCATAGCCTTGCAGACTAAGCTAGTCAGGCTTATGGGGCGATAGTTTCCAGGGTCCGTAGAGTTCTAAAAGAAGCTTTGTAGTTTAAATCTGTTTATTCTAATGAAGTTCTGTGTGGTACTTGAACGATAAGCTCTTCAATAAATTTGTGGACACTACTGATCTTCAGTGGAGCCTTTCTGTTATTCGTTTGTGAGTTTGCAGTTTCAGTATTTCATATAACATGTTTATGTCGATGTCCACCAGGCAGGCTTGTTTTTTTTCTTGAGGATCTTGCTTTGGTCTTATTAGAAACAGCTGAGTCAATACAATTGTATAGATGTTTATACAATGCATTGATGTATGTCCCAGTATAGGTGTCTTTGCTGTCAGTTGGAACAGGAGCTTTGAAGCTATTAATGCCTTCTCGTAAGAGGCTGTAGTTGGCTTTGGAGAAGTTTTTTAGCCTAATTTCTCCTGAGTGGGGTGGGGGTGGGGGGGGTCTGATGCTGTTGTTACTTTGAAAGAGACTGATTTATGATCAGACTTCACCAGGGAGGGCCACACATTTATGGTGGTGCACCGTTCTACAGTGTTGGTAAGTACTAAGTCTAGAGTGTTTGGGCCCCTTGTGGAGGTGCTAACTATCTGCTCCAAGGCATTTGAGTTAATAAAGTCCAAGAACCTTAGGGCCAGTGTGTTTGTACACATATAATTTACCCAATCTATGGATGGGTAGTTAAAGTGACCCATAACCAGGATATTTGGTTGTATTTTGAGCATCTCAAGTAGATCCAAGTAGGCAGTGTGATATCATGATTCATGGAGGGGGATCTCTAGTTGGTGATAACTTGGAAAGGGGTCTTTCCTATAGTTATTTGCAAGCATATGTTTGAATTTCACATTCTCTACTTATATACAGTTACTTTGAGAATGTCTCTTAGCTAATGTGTTCCTGACACAATTTATAGTTAGAACACACCAAAAATCCTGAATAAACTATTAAATCAAAAAATGATGGTTCCAAGTCACCAAGGATGATATAAAAACTTTTTATTCCAACAAATGGTAAGCGCTTCCGTCTACCAATATAGACTTCATCAGACAGATAAGTAATGGCACCACTCCTGTATTTATAGAACCCTTAATTGTCTTAATCAAACAATAAAATTAAAAAATTAAAAAATTATTTAAAAAGACATCTGAACCAAGTTAGTAATGTAAGGTACTATGAGTTGCTGCAGTTGGACTATCCTAAACCTGTGGCTATTCCTCCTGTCTTGCTGCTTTACTGGATGCTTTCTCCAATGCTTATCAGGCATCTGATTCTCAATCCCCTGCTCGCAAGAAGCCTGATAGGGTTTATAGGGCTTCTGAGGATTGTTTTTTTTTATATAAATGTCCTGCTCCTGACCCCTTGGTAGTGTCCATAGCCTCTAATAAACCATCTCAATTGCTTCCTTGCCCAAGTTATTGCCTTCTGACAAGGACACCAGAACTATGGACAGGCTGGGTAAAAAGATTTACACTTCTGCTACCCTAGCTTTTAGGGCTATTAATTATCAAACCCATATGTCTGGGGATCTGTTGGCTCTTCTTTCTCAGGCCTGTCAACTTATTTCTGATTTTCCAGACTCTGAGGGTAAAACATCTGTTCTTTACTTGCTAGGGATTTCCTCTCAGGTTGTTCATCATTCTATTAAATGTAGTTATGATGTGGCGGATGCCTCTTTTAGGGCTGTTGTTTTTGGTTCAATTATGCAGAGATATTCTTGGGTTAGGCTTCAACCTCTACCTGATGATATTAAAGCTAAGCTGCTGGATGCTCCTCTGGATTCTAAACTTTTGTTAGGGGAAGCTGCTGCTGGTTGTTTTAAGTCCCTTCAGGATAAGGGTAAGGCCTTACTGGAGCTTAAACTTGTGTTTGTTTCTCCTGTGCCTCAATTTCAGAGAAACTACTCTGCTAAGCCTGTCTTTGTTCGTAGGCAATCCTGTCTTTCTACTAAAGGTAAGAAGAGTGGCAAACAGGCTTCTCCTGCTAAGGCTACTCAATTTCCAGGGATTCCAAAGCCTTCCTTTCTGGACAAACCAGATGCTGTGTAATTATCCATCCCTTCCCAGCCTCATTCCTCTTTCTCTTCACCTTTCTCTTTCTCTTCTGGTTTGGCTTCAGATCTCTTAGGATTCTTGGGTTTTGTTGATCATTCGTCAAGGGTACTTCATGGAGTGGAAATCCCATCATCTTTTTATGGGCATTCCGCAGCCTTCTCGGGAATATCTTCCCTTTTTACCAGAGGGTCTTCAAGATCTCTTGTCTCAGGGTACTATTCAAGAGTTGCCGGTGTCCCAAAGGGGGAAAGGGTTCTACTCCTGACTATTTCTAGTGCCCAGAAAAGAGGGCACTTGGAGACCTATCCTAGACTTGTCTCATCTAAACACTTTTCTAAAGGTACCTTCCTTTCAGATTTGTCTCTTCAGATTCTGTTTCCTCTCTTGCTCCCTCACTCCTATATGGTGTCACTGGATCTCAAGGATGCTTATCTTCATATTGTGATCCATCCTATTTTCAGGAAGGTTTTGCATTTCTCTGTTGCTTCTTGGCATTTTCAGTTCTCTGCTTTGCCATTTGGACTTTCTTCTACCCCAATGGTGTTTCCCAAATGTCTTGTTCCTATGATTGCCTTTTGCAGATTTCAAGGGATTCAAATTTTTTCTTACTTGTACAACCTGTTGATTCAGTTGTCCTTAACAGAGCCCTTTTGAAAAATCTTCATTTTGCTGTATCACTTCTTCAAAGCCTGGTGTTTACTATAAATTTCAAAAAGTCTTCTCTGACTCCTCAGGATCATGTTTTTCTGGGTTGCAAAATTCAGATGGTGCCAATGCTTACATTCTTGTCCCCTCCAAAGGCCTTAACTCTCATTTCTTTCTACCACACTTTCCTTCCTATGGCTTCCATTACTGCCAGGGAGTTTCTGAGAGTTCTGCATTTCATGGCATCCACCATTCCAATGCTTCTTCTGGCCAAACTTCATATGAGAAAGTTTCAGTGGTTTCTGAAGCCAGTGTGGATTCAACATACTCATTCTCTAGAATTTGTAGTTCCTCTTCTTCCTTGTCTCAGACAGGTACTTCTCTGGTGGATTCAGCAGTTCTCTCTGAATCCAGGGATCCCTTTTCATCCCCCTCTTCCCTCTCAGGAATTGTTCACAGACACCTCAGACATGGAATGGGGGGGGGGTGACTTTTGGCTCCCTAAAAGTACAAGGAGTGTGGTTGCCTCATCAGCAGAAGGAGCACATCAATGTCAACAAAATGAAAGTTCTTCCGCTGGCTCTTCAGGCCTTTCAGTCTTTCTTTTCTCCAGGGCCTCTGAAGGCATTCACAGACAATGCCACACTGATGTGGTGTATCAACAAGCAGGGAGGGACGAGATCTTATCTTCTTTGCTGTTGGCACTTCTGGTATGGGATCTTGCTGTCAAGTGTCAAGTGACTCTTCAGGCAGTTTATATCCCTTCCAGTCTGAACATTGTGGCAGACACTCTGAGTAGGTTCTTACCTCAGTCCCATGAATGGATGCTTTACAGGGATGTGTTTCTGGAAATTATCCACCAGTGGGGTACTCCTCAAGTGGATCTTTTTCCTCCTCTCTGAATTCCCCTCTGAATAGACAGCATAATTTGTTTTGTGCCAGAGTCCTAGGTCCTCTTGTATGGAAGGTGGACATCCTCTCATTCTCTTGGAATGGGATGTTTATGCATTCTCTCCCCTATTCTCTCATTCCAAAAGTCCTGTTAAAATTCAACAGGATGCTCCCAAATCTTGTTGGTGACCCCCTTTTGCCTGCAACAACACTGGTTCTCTCTTCTTCTGCATCCAGCCATGGGCAATCATCAGATGTTACCTCACAGGATGGACCTAATCACAAAAGACAAGGGATCTCTTATCCATCTCCACCTGTCCACGCTTCAACTGACACTGTGGATAATAGGATTTTGATTCCTCAGAGATACCTTTTTTTCTGAGTACGTGCTGCAAGTCCTGCAGGAGGCTAGGAAACCCATGACTAGGAAATCTTACTTATCGAAATGGAAGAGGTTTTCTTTTTGGTGTCTATCTCGTAACCTGGACCCACTTACTGTTGATGCTCCTTTGGTTCTCTCTTATTTGTGTGAATTGCTCAATGCTGGTTTGGCCTATTCTATTAAGGAAACAAAATGTTCCCCTGCACGTGAGGAACTGCACGGCTCTCAGTGAATAGCTTCAAAAAACAAAGAATAAGCCAGCAGCAAGTAGACTGAGTCAAAAGAGAGTAGTTTAATAAAAACTACCCAAACAGCATAATGGCATCCAAAAACAAACCGGTTTCGGCAATGGTTGAAAACCCAGCCTTCTTCAGTGTACAGCAAGGAGCCAAAACAGAAATGCTGTATTTAAACAGATAAAGCCATGCTGATTGGTTACAAAATTTTAAACATGTGCTAATTATAAACAGCATAAATAACAAAAATTTTTGGTATGCATGTAGATACATTCAAAAAAATGGATCATTTAAGGACTTGAGTACATTCATATTATGATTAGCTGTTTCTATATATATATATTTTTTAAAAACATATACAAAAATCTGTATTACGAATATTAAGGCACCAATTATACATGATCCAATATTGAACAAAAATATATAAATATGCATATATGCAAAATGCGTTACAAATCAGAGTACATACTATAGTATTAGAATTAACTATGTTAATATATATAAATAATGAGCATATGTATGTATTCTGAATATTGAAACACCATTTGTTCAACAAACATGTATAATATATTCAAATTTGTATTTATAAACAATCATTTAACCCAGGATTAAATAGTGCACCTAATTTCGTAATCCATTTCTTTTCTTTAAGATTGAGCTTATTATGCCAACCACTCTTAATGGTTCTGTCACCAATAATTTTATCAATGATGGTAAAATGAAATTTTGCAGTACTATGCGTGAGAGTGTGTTTGTATAATGCATTGGTTATCTTATGGCATCTAATGTCACTGAGATGCTCAGAGATACGTAATTTAACTGGTCTTGATGTCTGCCCTACATAAAATGAGTGGCAGGTGCAACATGCCAAATAGACGGCCCAATCTGTGTTACAGTTAACAAACAATGTAATGTCAAAAACTGTATTGGTATTCCTACTGGTGAACTCCTTAGTTTTCAACATATGCTTACAATTGACACAGTGACCACATGGAAAGGAACCAATAAGCTTGTCACCCAAGATGGTAGTTTGATATACCTGTGGTAAAGTGGACTCATAATGATGTTTGTAGTGATTAAAGTGACCAGCCAAATTCTTGCCCTTACGAAAGAAAAAGGCATTTGTTAGGGATAATGTTTTGATTCTGACATCAGCCTCCAATATGTTCCAGTTATCCTAATAATCTTAATAAAGTTGTTGGTATTTCTACCAAATGTTGTAGTGAGTCTAAGTTTATTTGACTTTGTATGTTTCTTTTAATATGTTAATAAATTAGGTCTATGTAGACCCAATGCATAATTCTGAGCCATGGTCACATATCCTGAAGAGTAGCCCCTCTCAATGAATCTGTTATGCAAATCCTGAGCATGATTGACAAAAGTGTTATTCTCAGAACAATTCGCCTAATCCTAATAAATTGCGATTTGGGAATGTTCTTTGCAATATGTTTTGGATGAAAGCTGGATGCGTGGAGAATCGTATTGTATTGGGGGAATTTTCTATGGGTTTCAGTTGTTAAGGTGTTATCATTATTTCTAGTTACCAAAACATCCAAAAATGTAATGGATTCCCGATCATAAGTAATAGTAAATTGTATTCCCCATATATTATCATTCAGGTATTCCATAAATTCCTGAAGATATGAAATATCCGATCTCCACACCATCCAGCAGTCATCCAAATATCTGCGCCAGATATCAATTTCTGGCAAAAACAAATTATGAGTGTCGTCATAAATCATAATTTGTTCTATATAGGCCATAAACAGATCAGCATAAATGGGGGCAAAGGATGCCCCCATAGCTGTACCTCTGGTCTGTAGGTAGCATTCCTGGTTGTAGAAAAAAACATTTTTAGTCAAAACATGCTCAGTCAAATTCAACAGGAGAGTATTGAAACCAGGTTGGTATAATTTAGATTCATTGAGCCAAAATTCAATAGCATCAAGTCCACCCCAATGTGGAATATTGGTATAGAGTGAACTTACGTCCAAGGTACAGAGTAACCAATCTGAATTCAACTGCATATCATTTACAATACTCAAAAATTGAGTCGTATCCTGTATTCGTGATCTTACATATAGTAACAACGGCTTTAAATGCATAGTTAGAAATTCAGAAAGAGGTTCAGTTATCGACCCATACCTGATACAATGGGCCTTCCAGGTGGATGTGAAAAATCCTTATGTATTTTAGGTAGAAAGTAAATATGTTGTCTAGTAGGATCAGTAATAGTTAAATGATAAAGTGTTTTCTTATCAATAATACCATTATCAACAGCAGAGTTCAAAAAGTCATCAATATCCTTTTGAAAACCAAGGTGGGGTCCAGTGGCATTTTGGTATAATATTTAGCATCATTAAGTTGTTTATGTGCTTCAATGTCATAGTCACACCAGTCTAACACTACCACTGCCCCTCCTTTGTCTGCGTTGATAATTACCAAATCTTTATTATTTACAAGTTCCTCTAGACAAGATTTTTCACCATCAGTGATGTTATTAGACATAGGTCTCTCATAATTATGCTTAAAATGTAACTCACTGAGTACACTTCAAAAGAGATTAACAGCTGGATGCATAGGAGGGTGAACTTAGAAGTATGATATTTGAAACCTTCCATTTGTGAATGTTCAGTGTCCCCTTGTTCCTGAAAAAACAATTTTAAATTAATAAGTCTACAAAATGTAAATAAGTCATTAGTAAATGAGTCTTCTGGAACAAAAAAGCCAGGAATAAAGGATAGACCTTTATTTAGTAGATATATCTGTTCATCTGTTAGTGTAGTTCTAGAAATGTTACATACATTATTTATTTTTTGGTCAGTATCTCCAACAAGTTTTGCAGACTGGTGACTTTTTCTGTGCTTCCGACCCCCCCTCCTCCTCCTCCCCCTGTATTCCCTAAAGGGGATACATAGTTTTTACGTTTGGGGGTGGGGGAATCCATGATAGACTGTGTGTCAGTATCTGTACCAGACGAGGTTTCAAAATCAGTGGACTCAATATTGTTACTGTGCCCTTTTAATATGGAACGTGGACGTTTCCTTTTGGATTTAGAAACTTGCTTCTTAGCATTATGTCCTTCTTGAAATCGGACATGCCTAACATTCTTGAGCAGTTGTCCCTTATCATAATCTGAAAGATCACGAGAAAACTTTTAAGTTTTCTTTCTTTCAAAATAGTATCAAAACTTAACAGTTCAGTACTCAATTTTGTTAATAAAGCAGGAAAAAAAGTTTCATTTTGGTAATGATTGCATTCCTCAATAGAATTCAAAACTAAAGTAGTTTCACTCTCAATGATTCTAGTGTAATGATGGGATAAAGCTTTAACAAACTTCATCGAGCATTCCTGTTGTATAAGGTTCCATTCTGAAAGTAAATTATCATCTGGACTAGCCACCAAGGGCTGTATTTTCACTCTGAGACCCTAGGGCAAATGCCCTTAACCAAATAGGCTTTTAATAATTTGTGGTGCCAAACACTAGATCTCAAAGCCTTCATATTTTTATTTAGTGAAGCAAATTGTTGTTCACATTTTTGTTCAGGTTTTAAAGAAATCATATTTCCTGAGGCAGTGGTATCATTCCCAATGCCAAATGCTGCAATATCATCTTTATCTGATGATAGATCCAAAAGAAGCTTTTGGAGATCCATAGTTTAACCCAAATTATTCTTCAATAGAACCACGGCCTGTATATAAAGATCAAATGATCAAACAATAATCAGACAATAATGGCAATACACAATAGAACTAAAAATTAGTTCGTTATAGCCACGTCTGATACAGGTCAATAGTGGTACTTTGTATAATAATATATAAAGATAATCAATGGTCTAATGCTTGGCCCACAAATAATAGTCTCTTTTAGTATTAATAAATAAATGTTATTTGTGGGCCAAGCATTAGACCATTGATTATCTTTATATATTATTATACAAAGTACCACTATTGACCTGTATCAGACGTGGCTATAACTCATTTTAGTTCTATTGTGTATTGCCATTATTGTCTGATTATTGATCATTGATCTTTTGCAGAGCCGTGGTTCTGAAGAATAATTTGGTTAAACTATGGATCTCCAAAAGCTTCTTTGATCTATCATCAGATAAAGATGATATTGCATTGGCATTGGGAATGATACCACTGCCTCAGGAAATATGATTTCTTTAAAACCTGAACAAAATGAACAACAATTTCTTCAATAAAAAATATGAAGGCTTTGAGATCTAGTGTTTGGCACCACAAATTAAAAAGCCTATTTGTTAAGGGCATTTGCCCTAGAAATGAAACAGCCCTTGGGATGATAATTTACTTTCAGAATGGAACCTTGCTACAACAGAATGCTGGATGATTTGTTAAAGCTTATCCGATCATTACACTAGAATCATTGAGTGAAACTACTGGTTTGAATTCTATTGAGGAATGCAATCGTGCAAAATGAAACTTTCCTGCTTTATTAACAAAATTGAGTACTGAACTGTTAATTTGATAAGAAGAAACTTAAAAGTTTTCGTGATCTTCAGATTATGATAAGGGACAACCCGTTCGGTCGATTTCAGAAGGACATAATGCTAAGAAGCAAGTTTCTAAATCCAAAAGGAAACGTCCACGTTCCATATTAAAGGGCACAGTAACAATATTGAGTCCACTGATTTTGAAACCTGTCTGGTACAGATACTGACACACAGTCTATCATGGATTCCCCCAAGCGTAAAACTATGTATCCCCTTTAGGGAATACAGGGGAGGAGGAGGAGGGGGGTCACAGAAAAGTCACCAGTCTGCAAAACTTGTTGGAGATACTGACCAAAAATAAATAATGTATGTAACATTTCTAGAACTACACTAACAGATGAACAGATATCTCTACTAAATAAAGGTCTATCTTTATTCCTGGCTTTTGTTCCAGAAGACTCATTTACTAATGACTTATTTACATTTTGTAGACTTATTAATTTAAAATTGTTTTTCAGGAACAAGGACACTGAACATTCACAAATGGAAGGTTTCAAATATCATACTTCTAAGTTCACCCTCCTATGCATCCAGCTGTTAATCTCTTTTTGCGGTGTACTCAGTGAGTTACATTTTAAGCATATGAGAGACCTATGTCTAATAACATCACTGATGGTGAAAATCTTGTCTAGAGGAACTTGTAAATAATAAAGATTTGGTAATTATCAGCGCAGACAAAGGAGGGCAGTGGTAGTGTTAGACTGGTGTGACTATGACATTGAAGCACATAAACAACTTAATGATGCTAAATATTATGCCAAAATGCCACTGACCCACCTTGGTTTTCAAAAGGATATTGATGACTTTTGAACTCTGCTGTTGATAATGGTATTGATAAAAACTTTATCATTTAACTATTACTGATCCTACTAGACATATTTTCTACCTAAAATACATGGATTTTCACATCCACCTGGAAGGCCCATTGTATCAGGTATGGTCGATAACTGAACCTCTTTCTGAATTTCTAACTATGCATTTAACGTTGTTACTATATGTAATCAATACAGGATGCGACTCAATTTTTGAGTATTGTAAATGATATGCAGTTGAATTCAGATTGGTTACTGCGCTGGGCGTGGTTCACTCTATACCAATATTCCACATTGAGGACTTGATGCTATTGAATTTTGGCTCAATGAATCTAAATTATACCAACCTGGTTTCAATACTCTCCTGTTGAATTTGACTGAGCATGTTTTGACTAAAATGTTTTTTCTACAACCAGGAATGCTACCTACAGACCAGAGGTACAGCTATGGGGCATCCTTTGCCCCATTTATGCTGATCTGTTTATGGCCTATATAGAACAAATTATGATTTATGACGACATCATAATTTGTTTTGCCAGAAATTGATATCTGGCGCGAATATTTGGATGACTGCTGGATGGTGTGGAGATCGGATATTTCATATCTTCAGGAATTTATGGAATACCTGAATGATAATATATGGGGAATACAATTTACTATTACTTATGATCGAATCCATTACATTTTGGATGTTTTGGTAACTAGAAATAATGATAACACCTTAACTGAAACCCATAGAAAATTCCCCCAATACGATTCTCCGCATCCAGCTTTCATCAAAACATATTGCAAGAACATTCCCAATCGCAATTTATTAGGATTAGCGTAATTGTTCTGAGAATAACACTTTGTCAATCATGCTCAGGATTTGCATAACAGATTCATTGAGAGAACTCTTCAGGATATGTGACCATGGCTCAGAATGCATTGGGTCTACATAGACCTAATTTATTAACATATAAAAGAAACATACAAAGTCAAATAAACTTAGACTCACTACAACATTTGGTGAAATACCAACAACTTTATTAAGATTATTAGGGATAACTGGAACATATTGGAGGCTGATGTCAGAATCAAAACATTATCCCTAACAAATGCCTTTTCTTTTAAAGGGCAAGAATTTGGCTGGTCACTTTAATCACTACAAACATCATTATGAGTCCACTTTACCACAGGTATATCAAACTACCATCTTGGGTGACAAGCTTATTGGTTCCTTTCCATGTGGTCACTGTGTCAATTGGCATATGTTGAAAACTAAGGAGTTCACCAGTAGGAATACCAATACAGTTTTGACATTAGATTTTTGCTAACTGTAACACAGATTGGGCGTCTATTTGGCATGTTGCACCTGCCACTCATTTTATGGGGCAGACATCAAGACCAGTTAAATGCGTATCTCTGAGCATCTCTGTGACTATAGATGCCATAAGATAACCGATGCATTATACAAACACACTCTCACGCATAGTACTGCAAAATTTCATTTTAGCATCATTGATAAAATTATTGGTGACAGAACCATTAAGAGTGGTTGGCATAATAAGCTCAATCTTAAAGAAAAGAAATGGATTACAGAATGGGTGCACTATTTAATCCTGGGTTAAATGATTGTTTATAAATACAAATTTGAATATATTATACATGTTTGTTGAAAAAATGGTGTTTCAATATTCAGAATACATACATATGCTCATTATTTATATATATTGACATAGTTTATTCTAATACTTTAGTATGTACTCTGATCTGTAACGCATTTTGCATATATGCATATATATTTTTGTTCAATTTTGGATCATGTATAATTGGTGCTTTAATATTCGAATACAGATTTTTGTATATGTTTTTTAAAAAATATATATATATATAGAAACAGCTAATCATAATACGAATGTACTCAAGTCCTTAAAATGATCCATTTTTTTGAATGTATCTACATTCATACCATATTTTTGTTATTTATGCTGTTTATAATTAGCACATGTTTAAAATTTTGTAACCAATCAGCATGGCTTTATCTGTTTAAATACAGCATTTCTGTTTTGGCTCCTTGCTGTACACTGAAGAAGGCTGGGTTTTCAACCATTGCCGAAACGGTTTGTTTTGGATGCCATTATGCTGTTTGGGTAGTTTTATTAAACTCTCTTTTGACTCAGTCTACTTGCTGCTGGCTTATTCTTTGTTTTTTGAAGCTATTCTATTAAGGCCCATCTATCAGCTATCTCTGCTTGTCTGCCTTTTTCTCCTCTTTTAGCTGCTAGATTGGAGGTGAAACAATTTCTTAAAGGTGTCCTTAATATTAGGCCTCCCAGGAAGCCTGTTCCTCCTCCATGGGATCTTAATTTTGTTTTGGAGAAGTTGACTCAGGCTTCTTTTGAGCCTGCTGCCTCAGCTACCTTGCAAAATTGTTCCTGGAAGGCTGGTCTTTTGTTAGCACTTACTTCTGCCAGATGGGTGTCTGAGTTGCAGGCCCTTATGGCTTGTCCTCCTTTTTTGTTTTTTCATGACAGAGTGTCCTTGCACACTAACCCTTCTTTTATACCAAATGTGGTTAATGAGCTATCGCTTAATCAGTCTATTAATCTACAAACCTTTTTGACATCTCCACAAACTGACAGTGAGAGGGTGCTGCATACTTTGGACATGCATAGGAAACTTAG
The DNA here is from genome assembly GCF_019279795.1 of Protopterus annectens. Taxonomy (NCBI): domain Eukaryota; kingdom Metazoa; phylum Chordata; order Ceratodontiformes; family Protopteridae; genus Protopterus; species Protopterus annectens. The sequence goes on from NC_056744.1 coordinate 805,294,333, forward strand.
AGTTTATGTGGATATGACCAAGGCTATTAGAAAATCTGATCAGTTGTTTGTTTCTTTTCATCCTGGATCTTTGGGGATTGCTGTATCCAAGCAAACTATTTATTTTTTCTTGGATTTCTAAGGCTATTTCCTTTTGTTACTATTGTTAGTATTCTTTCCCTCCCTCCATCCCCCTAGTTATTTACCTTCCTGGATGTACACATTGCCTCTTGGCAACTGGTCAGATGCCGGGCTTCTACAGCAGGGAATCCCATACTATTAGGAATACTGCAGCAGTGAAGGTAAGGATATCTACTGTTATGGTAAGATTTTACACAATTGTACTTTATTTTACTACCTTGGAGCAGTAACACACATCCTTATAATAAGGCCTTTTTTGTATATCTAGTGCTAACTGGGGTCAGAAGATCGTCTGAGTTTTATTCAAGGGTTCTCACTGTTTTTTTAGTTCATCTCAGCAACCTGGTCAATATCCTTCATCTACTGTGATGATAGACATAAACAGAAAAAATGTGGTGTTAAATCTTGGAACTCTACCTACAGCATGTTTTTAATGAGTCTTTCTGGATTTTTGCTCATTGATCTAATTTCTTCCTACATCCCAAAAGCATGTCATTAGTTGAACTAGATGAACTAGCATATCTAGGTATCTACTCAATATGTATATGTGAGTGAGAGTGCATGTGTGTGTGTGTGTGGTACTTTGTATAATAATATATAAAGATAATCAATGGTCTAATGCTTGGCCCACAAATAATAGTCTCTTTTAGTATTAATAAATAAATGTTATTTGTGGGCCAAGCATTAGACCATTGATTATCTTTATATATTATTATACAAAGTACCACTATTGACCTGTATCAGACGTGGCTATAACGAACTCATTTTTAGTTCTATTGTGTATTGCCATTATTGTCTGATTATTGTTTGATCATTTGATCTTTATATACAGGCCGTGGTTCTATTGAAGAATAATTTGGGTTAAACTATGGATCTCCAAAAGCTTCTTTTGGATCTATCATCAGATAAAGATGATATTGCAGCATTTGGCATTGGGAATGATACCACTGCCTCAGGAAATATGATTTCTTTAAAACCTGAACAAAAATGTGAACAACAATTTGCTTCACTAAATAAAAATATGAAGGCTTTGAGATCTAGTGTTTGGCACCACAAATTATTAAAAGCCTATTTGGTTAAGGGCATTTGCCCTAGGGGTCTCAGAGTGAAAATACAGCCCTTGGTGGCTAGTCCAGATGATAATTTACTTTCAGAATGGAACCTTATACAACAGGAATGCTCGATGAAGTTTGTTAAAGCTTTATCCGATCATTACACTAGAATCATTGAGAGTGAAACTACTTTAGTTTTGAATTCTATTGAGGAATGCAATCATTACCAAAATGAAACTTTTTTTCCTGCTTTATTAACAAAATTGAGTACTGAACTGTTAAGTTTTGATACTATTTTGAAAGAAAGAAAACTTAAAAAGTTTTCTCGTGATCTTTCAGATTATGATAAGGGACAACCGTTCAAGAATGTTAGGCATGTCCGATTTCAAGAAGGACATAATGCTAAGAAGCAAGTTTCTAAATCCAAAAGGAAACGTCCACGTTCCATATTAAAAGGGCACAGTAACAATATTGAGTCCACTGATTTTGAAACCTCGTCTGGTACAGATACTGACACACAGTCTATCATGGATTCCCCCACCCCCAAACGTAAAAACTATGTATCCCCTTTAGGGAATACAGGGGGAGGAGGAGGAGGGGGGGTCGGAAGCACAGAAAAAGTCACCAGTCTGCAAAACTTGTTGGAGATACTGACCAAAAAATAAATAATGTATGTAACATTTCTAGAACTACACTAACAGATGAACAGATATCTCTACTAAATAAAGGTCTATCCTTTATTCCTGGCTTTTTTGTTCCAGAAGACTCATTTACTAATGACTTATTTACATTTTGTAGACTTATTAATTTAAAATTGTTTTTTCAGGAACAAGGGGACACTGAACATTCACAAATGGAAGGTTTCAAATATCATACTTCTAAGTTCACCCCTCCTATGCATCCAGCTGTTAATCTCTTTTTGCGAAGTGTACTCAGTGAGTTACATTTTAAGCATAATTATGAGAGACCTATGTCTAATAACATCACTGATGGTGAAAAATCTTGTCTAGAGGAACTTGTAAATAATAAAGATTTGGTAATTATCAACGCAGACAAAGGAGGGGCAGTGGTAGTGTTAGACTGGTGTGACTATGACATTGAAGCACATAAACAACTTAATGATGCTAAATATTATACCAAAATGCCACTGGACCCCACCTTGGTTTTCAAAAAGGATATTGATGACTTTTTGAACTCTGCTGTTGATAATGGTATTATTGATAAGAAAACACTTTATCATTTAACTATTACTGATCCTACTAGACAACATATTTACTTTCTACCTAAAATACATAAGGATTTTTCACATCCACCTGGAAGGCCCATTGTATCAGGTATGGGGTCGATAACTGAACCTCTTTCTGAATTTCTAACTATGCATTTAAAGCCGTTGTTACTATATGTAAGATCACGAATACAGGATACGACTCAATTTTTGAGTATTGTAAATGATATGCAGTTGAATTCAGATTGGTTACTCTGTACCTTGGACGTGAGTTCACTCTATACCAATATTCCACATTGGGGTGGACTTGATGCTATTGAATTTTGGCTCAATGAATCTAAATTATACCAACCTGGTTTCAATACTCTCCTGTTGAATTTGACTGAGCATGTTTTGACTAAAAATGTTTTTTTCTACAACCAGGAATGCTACCTACAGACCAGAGGTACAGCTATGGGGGCATCCTTTGCCCCCATTTATGCTGATCTGTTTATGGCCTATATAGAACAAATTATGATTTATGACGACACTCATAATTTGTTTTTGCCAGAAATTGATATCTGGCGCAGATATTTGGATGACTGCTGGATGGTGTGGAGATCGGATATTTCATATCTTCAGGAATTTATGGAATACCTGAATGATAATATATGGGGAATACAATTTACTATTACTTATGATCGGGAATCCATTACATTTTTGGATGTTTTGGTAACTAGAAATAATGATAACACCTTAACAACTGAAACCCATAGAAAATTCCCCCAATACAATACGATTCTCCACGCATCCAGCTTTCATCCAAAACATATTGCAAAGAACATTCCCAAATCGCAATTTATTAGGATTAGGCGTAATTGTTCTGAGAATAACACTTTTGTCAATCATGCTCAGGATTTGCATAACAGATTCATTGAGAGGGGCTACTCTTCAGGATATGTGACCATGGCTCAGAATTATGCATTGGGTCTACATAGACCTAATTTATTAACATATAAAAAGAAACATACAAAGTCAAATAAACTTAGACTCACTACAACATTTGGTAGAAATACCAACAACTTTATTAAGATTATTAGGGATAACTGGAACATATTGGAGGCTGATGTCAGAATCAAAAACATTATCCCTAACAAATGCCTTTTTTCTTTTCGTAAGGGCAAGAATTTGGCTGGTCACTTTAATCACTACAAACATCATTATGAGTCCACTTTACCACAGGTATATCAAACTACCATCTTGGGTGACAAGCTTATTGGTTCCTTTCCATGTGGTCACTGTGTCAATTGTAAGCATATGTTGAAAACTAAGGAGTTCACCAGTAGGAATACCAATACAGTTTTTGACATTAGATTTTTTGCTAACTGTAACACAGATTGGGCCGTCTATTTGGCATGTTGCACCTGCCACTCATTTTATGTAGGGCAGACATCAAGACCAGTTAAATTACGTATCTCTGAGCATCTCAGTGACATTAGATGCCATAAGATAACCAATGCATTATACAAACACACTCTCACGCATAGTACTGCAAAATTTCATTTTACCATCATTGATAAAATTATTGGTGACAGAACCATTAAGAGTGGTTGGCATAATAAGCTCAATCTTAAAGAAAAGAAATGGATTACGAAATTAGGTGCACTATTTAATCCTGGGTTAAATGATTGTTTATAAATACAAATTTGAATATATTATACATGTTTGTTGAAAAAATGGTGTTTCAATATTCAGAATACATACATATGCTCATTATTTATATATATTGACATAGTTTATTCTAATACTTTAGTATGTACTCTGATCTGTAACGCATTTTGCATATATGCATATTTATATATTTTTGTTCAATTTTGGATCATGTATAATTGGTGCTTTAATATTCGGAATACAGATTTTTGTATATGTTTTTTAAAAAATATATATATATATATAGAAACAGCTAATCATAATATGAATGTACTCAAGTCCTTAAAATGATCCATTTTTTTGAATGTATCTACATTCATACCATATTTTTGTTATTTATGCTGTTTATAATTAGCACATGTTTAAAATTTTGTAACCAATCAGCATGGCTTTATCTGTTTAAATACAGCATTTCTGTTTTGGCTCCTTGCTGTACACTGAAGAAGGCTGGGTTTTCAACCATTGCCGAAACCGGTTTGTTTTTGGATGCCATTATGCTGTTTGGGTAGTTTTTATTAAACTACTCTCTTTTGACTCAGTCTACTTGCTGCTGGCTTATTCTTTGTTTTTTGAAGCTATTCTATTAAGGCCCATCTATCAGCTATCTCTGCTTGTCTGCCTTTTTCTCCTCTTTTAGCTGCTAGATTGGAGGTGAAACAATTTCTTAAAGGTGTCCTTAATATTAGGCCTCCCAGGAAGCCTGTTCCTCCTCCATGGGATCTTAATTTTGTTTTGGAGAAGTTGACTCAGGCTTCTTTTGAGCCTGCTGCCTCAGCTACCTTGCAAAATTGTTCCTGGAAGGCTGGTCTTTTGTTAGCACTTACTTCTGCCAGATGGGTGTCTGAGTTGCAGGCCCTTATGGCTTGTCCTCCTTTTTTGTTTTTTCATGACAGAGTGTCCTTGCACACTAACCCTTCTTTTATACCAAATGTGGTTAATGAGCTATCGCTTAATCAGTCTATTAATCTACAAACCTTTTTGACATCTCCACAAACTGACAGTGAGAGGGTGCTGCATACTTTGGACATGCATAGGAAACTTAGAGTTTATGTGGATATGACCAAGGCTATTAGAAAATCTGATCAGTTGTTTGTTTCTTTTCATCCTGGATCTTTGGGGATTGCTGTATCCAAGCAAACTATTTATTTTTTCTTGGATTTCTAAGGCTATTTCCTTTTGTTACTATTGTTAGTATTCTTTCCCTCCCTCCATCCCCCTAGTTATTTACCTTCCTGGATGTACACATTGCCTCTTGGCAACTGGTCAGATGCCGGGCTTCTACAGCAGGGAATCCCATACTATTAGGAATACTGCAGCAGTGAAGGTAAGGATATCTACTGTTATGGTAAGATTTTACACAATTGTACTTTATTTTACTACCTTGGAGCAGTAACACACATCCTTATAATAAGGCCTTTTTTGTATATCTAGTGCTAACTGGGGTCAGAAGATCGTCTGAGTTTTATTCAAGGGTTCTCACTGTTTTTTTAGTTCATCTCAGCAACCTGGTCAATATCCTTCATCTACTGTGATGATAGACATAAACAGAAAAAATGTGGTGTTAAATCTTGGAACTCTACCTACAGCATGTTTTTAATGAGTCTTTCTGGATTTTTGCTCATTGATCTAATTTCTTCCTACATCCCAAAAGCATGTCATTAGTTGAACTAGATGAACTAGCATATCTAGGTATCTACTCAATATGTATATGTGAGTGAGAGTGCATGTGTGTGTGTGTGTGTGTGTGTGTGTGTGTGTGTGTGTGTGTGTGTCTGTGTGTTCTTATTTGCGCATGTATATCCTACACTAAACTTGTATTCTATCCAGAATTGGATTCAGCTCCCTTATATCATGTAATTGGATTAAATGGGCATCTAAAAATTAATGAATGACTGCTCTACCCAGAATGTATTTTCTTTAGATCAAATATAATAAGCATTCATACCATATATATAATTTTTATGAAACCTCTTATACTGCCTAATGTTTCATACAGAGATTACAGTATAGCAATTTTCTATTATACTGATTAGGTATTATATAGAAATGCATCATATCAAACATACTTCCTCAGTTCCAACAAGCAAATAAACAGCTGCAAACCCAGTAAGCAAAATGGTTAATACATTTTAAAAATATACTGTAAACAGCATACAGAAATATAATTTGAAGATTGAATGTGTGGTTTAAAAGTGAAACTGAACAGAAACTATAGACAGTGGAAGATCTTGAATGTCTGCCAGACAGATCATAGGATCCAAGGCTTACTGCTTTTTGCTGGGCAAAGAGTCTAGATGACAATTTTGAAGCCTAACCAGTGCAGCTTGGCAAAACTTGTAACTATGTTAGATGCCCTTACCTTGACCATTTCAACTACTGTTCATGTGGGATGGTTTATATAGTGGGATGTGGTGTGTTCCTACTAAGTGGCATGTGGGCCAAACTAAGAGAATGGTAAAATTCCATATACTAGAGCATTTGGGAGATGTTAGAAATAAACATCTGGATAGTCCAATTGCTGATCATTTTCATAGGGTACATGGGGGACATGATAATAGTTTGTTTTTTGTGTGCTGGCCAAACCACATTTAGTGGGTGGGGGCAATTTCATACAAAAACTGTTGGAATTGAAAAGTAGATTTATATTAAATTCTAGGGCATTACACCTAGAGGATTAAATTTAGATATTAACTTGAATATTTGAGTTTTGCATAAGTATTTATGTATTTTTATTTTTTTTGTTATTTATGGCATTAACACTTTAAATACACTTGTATTCATTGTTAGAAATTGTATTAGAACTTTAAACATGTTTAATTATTTAATTGTTTAAATTAATTAATTGATGAATATATAAAATGGCTGCATGGGGTGATGAAATTTATTTCTCTGAAGGCATTCAGCCAAGGTACCAGAACTCCAGTAAAGTTCTTTTTGCAATTACTCAGTGGCTCCATTTTGTTGTGTTTTGTGTTTTTGTTTATTCTTATATGTCTTTAGAAGAAGTTGTTGCTTTTCCTGAACTTTTCTGTATTAAAATGGATCATAACAGTTATTCGCTTGCTGATTTGGTAAAAGAAAGAGAGGAGAAATTGGCTAATTATACCCTTGGTCATCTGTTTGTGATGATGCATATGACAAAAGGTTTGATGAACTGAAAAGACCGATGGTAAAAGAAGTTACTTTATTTTATGACACGAGACTCCTGGAGATATATGTAAGTCTTTGCATTACTCCTAGGGGACTGAGGGTTGATAAGTCACCTGCCTTTGAGTTTTCTAAGGATGATGTGGACTTACTGGAAGAATGGAAGCAGCTAGCGCAACTGTGTACGCTAGGCTGTTTGAAAGTACTACTTAAGCAGAACACCAGGGCACATAATAAGATACAGCAGCATATCTTGTTATTACAGGATGGTCTGCTGAAAGATGCGTCCATGGTTGTGTTTTCCAACAAAATGAAAGATATCAAACATGAAATTCAAAAAAACGGAAAGTGAAGTGGTGGACCATAAGAAAAATAAACTTAATTGTGACATCAATGATTATAAATGCAATTTCGTTTTCTGTTGGCAAAGAAAGCTGAGAGGTGGGTGGTCCCAGGTGAAAACTATGGAAGCCTGGTCACGTAATACACGTGACTCTTCTGTTTTGTCAGTGGAAACCACTACTAGCAGAAAGAGCATTAATTCTGAGAGTGTCAAGATGGAAGAACAACCAGCCAAACACAGTGAAGGAGAACAACAATGAGGGTTTCAACCCAACAATAGAAGATGAGGTGGAAGAAACAAGGGTCGCAATAAACAGAATTGAATTGCATTATTCCGAAGTCTCCCACCAATTAAATATTAATGTGGTTTTGCCTTTTGGGACACTAACTTCTGTTTTATATGAAAGTAAGTCTGTAAATGTTAACGAGCATTATAAACCTGTCTGACTTTCATATTTTGCAAACTGCTAAAGAAATTTTATTGAAAGGCAGTAAGTTTGTACCGACAAACATTCCTTCTTTGGCAGATGTTTTATTTGATGTTAAACATTTTTGTTGTAAGTTGCATTTGAAGTTCATTTACAAAAACAGCAGGTTTATCTGTCTCCTGAAATTGATTTAAATGATTTGCTACTGGATGTATCCATATATGAAAATGAGTTTTGTGTTATTGGTGAAGGGGAAAATGACTTCATTGATGTAAATGATATTAATTATGGGAATGAAGATTTAGGTATGGGTTATGGTAAGCTATCTGTTCCTAAAATGCCTAATTCTAATATTTTCATGCTTCTTAAAAATCGCCAGTTTTAATCAATTTTGAAAATATTTTTTGTAAAAAAATTTGAATGTGAATATTTGAAGTTTATGAGATTTGAAAAGACGCACAATTTGGACAAGCAGAAAGGGTTAACTTTAAATGAGCTCAGGAGAGCTAATGATAAATATGTGTTCTTAAAAGCAGACAAAGGAGGGAACTGGGTTGTTATGTCTAGGTTACAATATCATAAAATGGCATATGACTTATCAAATAAGGATGAATATGTGAAATTGGCTAGCAATATAACTATCTTGTTGGATATTTTGTAGCGGGGAGAAACACTAGGTCTTTTGTCCTCATAGGATGTTAGGAAATTGTTTATACCATATCCCAGGATCCCACTTTTCATGTTATACCCAAGATTCATAAAAATTTAACAGAGCCTCCTAGCAGACCTATTGTATCAGGTTGTGAGTCTTATCTGGAAAAAGTAAAAACTTTTCTAGATAGTTATTTAAAAAATTATCTAGGTAAAGTTCCTTTACATATGAAAAATATTAATGATTTTTGTTCACTGGTGAAAGTCATGGAGTGGAAGGAAGAGTTTCATTGGGCTACAGTAGACATCAAATCCCTGTACACTAATATCAGGAGAAGGTGGGGTCTAGAAGTGGTTGAGAGGTTGTTGGTAGAAGGACCTCGTACCTCTTTCCTGGTGAAATTGTTGGAGTTTGCTTTGACACATAATTATTTCATTTGAATAGGGAGATTTATCTTCAAACAGAAGGGACGGCAATGAAGGCGAATTTTGCCCCCTCATATGCCTTTATTTTTATGTCCTATTTTGAAAATGCATGTATGTACCCCATGGGCATTTTTTCATAGTTTGTCTTAAGGTACCAATGTTACATTGATGACCTCATTTTTATCTGTAAAGGTGATATGAAAGACTTTGTAGGCGTTATACAACAGTTGAATAATGAATCGTTTGGGTTGGAGTTTACTTTTCTTGTCAACAGGCAGACAATACAATTCTTGGATATAGAATTACATGTTGATGGTAACAATAGAGTGCAATTTAAACCCTTTAAAAAAGTGACCTCAGTTAATAATTTTTTGCATGCCAACAGTCCCCCCCCCCAGTTGTTGGAGTCCTTACTATATGGAGAGTTTACATGTGTTTAGGAACACACTTCTGAAAGGTATTTGTTAGATAGTGAATTCATGCAAGTAACAGAGAAGTTGTTGCAAAGGAGTTATTCTGAAGCTTCCATAGAAAAGGCCAAAAACAGAGTAAAGTATGGTAGTGGTGGGTTTACTACCACCAGGATTGATAGGAAAAGGAATATTTAGAGGAGAAGCACCAAAAGGTAAGGGGAAAGAATATTTTTGTTACTATATTTTCCCCTTTTTCCGTTATGATGAAGAAATCAGTAGAGAGTTTATGGTCTGTGGTTTGTATTGATGAAGCATTGGGAGGTTTATTTCCTAAAAAAGTGACTTTTTCTTATGGAAGGCATAGTAATAGTGCTTATTTTCAACTGTTTTTCTCACTTCAGTTTTATGGTACAGTATATCTGTGTAGTCTGCGCAACTGTTTTTTAGTCTCTTTTTTGTATGTTACACTTGAATATTTGTTACTGTTTGTGACCTTTTGAGCTTGTAGTGAACATTTTTGTCTAGAGAGGCCTAGCTGTTTTCTTTGTGGCAGAAAGAATCAGTCTAGTTTGATCTAGCTAAAAGCATTCCTGCAACACTATTGTTTTTGATTGGATAATTTGGCTGGTTTCTGTTTTTCTGCCTTTAATAGCCAGTGTTTTAAACCAGTTGTACTTATTTTCTCAAACTCTTCAAAGCTACAGTGAGAGGTCTTCTGCCATTTGTTCTGCTGTGATATTGGAAAAAGATAAGTGCTTACTTTCAAATGTTTTCTGCACTTCTGTTTTACTGTATATCTGTGTAGTCGGCACAACTGTTTTTTAGTCTCCTTTTTTGTCTGTTAGACCTTAATATCTGTTACTGTTTGTGACCTTTTGAGCTTGTAGTGAAAACTTTTGTCTAGAGAGGCCTAGCTGTTTTCTTTGTGGCAGAAAGAATCAGTCTAGTTTGATCTAGCTACAGGCATTCCTGCAACACTATTGTTTTTGATTGGATAATTTGGCTGGTTTCTGTTTCTCTGCTTGTAATAGCCAGTGTTTTAAACCAGTTGTACTTATTTGCTCATGCTGTTCAAAGCTGCAGTGAGAGGCCTTCTGCCATTTGCGCTGCTGTGATATTGGAAAAAGGTAAGTGCTTATTTTCAACTGCTTTTTGCACTTCGGTTTTACTGTATATCTGTCTAATCTGTGCAGCTGTTTTTTTTTTGGTCCCACCCACCCGCACAGTTGTGTTGGTCTTAAGTCTTGGAGGCTTTAAATTGCCCACCTCTAGTATAAAGTTAATAGTGGGCACTACCCCAAGTCATATTAGATCAGCTCATTCTACTGTTTATAGTGAGAACTTAGTAAAGGCCCACCCTTTAGCTTCTGAACCTTGAATTATCTCATTATCTTCTGTCTCTTCACTTTCTACTAAAAAAAAAAACAAACAAAAAAAAAACTGTACCTCTTTCTACTTAATTTTGCTCCTTGTGCTTAGGAATTCAACTGCATTTAGTTTGCCATATTTATTTCTGCTTGTTGGTAGCCTCATTAAATTGATGACAGTATTCTATTGAATCACTGCTTTATTTGTGCTGTCTGTTACTGTTTTGATTTGTGAACTATTGTTTTAAAGCAATCTACTGAGCTGTATTTCATTGCTATCTACTGCAATTCATTACTGTTTGACTGCATTTTACTGCATTTTGTTGCTGTTTAACTGTATTTTTTCATACTGTGAGTTCTATTCTTTTGACTATAAATGATTAATCTCTGCTTCATTGTGAGTTTTTTCTTACTGAGTTAACCTTAAAATTGAGTAGCATAGTCTAGATACAGGTCTGCAACATCCATAGCTTCAGCTGCATGGTTTTTAACCCTTTTTGAGGTATTCCAGCTACAAGTTGTCCCTTAGTAGCACTTGTGTTATCATCTAGTAGTACTACTCGTAGGCCTTCCTCCCTTTACCCTCTTAGCTCTTTCAGTTCATGACAAATATGGATGGACAATTTCCTACATTTTCTCTTGCCAGTCTGGTTGATATAGGCATCCTGAGACAGTGTAGCAACTGTCTCATGTACACGGACAACCCTCTACTACTAGCACCTAGGAACACAATTTGTGAGAGATACAAATGCATCAAGCACCTAGTGTCATTGCTCTCTCCCCCACAAACCAGTATATCTAGCACTGAGAAGTTTGGCAACATGAACACCACATCTCAAACACCACCCACACCTACACAACACAATCCCACATATGCAGTGAACCTCTACAAAAGCATACCCAAACAAAAGATACCTCTGAGGCATAAACACATGCAAACTCCACTGCCCTCCACACCACACACCACACATAGTCCACACACACCTGTGGCTCACAGCCACTAAGGCCTAAACATAAATCCAACTTATTAGTCATAGGAGACTCCATTGTGAGACACACAGATGTGCCCCTCACCAGGCTGGATAAGGAGAAAGTCACTGTTATTTGTTTGTCGGGTGCCAGAATCTGACATATTACCAATGCCCTCAGGTCTCTCAACAGGTACTGTTATGACTCTGTCATAGTCCATGTTGGAGTGAATGACTTCAGATGTACCTCCCTGGACTATAATGAAGAGAGACATGATCGAGCTCACTGAGTATGTGTCCCAGGCAGGTATGTCCCTAGCCTTAAGCAGCATTCTACTGTCACTCAAAATGATGCCTCAGTACAAACAGAAAATGATGGACTTTAACAACTGGCTTAAATTCTGGTGTCATTCAAAGGGGATCCAGTACCTGACAACCTGGGATGACATGATTAACAAGCCACGATGCTTTACCAGAGATGGCATGCATCTGTCTATCTTGGGCTTCAGGCCCCTGGCAAAGGCTCTTGCCTCCCCCATAGTGCCTTTTTTAGGGCATGCCATGAGGTCAAAACTGCCATCATGAAAATTTAATCTAAACGTAAATTAAAGGCCATGCTGCTAAACGCTAGGAGTCTAAACATGAAACTGCACTCATTGCAAGCATTCTTAACCATGGAAGAAGCTGACATTTTTGAAGTCACAGCAACCTGCTTCAAAGCTGCGGAGAGCACCCCAGCCATACCAGGTTGCTCATCCTATCATTCATTCAGACCCCAAGACATAGGCAGCAAAACAAAAGGAGGTGGAGTTGCAATGTATATAAAAGACATACACACCTTTAGGCTGGTCAAACAGTATGATGTACAGGAAATACTCTAGGTGCAGTTAACAATTGGCAAGACCCCTATTCAAATCATAGCTAGTTATAGGCCTCCAACACTGACTCAAGATGCCCACTCCAGCTATCTGGACCTCTTTGAATCTATAAAGATTGAACCCTTTACCCTGATCCTGGGTAACTTTAACTATCCAACCATAGATTGGAAGAAATACTCATGCCAAAACACAAATGCCCAGAGATTCCTTGATTTCGTCAATGCAAATGCCTTGGACCAGTTGGTTGACACCCTCACAAGAGGGAAAATATTTTGGGCTTGGTATTAACCAACATGAGTAACCACTGCAGCATCCCTACAATGCCATCATCCCTGTTAAGATCCGACCACAAAGCAGTCACTTTCAAAGTTACCATCTCCCCCACCCCCCCACACCCATCTAGGGTCAAACAAAAAACCTTCTCTAAAGCTGATTACACCCTCCTGAGGGAAGGTATTAACAGCTTCACAGCCCCCTCCCCCTCCCACAGAAACTGGCACATATGTCCAAACTTACAACAACGTAATATATGAGCATTTATATAGCTGCATGGAATCAGGAATACCAGACAGGAAGAAATCATCCTCCTCACGGAAGAGTAAACCTGTCTGGTGGACATCTACAATAAATAAACTCTATAATAAAATGGAAAAATTGCTGTCCAGGACTAAGAAGGGGTGGGTGTCTAATTGGAAGCAATCTCTCCAGTTGGGAGGGTGGCCTAATGATTAAGGTGTTTGCCTTGCAAACACAAGGTTCAGGGTTTGAGTCTCACAAGGGACAATTGGCTAGGCTTAAAATGGCTCGCAAGGGCAGTTAGCTTAGTACGAATCTATGAACCTATGAACCTTAGCCTGAACAAGCAAATAAGAGCACTAATGAAATCCTCCAAAAGAAACTTTGAGTCCAAACTGGCCACATCTACTAAAGACAATCATAAAGCTTTCTTCACATATGTCCACAATCTCAGTGGAAGCACCCGGATCTGCTCAGAACTGGTGGTTAAGGACACCACATACTCAAACCCTGTAGATATAGCCAACCTGCTGGTAGAGAGGTTCAGTGAAAACTTCACTCCTCTGTCCCGCCCCATCAGTAAAACAGGGCATCCTCAGTGCCTGCCCCCCTCCCTTTATCTCTAGGGAGCAAGTCATCACTACCCTCTTAAAGGCAAAAAATACAGCCTTCATGGGACCCAATAACATCCCAGGCTGCATCCTACATGAACTCAGGCAGGAACGTGCAGAATTAGGTACCCTATTCAGCCAAAGCCTGAGTACTGGCTTCATCCCAGCCAAGTTGAGGACAGCTACTTTCATCCCTTTGCATAAAGGTGAAGCGTCCACTGATCCAGGAAATTATAGACCCATCAGCCTAACTAGCCTAATCTGCAAGGCCATGGAGCAGATTATCATGGACCTCATTAACAAGGACATTGGCAATCTCCAGACAATTGATCCCACACAGTTTGGTTTTGTCAAGGAAAGGTATGCCTGTTAAATTTGGTCCACATTTTTGAGACAGTCACCAATGCCATAGATGAGGATAAGATGGTACACACTGCTTACCCTGACATGGCCAAGACCTTTGATACTATTCCCCACTCAGGTATAATAGATAAGCTCTCTCAACTAGGCATCAATTCATATGTTACCAGATGGGTAGCAAACTGGCTCACTGATAGTACCCACTAGTCAAAATAGGGGAAGCCACCTCAAGTAGTAGACCTGTAACAAGCAGTGTACCACAGGGCTCAGTCTTCGGGCCTCTGCTGTTTGGGATATACTTCTCAGAGGTGCAGGCCAAATCTAGTGGGCTATGGCTGACCAAGTTTGCAGAGGACTGCAAGCTGGGTGCTATCATCAGTTCCCCGAGTGATGTGGACATCCTCCAAGAGGGTCTCACCCAAATGACTGGTTCCAGAAACATGGCCTCAAACTAAATGCCAAAAAATGCATCATCATCCCTTTTGAGGAGAATGACATCCCCACAAATTATCACATTGATAATAAGGTATTAAGCATGCAATCAGTCATGAGGGACTTGGGAACCCAGATTGATAGCAAACTGACTTTTGACCACCATATTGCCTCCGTTGTACGAAAAGCTTTCTACATGGCCCAACTCATTAGTAAGGATATCTCATCCAGGGACAAGGTGGTCATAACATCCCTGTATTCTTCCTTTATAAGACCGATTATTGAGTACAATGCCCCTTTTGGCATGTACCTCACAAAGCACATGCAGCAGCTGGAGAGACCACAGAGATTCCTCACCCAGAGAATCCAAGGCCTCGAACATCTACCCTACACAGATAGGCTAAAAGCCCTGTTCCTCTAATCAGTCTCCTACAGACTCCTCAGAGGTGACCTCTGTCTGGCATACAAAGCAATCTCAGACCCTGCCCTGATGGGACAGTCAAGCTCCACTTGAGTAACCCTCACACGAGACCTCAACCTGGTCTGTGACAGGAATAGGACTTGTTGGTGGGACAGATTTGTGTCCCAGAGACTCCCCGTTTTGTGGAATAGACTCCCTCTCCATGTAAAGCAGAGTACATCATTAAACCTTTTTAAGCACAACCTGGATAACTGGATGGGGAACAGAAAATACATCCTTGGAATTCCACCTATGTTCCTGCTGGACAGTGGCATAGGGTGCTGACTTGTTGGATCATGGGCTAAATTCTTGGCTATGCTTGTAAGGGCCTCAGGGCCAATAGCTTAGTAACTTTCTATGATCCTATGATCCTGTGATCCTATAATTTAAATGAAATTTTGAACTCTAAGAGTGTTGTGGGAGTGGGTAAGAAGGCAGGTATGTACACTTGTGGTAAATGCAAGGTTTGCATAAGGGTTAAGACCATTTCCGTAACTCCAAGATAAATGGTAGGAAGTATGTAGCTGTTGACCATTTCAACTGCTGTTCATGTGGGGTGGTTTATATAGTGGGATGTGGGTGTGTTCCTACTAAGTGCTACATAGGTCAAACTAAGAGAATGGTAAAAGTCTATATATTAGAGCATTTGGGAAATATTAGAAATAGACATCTAGATAGCCTGATCGCTGATTATTTTCATAGGGTACATGAGGACATGATAATAGTTTGTTTTTTTGTGTGCTGGCCAAACCGCATTTAGTGGGTGGGGCAATTTCATACAAAAACTGTTGGAATTGGAAAGTAGATTTATATTAATTTATAGAACCCTAGAGGGTTAAATTTAGATATTAACTTGAATATTTGAGTTTTGTATAAGTATTTATATTTTTCTATTTTTTGTTATTTATGGTATTAGCACTTTAAATACACTTTTATGCATTGTTGCAAATGTTTAACACATTTAATTATTTAATTGTTTAAATTAATCAATTGATGATTATATAAAATGGCTGCAAGGTGTGATAAAATGTATTCCTCTGAAGGCATTCAGCCGAGGTACCAGAACACCAGTAATGTTCTTTTTGCAGTTAATCAGTGGCTCCATTTTTTAGTGTTTTCTTGTGTTTTTGTCATGTTCTTAATCTGTTATGTAAAAATAACCTGTTCACATCCCCCAGTGACCACTTATAGCAGAAGCAATGCTCTAAGAATGATAAATATCAACACATAAGGTGTCTGCAATAGTTTTGCAGCTGTAGACTTTTGCAGATGTATACAATCTTGATGTCCTTCTTAACACTGAAACTTTGCTAAAGGCCCAGAGTAAAATAAATGAGGTAAACCTAAATATTAATAATTCTTCAGCATGCTATAACCCAAAAGGGAACAGGAGATGTTGGTATACAAACATAAGAAAACATAAAATGTACACTATGTGAGAGGAAATGCCCTTGTCATGAATACAGGGAAGCTGTTGTAGCTGACATTCCATACGGTAACTCCAAGTCATGAAAACTGTTAGGATTATGCATTCTTCCCAAACAACCACCTAGTATACTCTAAACCACCATAAACTGATTAATGAAAAACATCAAATCTGAGAGTGTCTGAGCAGATATAAACATTGATTGTACTGAATTTCTTTACTAATGTATCAAAGATCAGAGTAGGTGCCACTGTTGTGAATAACTTCTGAGCAATATTAATTACTATTTTTTAATTTCCTGATATAAGAAATTAGGATTTGTAGTTATCCTTAACTCCTGATTATGTCTGAGTGTATGGGATGTCTTTGCTTTCCAGATGGTATTTTACAGTACTTTCAACAATTTTTTGCTTTTGTCCTTGACTTGAGGATCTTTAGTGTTGCTGTATATTCTACGAAAAAAATAATAGATCATATTTTTTTATGCATACAGACCACAAGACTGCATTGCTATTAAACTTTGCATTTTGTTTGGTTCTGTTAGAAACTGTTAGATTAATACATTTATATAGGGGAGGATAGAATTTATCCATATAGCTACTAGCTGTGTCATCATGGAATTGCAGGAGGTTAGGTTTGGTGACTTTGATGGAGACGGTTGCCAGTTTTTGATCAGACGTAACTCAGGAGGGATATACCAGTGAGATAATACATATAGATGCTATATTTTAAAGAATATGTCAAGAATGTTTAGGTCCTGTAATGGGATCTCAGAATATTTGGTCCATGGAGTTCTTATCTATGAAATCAAGGATTTTTTGGCAATAACCTACATTTGAGATGAATACTTTCCAGTATCTAGAATGGTAGATGAAGTCTCCTAGGATGATGAAATTTCTCTGTGTCTGAACTTCATCCAGTATTGTTAGTAATAAAACATAGTTTTCAGGGGGCATTGAGGGGGTCTTGTAACACTGTATGATTTGACAGCCAGTTTCAATTATTGTGATTTGTATCATACATTGACAATAAATACAACAGGAATTAGAAATATCCAGAAAAAATGAAATAAGTCTATTTCCAAGAACTATGAGTCAAAATAAGAAAACTAACAGATAGTTCACCTAGACACCTGAAACAAGGAAAGCAAATATAAACTTGGGTGGAGCTGATATCATGCTATTGCTCAATTGTAAAAAGTTCTGGTCATTTTTTGCACCCTGCATCTAATTATCACTAGCTTCCAGGGCCTCTCAGCATATACTAGGTCTACCAAACCTGACTTTTGCTCTTCCAGACTAATTCAGAACCATGTTCATACTATGTTACTGCCCAACACATCCAGCAACAACCTTTGAGGGGGGGTCTTACAGTGGGCATGAACACCACTCCACCCCTCATTTAAACAAGAAGCTTATTTCTGGCAAGACTGACCTACCCATCATCAGACAACACAGATGGTTGTTGCTTCCCAGATCCCTATCAGAAATCACTAGTGCAAGTGTGCCCTGACCAAATCCCTCCTCTACCAAGATGAGAATGTACATCTTCTCTGCCTGCAGCTTCAAGCACCTGAGCTACTCATCAAAATCAGGTCACCCAGGCTATAGTCAGAGCTTTATCCCTTTACATCATCGATGCAGGTTTTAAGTCTGAAGCAAATTTTGTGTAGTGTTTATTGATGAAATAACACTGCTTTACACATTCTGGAGATTATTAGTTTATATTTCACCTACTGGGCTCTGATAAATATGCTATTATTCTTTATGGTCATTTAATATATATCTGTCTCTTTAAATGGATTTTTATGCGTAATTTTTGAACCAAAGTAGTTGAATTACAGTTAGGCAGAATCCCTAAAATATTAAATGCATGTACATTGAGAGAAGCTTGCTTACATGAATATGGGTCATTTCTAGAAATTAAACACATCTCTGATGCTAACAGGACTACTTTTGAGCATGTTCATGTTGACAACATGTATTAAATTCTGCCTAGGAGCAAAAAGTAGGAAGAGTTGACAAATGGCAAAAGTCATGGATTACTTTTGCCTGTTAAAAGATGGATCACATGCCACAGAGAATTAGGATCAGGTATCTAATCATAACCAAATTGTTATTTGAGACATGGATGTCAAGATATTCACCTAAAGAGCTTCACTTTACTCTGTTCTCAAGCTGCAGTTGTGACATCTAAGTCATGAGCAAATATCAACTTGTTTAAGATTGGAGAGATGCAACCATAATTCTTTGTAGCACTTGAAGCTTTAGCTGCTCTGATGTACTAGGTACAGAAAAAAGTGTAGAGGTTTGAAGTGTTTTCCAGCTTTGAAAGCCATAAAACACATAGCAGAGCTACTCTGACAGAATTCAGAAGATAATTATCAGTGACTTTAAAAGCTCTTCAGCATAGAACCAAAGCTATCTGCCTCCATATATTGCAGTTCCCTGCTGTGGGTCCCTCCTCAGTTTTAAGTTAAGAATTAAAATAAATTAATGAATTAAAATAAAAAACATCATTTCAAAAGGGACAAAAACCTTGAAGCTGTAGCTAATGACTGACACACTACAGTTGAAGTACCACTTCAACCATGGCTGCAATTACAGTGTTAGCATTCCTTTCTAAATGCAGGCACTGGACTACCACACCTTCTGCATCTGCTGATCTTGTCATCTACCACCTTTCACCTGTGGCAGGCACTCCCTTCACTCCATCCTAGCTAGCTTCTTGCTAGACATTTCACACTACCGCACCTTTTATGTGACCATGACGTGTATAACAGTTTTCAAGGCTGTTGTAATGCCATCACTGCTTTGTGGTAACTTACACTGGCCATTGTTATGCTCTAGCATGAGACTAGAGCTTAACAGTGCTGACAGGTACTTAGTTAAGCTTTGATAAGCAATTTTATTAAATTGGAAAGAAATTTAACAAGGTTGCATTTTTCCTAAATTCAGAGTGTCAGGTACTCCTCTATGAAAAATAGGTGACAGTTTATGGTGTGTAATAATTGTTTCACCATTAGTCATTATAGATTTTTTAGTGTAGTGTAAAAGCTAGCAGAACAAGATCATTCAAAGACTGTGAATTAATTAGAAGACATATTGCTTTAACTTCCTGTTTATCATTGACAGTGTGATGTTTTCCATTTTGCCTCCACTACAGCTAGTAGTCATAGTTTGCTCATGGCACTAGTTTAAGAATCCTTCACAACAGCTAGTAGTAACAGATTGTTCAAGGCAATAGCTTTATGAATAAACTCTTGGTTTTATATCACAAACAAGTATTTATGAGAAATTACTTTTCTTTCATGACCAAAATATATATATACATATTAGAAAACTAATATTAAGTGCTTTCTGCAGTATAAACATTTGAATAATGTTAAAAAAGTCATAGTAAGATGGATGGAGTGATGGAGAGTGTTGAAGAGAATAGTGCACCTCCAAAGTTATGAGTTTTTTTGACAGAAAACAGTTTGTTTTTAATAATTCACCAAACTCGAGAAAGATATATTAGATTGGACTCAGAAACCTAAAATGACTTTTTAGGTATTATAAAGATAATTTGGCAAACACTGAGTAGAATGATTTAAAACAGTTGAGTAAAACTCATGTTTCTTATTAAACCAGCAGAGAAAACTGAATAGGGCAATACTGTTAGATGTTCATAATTATATATCTTAGTTCTTAGATAGTCAAACAGTTTCATGTATTATGTAAATCTGTTGAATAATTATCTGTCAAGCTTATCAATAAATTAGCTGTTGTTAGGTAGGCAATGTCAGATTGCATGATGCATGTATTTATTTATTTATTGATAGACATTTTTACCCCATTGCCTCCTGATCATCAGTCCCTCCTCACCAATTGACCCATTTGTTCTTCATCACTGGAATGAGAAATGACCAGGACAGGATGTCATTCAGGCAGCCATTAGGGGTGGTTCAAGTTTTTGCTTGCTGATTTTATCCACTAATATCCACTCACTGAACTAAAGGGATGGAGTGCAGGATATAAGAACTGCATGGGTCTACATGGGTGGATAGACTTTTTGATGACACATGAAATTATGGTGTTCAGAGGTGTAACTCCCTCTTCTGGCACCCAGTGTCATACCCTGTTCTTCTGCCTCCCCCTTCAATGTTGAGTTGATGAAAAAAAAAACAGAAAGGCAGTTTCTAATCCAGTCATTTTAAGAGCAAGCCATGTCTGTTCTTCCACATCTACGCTTTTCTAACTTGAGGAGCAAAAAAAAAAAAAACTCTTTTGCACCTTTTTAACAAGAAGCCAATACAGTTTATGTAAGATGCAGAGGACTAAAACCTTCAGTTCTGACAGCAGTGATATGAGCATTCATTTCTGAATGCCGATATTGCACTTAAAACTGATCAGGATGTACCAGTCATTTCCCCTAGCAATGTGCACCCAAGCTATGCTTCTGATGATGGCCAACACATTATTCAGCAAAGCAGATAGTTATAATAGTGGTCAACATGCAACTCAGAGTTCCTCCTAGTATGGAAAGAGCACTCAGGTAGAATCAGAGATTGCAAGGTCCTTCCCAGTAAAACAGTTGCCCCATTCCAGTAATCAGAGAAGGCTCAAAGCTCACAGAGACTATACTGTAGACCTAGAAGTTTACTGGAGTGAAAGCACAAAAGTTCAAAAATAAAATACTCAGGGATCTAGTACCTGAGGAAGATGAGAAAGTAGGTTGAGTCAAAGAAGCATGTCAGCATCTCAAAATGTTATATGTGAAGATCACAGAACAGATATGCAGCTGAGCTAAGTATGGAAACAAGGTACCTAATGAAAGCTGGTGGTGGAATGCAGAAGTTATCAAAAGCAAGAAAGAATTCAGAAAAAAGTGTGAGAAAGTAAAGATGAATCTGGCTAACAACGATGCTAAGAAAACAGACACAGTAGCAAAGATCAAGGCATCTGAGATACTCTACCACCTTTTGGAAACTGGCTAAACTGATGGCATAAAGAAATAATCATGTTGCAAGGCAAAGGCAGTTGGAAATAGTGCTTTCAGCAGTACCATAATGAAGACAACTGCACAGAAGCTGTAGTATCCCATACAAGGGTAGAAGAACCCTTTCCTAAAATAAGAAGTAAGAAAAGCACTAAGGAAAATGAAATCAGGGAAAGCAGCAGGCTCAGATGAATTCATGACAGATATTATCAGGATGTTATGTGAGTTAAGGGAGAAATCCTGAGGGAGATATGAAGAGAAAAGTGTATCCCAGATGGCTACAGAATAAGTATTCTAGTGCCAGTATACAAGAAAAAAGGAGACATTCACAAGTGTGGGCAGTATAGAGTGATAAAGCCCTGTCACACTGCATGAAAGTGCTGAAGAGGGGGATGCTGCACACACACAAGTCTGCAGAATAGTAAAAAGTAGGATGGCAGATGAACAGTTCAGATTCAGATCAAGAAACAGCACAACTAACCAGATGTTTGCAGTGAGAAAAGTTTCACAGAGAAAACTACAGATAAGGAAATCTTCCAATTGGGTATCCTAAAGTTGGAGAACATATATGATAAGGTTGCAAGAAAGCTGATTTGGGCAGTTGTGTGATGGTTCAAGTCCCTGAAACATTGGTAGAATTAGAGTGCAGGCCATGTGCAAAGACTCAGTGACACAAGTATGAGCAGTGTTGGACATATTGAGGGGTTCCAGTGAGTGAGAGCATATCAGGGTTTAGGTCAGAGCCTGCTACTGTTCTTTAAGGTAATGGACTATATTAGCAAACAGGTTGGTGGGATACAGATCAACAAAAAGCTGGTGTAAACTGTGTAGCATTGCAAGCAGACACTGAGCAGGAACTTCAGTAAATGATAGGCTAATGGAAATGCAAAGCTGAAGACACATTAGATGAAATTGAATACAAACAAGACAACAAAAGAGTAAATCGGAAGAAGTTGAAAACTGAGATTAAAAGGAAAATAGAGGAACAAATTAACAGCTTGAAGTATCTTGATGGGATACTTGAGGAGATGAGAAGTTTGAATTACAAAGTCAAACTTATATTCAGAGATGTTGAAGTTAACTCACACAGTGTCAGGGCCAGTGTGTGACAGAAAAATGTCAAATAAGCTGGAAAGTAAGGTGTCAAAAAGTAGTGTGACCAGTGTTTCTGTATGACACAGAAATCAGAGAATTAAGGCAGAGCAGTTAAGGAAGCTAGAGGTGATTGAGATAAAGTGTCTGAAATGGGTGGCAGGATGCATACTGTGGGACAGATCAAGAAATGATGATTCTACAACTTAATGTATTGGTTGGCCACTAGAAGAGAAATAAGATGTTGGTAACAGATGGTAAGGCTCGTAACAGCTGTAGCATGAGGTACAGGAAAAGTTTGTTTGCACTGCACAGGTATCAGTAGCTCTTCCTGGGATATTTTATGTGTGCTTGTATGAGCGTGTGTGTGTGCTTGTCTGTGTGTGTGTGTGTGTGTGTGTGTGTGTGTGTGTGTGTGTGTGTGTGTGTGTGTGTGTGTGTGTGTGTGTGTGTGTGTGTGTGTGTGTGTGTGTGTGTGTGTGTGTGTGTGTGTGTGTGTGTGTATATGCGTGTGTCTGTGTGTGTGTGTTTATGCATGAATCAGAGCTTGGTTAAGTCTCAGATACTGTTAGTAAGATTGTACTTGAAGACAATGGGCTAAGACCAAGCTATGTGAAATCCTATGGAAACAGTGATTGTAACTCTGTTCTGTAGCTGTACAATGTAAGGTTTATTAGGGTGTGGCAGGTGGTCATATTCCAAAACAGTACTGACATATGTCATATACATAAACATCTGACCATAAACAAATCACGTTGGATATCCACATTCCGCCCCCACCCGCGGACAAGGAAACCACCGTGAAAAACTTTTCAAAAGCAAACTTCACGTTACTTAAGACCGAGGTGGAAAGTTTCAAAGCCCCCATGCTGAAGGATAATGCTGTCCAAGCTGCAAAATCATTTACTAATGCATTCTACGGGCACCTAAAAGAATGCACAGATCATGCCATCCCAAGCAAAACCAAGACTCATTCCTCCAAGAAAAGGAAACCAGTCTGGTGTACTCCTGACATAAACAAGCTATACAATAGAAGGAGGAAACTAGTACAGAAAAGAGTAAAATCCCAAGAAGGGAAGACATCACTGATCAGTATCACCAAGAAACTACGATCCCTCATAAAATCATCCAAGGTGCTCTATGAAAGAAAAATTGTCAAGTACTCCAAAGATAACCACAAGGCATTCTTTAGCTATGTCAAAAATCTAAGTGGCAATGCTCAGATCTGCTCAGAGTTTGTGAAGAATGGCACAAAATACACTGAACCGACTGATATAGCCAACATCCTGGCAGACAGGTTCAACGCAAACTTCACCACCATCTCACCCCCAAAAGGGCCCATAACCATACCAGAAGAATGTAGAGTCCCTGAAATCACAGACACTCAGGTTAAAACAGCCCTCTCCAAAGACAAAAACACAGCATCAATGAGACCAAACAGTGTCCCAGGCTGCGTCCTAAATGAGCTTAAAGACAAACTAACCCCTCACCTAAACACGCTGTTCAAACTCAGCCT
This sequence comes from Protopterus annectens, assembly GCF_019279795.1. Taxonomy (NCBI): domain Eukaryota; kingdom Metazoa; phylum Chordata; order Ceratodontiformes; family Protopteridae; genus Protopterus; species Protopterus annectens. The sequence goes on from NC_056744.1 coordinate 805,318,432, forward strand.
CTCCACCGGCTATGTACCCATAGAGTGGCGCACAGCAACAGTTATTCCACTCCACAAAGGTGGAGCCACAAGAGACCCCGGGAACTATTGCCCTATAAGCCTGACTAGATTGGTCTGCAAGGCTATGGAATGTATCATCATGGAACTCATTAACAGAGACATTGGGAACATCCAAACACTGGATCCTACCTAGTTTGGCTTTGTTAAGGGCAGATCGTGCCTCCTAAACTTGGTAGACTTTTTTGAGACAGTTACCAAGGCTATAGATGAGGGAAAGGTGGTACACACAGCCTACCTAGACCTTGCCAAGGCCTTTGACACCATTCCCCATTCTGGTATTATAGACAAGCTCACCAGCTTGAACATAAACCCTTACGTCACAAGATGGGTTGCCAACTGGCTCATGGACAGAACCCACATGGTGAGAGTTGTGGGAGCTAGGTCCGACTCTAAACCAGTTACAAGTGGCATTCCCCAGGGCCCAGTCCTAGGACCCCTCCTGTTCGGCATATACTTCTCAGAGGTACAGGCAAGCACAGGAGGACTATGGCTGACCAAGTTTGCAGATGTCTGCAAACTAGAGGCTCTAACTGACTCTCCGGCTGACACAGACATCCTACAAAAGGGTCTCACAGAGACGGATACATGGTGTCAAAATCATGCCTCAAGCTAAATGCCACAAAGCGCATAGTCATCCCCTTTGGAAAAAACAAAGTACCCACAAACTACCACATAGGTAGTACCCTAAATACGGAAGACATAATAAGGGATCTGGGGACCCAAGTAGATAGTAATCTCACCTTTGATAATCACATTGCCAAAGTGGTTAGAAAATCCTTCTATGTGGCCCACCTAATCACAAAAGAGTTTGCATCCAGATCAAAAGAGGTCATTGTGCCGCTCTACTCATCAATCATCAGACCCATCATAGAGTACAATGCCCCATTTGGGATGTACCTTACAAGACACCTGCAACAGCTGGAAAGACCACAGAAGTACCTCACCAAGAGGATCACTGGCCTCAAACAGATTGCCCTATGCAGCTCGATTGAAGAAACTCCAGCTGTACTCAATTGCATACCGCCTACTCAGAGGTGATCTCTGCCTGACATACAAGGCCACGTCCAACCCAGAATTGATGAACATGCTCCACCTAAAGAAAACCTTATACCCTCAAGCCACATGCTCTAGGGATCTAAACATCACCACAACAATAAATAGGACTTGCTGGAGGGATAGATTCCTGTCCCTGAGACTTCCCATGCTTTGGAACAAGATTCCAATTTATTTTATTTATTTATTTATTTTATTTTATTTTACATTTGTTGACCGGGCTAGTCCAGCTGGATATATGTCCATTTTCAGTGGAGGCCCGGGGAGAAAAGCTCCAATGGTTATAACAAGTATAGGGAATGCAAAAAAAATAACAAAGCAAAACAAAACAAAAATTAAGCATAAAAGATAATCAGACTTTAGTATAGGTAATTTACATGTCAGAGGAAATATACATAACAAGATAGTATTCCTAAAAAAAGTTATTAAATAATTGCAATACGCAATTTGATAATATCAAAACGTAGTGTAAATAATACTTAGTCATACTAATAAAAATTTTTTTTTTTTTTTTTTCATAGTATATATGAGATAAGTTATATCCACAAGGATGTTATGTCAGTGGGGATCAGTCAGGATGTAGTATAGAGAGAAGGAAATATTGAGGTAGAGGAAAGGAGGAAGAAAGGTTAATTAGGATTGGTACAGGAGCAAAGCCAGTGTTTATTAAGATGGATTCTCAGTTGTTTTTTAAAGAGTGGAAGAGTGGACAAAGATGAAATATTGAGTGGAAGTTTGTTCCACATTTTGCCAACTGAGTTGGAAAAAAGACAATCTCCTGCAACATTATTGGGTTTGGTACTATTAACTAGTAGTTTATCTGAAGAACGTAGTTGTTTCAGATTGTTGTAGGGAGTAAGGAGGTTAGAGAGTATTGGTGTTTTGGATGGTTGATATAGAATGTTGTGAGCTATTAAGAGCTGTTGATAAATAAGCTTGTTAGGAAGTTCAAGCCAGTTTAGTTGTTTTAAGTTCAGGCAGTGGTGTGTTCTAAACTGGGATCCTGTGGCAAATCGAGCAATGTTATGGTAAGATGAAGCAAGTTTCTTAAGGTTACTTTTAGAGATTTGTGTAAATAGGGGAAGCATATAGAAGGGTAGAGAGGAGGTGAGATTGGGCTAAGGTGGTCCGGGCTTCAGGTGTAAGGAAGGATTTGATTCTGTAAAGGGATCCAATCTTTTGTTAACTACTTTTATTGTGTTATTGATGTGACAGTCAAAGTTAAGATTATTGTCAATAGTAATACCTAGTAGTTTTGTAGAAGAATCAGGAGTAATATGAGTGTTATCAGTGGAAGTAATAGAGAAGTTTAGGGAAGTAGATTTGCGGGTAGGTGCGAACAGTAGTAATTTGGTTTTCTTGGGGTTAAGGAGTAGACAACGGTCAGAGAACCACTGTTCAACAGTGGTAAAGGTTTTTTGGGTAAGAGGTTGGAGTTCCGCTTGAGAAGAAGCAGTGCAGATTATAGTGGAATCGTCTGCATATTGTATGCAAGTGGTGTTAGGGATAGCTGATTGGAGGTCATTAATAAAGATAGAAAATAGAAGTGGGCCTAAGATAGACCCTTGAGGTACTCCTATAGAGATAGGGAGGAGGGTAGATAGTGAACTTTTCCAGAGTACTGCCTGCTGACGATTTTCAAGATAAGAAGTAAACCAAGTTAAGGAGGAGGGATCAAGTGCATGAGATTTTAGTATGTACAGAAGAAGTTTATGATTAACCATGTCAAAGGCTTTTGATAGGTCTATGACGAGAGAAGATGAGAGTTTATTGATGTTATGGTTATAGTTGATGGAGTTGGTAAAGGAGAGTAATGCAGTAGTGGTGCTGTGGGAAGGTCTGAATCCATGTTGACTATTGGCAAGTAGGTTATTATGGAGAAGGTGGTTTAGTAGTTGTTTATGGATACATTTTTTCCATGATTTTAGCTATGGGTGATAATAGTGCTATGGGACGAAAGTTAGAGAAGTCATTAGACTTGCCCCCTTTGTGTAGGGGAATGATATGGGATATTTTCCAGATAGAAGGGACAATACCCTCCTTTATAGATCTATTTATTAGGATGGCAATGGGATAGGCAGTGGCTTTAGCTCCTATTTGCAGGTATTCTGCAGGAAGCTTGTCTGCAGATGGGGTGGTAGGTTTTAGTTTTTGGAGTAGAGATTGGATATAGGAGGTAGATACAGGTTGTAGGTGAAGGGGAGGAAGAGTAGTTTTTGAACTAGGTGAGAGTAGTTTAGAAGTGTCAGAAGAAAGGTGGTTTGCAAGAGTTTGGATGGCATTGGTGAAGAAAGAGTTGAAGTCATTGGCTATTTGTGTGGGATTATCTGGGTCAGAATCCTGAGGGTTCGGTATTATTGCTTGGCCAGGGGATAGAAGATTATTAATACTAGTCCAGAATTTTTTTGGTTCTTTTATGGTGTTTTTCTGTAATTGAAAGTAATAGTTCTTTTTATCTGTCAGAATAGCTTTTTTGGTGCTATTTCTCAGCTCCCTAAAGTTTTGGTGGTGAGTTTGGTTTTTGGTAGACCGCCATTTATCCCAGGATTTATTTCTGAGAATAATTTTTTGCTTCGTATTCTTGGTTAGCCAGGGTGCTGCTTTTGTTTTGGTTCTAATGGTACGGCTTGGGGCATGGTGATCTAGGATAGATAGGAATGTAAAATTGAAGTATTCAACTGCTTCATTAAGTGGGAGATGTTTTAGTGGGGCCCAATTACAATGTATTAGTTCAGCTAGAAACTGTGCAGAGTTAAAATGTTTTTTTTGTACGTAGAGTTTTATATGTGGTAGGTAAGGTTAGGTTAGTTTTGTATCTAATGATATAGGTTAGAGAGTGGTCACTAAGATCATCTGGAAGGATGCCTGTGTTGTAGGTTTGTAAGGGAGTATTAGTAAGAATCCAGTCCAATGTGGTTTCAGTATTATTGGTTTTATTAGTTCTAGTAGGACTATTAATGAGTTGTTTGAAGCCATATAGGTTATGGGAAGTGGGGTTATTACTGTTACAGGAATGCCGATCTATGTTAAAGTCTCCTAAGACTAGTGTCTCTTGAGGGAGTTTAGTTGATAGTAGGTCAAGGATTTGTTGAAGGGTGTTGATATTATTTCCAGGAGGGAGATAAGCACAGATGATATTTATGGATTTGACACCTTTCTAATCTACATCAGGCAGAGCTCCTCGCTAACACTCTTCAAAAGAAACCTTGACGAGTGGATGAGTAACAGAAAGTTTACCCCAGGGATCACTTCAGTGGATCTGCTGGACATAGGCACAGGGAACTAATCTAAGTGGGTGGCGAAAGCCAACACATTCTGGCTAGGCTTATAAATGCCTTCAGGCAGATAGCCTAGTACCTACCTATGAACCTATACTGTTAAGGCCAGTTACCTTCTTTCATATTTATTTTATTGTCAGTGGTGAAAATTATAATACTGCATCCCCCAGACCATCACATATAATTTGGTACCAGTGGTATGGGATTCAGAACCCCATAACCCTGGTTTATTGCACTATTCTGTAACTCTTTGTTGTGAATGAAAGAGGAACAAGTGCAAAAATCTTATTTCTGTGTCATCCTAGTCAGAAAACTAGTATAACAAGTTAATATCCAAGGCAATTGCTTACAAGTAAAGAGTTTTTTCATGTTACCAATATTTGCTGAATTATTTAATGGATATTTTGAAATCCATTATATATACAGCAGTAAGAACAATAACTTTTGTCCCTCACAAATACGAGTCAAGGTACACTGTGTGAAAGCTGATTTATACACAATGTCTTGAGACTATGGACATGGCTTTTTTGGAGGACCCCGTAGAGAATCTTATGACCCACCATTTGGCATGGAAGGTGGTGGTGGCAGGTATGCCTTTTTATCAACTTTTCTTTGCAGGGTTTGGTAGGGTGGTGGGGGGGGGGGGGCAGGATCCTTTCTGCAGCCTGCTGGACAGGTTGCTGTTGCAGTGAAGATTTCTAAAATGTCACTGATTTGGTTATCTTTGAAGCCATTTGTGTTTGTTGTGTTTGTTACTGCATGACCTTGCACATTTTTCTATGGCTTGTGTGAACCAGTTGTCCAGTATGCAGTCTGTTGCCACATTTTTCAGAATAAGGTGCCTCTGTTCTAATCTAGTGTTATTTCCATCTTTAGTTGGGCAGTGTATAACTGCTGCTATTACTTTGTATTACACTATATTGACTTTAGTTTGGATGGCACCACATGTGGTCTTTCCTTGTGTTCAACTGGTAGCTAATGTGCATTGAATGCCTGCTGTATGGCAGTTTGCCAAATTTTGTTACTAGACTTTTAATATAGGTTAAATCCCATTTGCAATATATTGCCACATTTTTGCAGGTTGTACAGCAAATTTGGGTTTGGATACTAGATTGTTTTGATGGCTGGCTTATTCACACAAATCTAAGCAGAAACTTGAATCTATTTAATTTGAATTAAATTATTGCCCATTTGCAATTTCAAGTTTTTATTTTTAGTTGTATGCTTCTGGGCTCTAATTTCTCTGTATAAACCTAGACAAAATTGTATGCATTCATGATTCATGAAAATGTTTTGCCTAGGTTGCAAGTGGATTGTTCTGTTTAATTTCTTTTTAGGTGTAACATTACAGGATTTTGATAACTTTTTCTTGTGTTTGTACTCAAAAGTAGTCTAGTAAAGTGGAACATTTGTGTTGGTAAACATTCCCTTTGCCAGTTGAACTAGAGTATTTTCATTAGTGGGCATTTGTGTGGGCTGACATTCGGTGGGTACAAATCCCTTAATAGCACTTGGATCATTTACAGTACTGTTGATTTTAAGATCTGGTAAAAACATTGGTAGTCAAGATTAAAAAGTGGGGGATGTAACAAGAACAGTTGATGATTAGTGGAGTTGAATTCCTTAAAAAGACATTGTGGAAATCATGGTTGTGGGTTGTCTGAATTTTGGTTATGACCTCCGATGTTAAATGCTCTTTAGGATGAGTGGCATGGCTATGATTAGGATTGCCAATAGTTAGGGAAGTAAGCTTTGTAAATAGGATGGCTTTCTTGACTATTTTTTTAATCGTTTTCATGGCAGTTGGCTAATGTTTTTGATAGTTGGTTTATTGGCTTTATTTCTGCATATGGTGGGACTCTGAACACTAGTTTGCTATAGGTTATGGTGACATCTTTGGTGCATTTTAATCTTTTATACCATTTGTTCTGCCTGTCACCTTCACTTAGTGATTTAACTACATAGTCAGCAATTTAAAGATCTAACTCAGCTGGCGTAGATTTTGAAACTGAAAACTGCTTTTGTCTGTCCTGGGATGTAGTGTCATTCGTACATGCATATGTAATGGTGTGGATTTTCAAACTGAAAGCTGCTTTTGTCTGTCTGGGATGTAGTGTCATTTGTGCATCCACATGTAACGTAGCTGATAAATTTGCCAGGGAAGTATATTAAACTTAAAAACGTAATGTGGAGTTTATTTCTGTAGTGCATAGTTTGTATTGCTATACCATTTTTGTGACCATATGAGAAGAGAAATGTAGTCTTGTATCAGACTAACAAAACTACTGGCAGCAGAGCTACACCATAATACTTTTGTGAGCAAGATGTACATGCATACAGTTTTTGAGTAGGATGGTCACTTGCATAAAGTACATTGTAACTGAAAACATTTCCACATTAATTCTTTTTTCTTTGAAATGTACTTGTTTGTTTTGAATTTTTTCATGTTTAAATTATCCAGAGCTCCAGAAAAGCCATTTAAATGTAGGTACTATTAGTGTTTCTATTCTGGCCTTTTTTATATTGAGAGCATTCAAAAATTGTTTGAAAATTGATTATTTGGCATTGTAGTTTGCTCAAAGCAATTCTTGAACCCTTGGTTAATGACTTAAAAGGTGTTTTCATTACTTTTGATGTTAACTCTATTGACTGTAAAAAGAAAAAGTTGGTGCAGTATATGTTTATTTGTACTGCAGTTTACTGTCTTGTAAGGGTTTAATCTTACTTGAAGATGTTGCTTTGACGGATAAACTGACAGCTGTGAACATAACTGTTAATGCATTTTGATTCCAGGCGTGTATACAGGGCTGCTGATAAGCTTTCTACTGTGAGTTTCCTAGTTTAGGTTTGCTTTAAACTGGGCATGTGCGTTTATTGTATGGTGAGTTTCTGACTGCAGTAGTAGGCGACTACTCCTCTACCAGTCTTTTTGATAAAAGGAACAAGAAAAACCGCTTTGAATATTTTCTGTAAACCAATTGTTGATTGTTTACTTATTTTTGTAAATTATAATCTGTAGAACATGTGGAGCTTTTCTCCCCAGACCTCTGCTGAAAAAGGGCCACTTAGCTCAGTCAGTCAAACCCATTCAACGAATGTAAAATAAAAATAAAAAAATTAGGAAACAGGTATTAAAATAATTGAAACATTTCACATCTACTTGCCCTTAATAAATACACTGTTAAAGTTGCTATGGAGTGTGGCAAAACTCAAAGAAATTTTGGTTAAAGAATTACTTATTTGTAGCATGGAAGTTTTTTAACATATTTTTTTTTTTTTTAGAAAAGAAAATTCTTCGAGCTCGGAGTTGGTTGCTGATATCTGCCAGTTTCAGGCTGCACATTGTATCATCCATTATTTAAAATGATGTAAATAAAACCAATTTGCAAATAAAGATAAAAATCAAAGAATTTTAGAATCAGTTATTGATGTCAACTTTAAAAAATGAAGAAATTTACTAAATTATAATGAGCCTCATAACAAAATGAAGGAACATTTTACAGGGATCTATTATGAATGTGATGTTTTACTGACATGTAATTATATGAAACTTAGTGGACTAAAACCTTGGTGTTTGCAAGTTCAAAAGACTGACACTCTGAAGATGGCAAAATGCACAAAAGCATTTTTGTTTGGGGCTAGCCCCCTGCAGTCCTAGATATATTTTATTTTATATGTTTATTTTAACTGTCCAGCTTTTCTCCCTGGGCCTCCGCTGAAAAATGGACCTACGTCCAGTTGGACACTCCCAGTCAACAAATGTAAATAAATAAACAAATAAATAAAATATAGCACAACCACATAGTCGGTTATTGCTATTATACAATGACATTATTTAAAAAAAAACAATACTTACTTTTCTTAAATAATGTCTTTGTATAATGGCGCTGTACTGTTCTTCCACTCCTGGTGGTATCCTGCTGCCTTGTTTTGATGTACTGCGCATGCGTATGGGACTTGCATTCCCATGCATACCCAGTACATCAATGCTTTGAAAAGGAAGGAACGGAGAAAAGAAAGTCTCCGTTGCACTGTTTTTGTTTTCTTTCTTTTTTTTTTATTAAAAAAAAAGTTTCGGCTACATGAGGGGTAGGAGACAGAGACAAAATGGAAGCAATGCAAAGAAAATCAGGTACGTGTCTTTAGTTTTAAATAACGTACCTGATTTTCTTTGTATTTCTCCCATGGTGCCTCTCTGCATTGTCTGGAGTCTGGACTATAGATTTTTTTTTATTTTTGGTAAAAAAAAAATAAAAGTTATGGAATATACGAACAGAAAGAAGTCCAGGTGACCAGACCTTTTTCCATTGGTATATTCTGAGATTTACAATGGGCATGCTGGTTGGGCTGGCCAATCAGCGTGCTCGTTTTTTAATATTAATGGCCAGTGATTGTATAATAATGCATTTGCTACTCTGATTCTTGAACATTAGCAAGCTGCCAAGTTAGCCCCGCTGCACTAAAGATGTTCTACTGTTTGTTTTGCATGTATCTTTACAGTGTTTTATAGAAATAGCATAAGTGGATAAGTTGCACAGGTTATATGAGGTAGAATGGAATAGTTTCTAATGGTACTCAAATGCATTATAAAAAACATGGATTCCAACTCTCACAGAAGAGATGCATTCTAATGTACAAAACTGTCTTATATTCTGAAATAACTTTTAAGATCATTAATAATCAAAATCATAACCAAACATAAGCAAGTGGGAACAAGAAAGAAAGAAACAATTAGAAGTCTAATAAACCATGACTATTTAAGCAGGAAGAAGTCCAGTTCAGACATAACATGGCCGTGTGTGTGTGTGTGTGCACGTGTGTGTGGGTGTGCACGTATGTGTGTGTGTATGGGGGGAGCAGGGTTTGATGCACTGTAACAATGCTAGGATGATGATACTGCACATAATATGGTTGACTTACATTGTTACACAGATGACTGTGGCTCATTTGGGGTGCATTGTATGGAAGAGTTATCATAATCTAGACTCTTGTAACTATAGATATTGCAGCTGTCCTACACGAGCATCAGCTGAGGCAGCAACTATTATGGAATCATTGACAGGAATAGCAGAAGGTACTGTTGTTTGGTCATTTGATTTCAGCCCCCTTGTGTTAGACACTACAACCTACCAAATGGAGCAGGAGTCTTTAAGTTTGTAAGAATTAGATTGATTCAGTGTCATCCATTTTGCTGACAAGTATTAACTTGAAATCAGCTGATAGAAAATCAAACTTATGGAAATCCAATATAACCAAAATAAAGTGCTCAGCATGGGGGATGGGAAAAGCCATCTCCTTGGTGTGAGAAACAACAAACCTTGGAGTAAGATATATTTATTTTTTATGTATTTCTAGTTTGATTGGTTAGTCCCATCAATGGTCTCTGACAAGTTTATCCCATTGAATCAGTTGAGTTCCAGATTGTTTTTCCAGGTACAAGGAAGCTATCTGTCCCATTGGTGAAATTTTGTCTCAGAAAAGTATTTCTGTACACTTCTGCCTAACAGATAACATTTCATAGGTTTATCTACAACAAGTATTTCTGCACACTTCTGTCTCAGAGATAAAATTTCATAGGTGTATCCACAACAAGGATTTATCCTCACTTCTTCCTCAGAGACAAGATTTCATAGGTGTACTAATAGGAAAGATGCCTGCATACTACTGCCTCATTGATCAAATTTTATATTTGTATCCACAAGGATTTCTCACACCTGTATCTTAGAAATCCAGTTTTATAAGTTTATTCTTGGTCTCTAGTTACTGCCTTTGTGGAATTGGAATGATCTCCACGTCTTTATGCCTGGTTTCCTCCAACTTTCCAATAGCTGGTTGAACTAGGTGCTATAAACTATTTATACTCTCACACACACACACACACACACACACACACACAAAACTTCTATATATATATATATAAAACATGCATGTGTTTGTGTATAGACACATACAGTCACACAAACACCTACTACAGATTAGTTTATTATCTTGTTTTGTTTATTGTAAATGTTTTTCTTTCGAGGAACTCAGATTTCTGTGTTTAGAGTATCATTTTAGAATACTCAGTATTTCAGACATGTTAGTAATGTGCAATTGTCTGAAGGGAACATAAGAATCCTATGTATGTGTGCTGTATCTGTGTGTGTGTGTGTGTGTGTGTGTGTGTGTGTGTGTGTGTGCGTAAATATACATGTATTGTATTTTTTTTTGATCAGCAGCAGTTGTATTTGACTGCCAGATATGCTGATGTTGAGAACATTGACTTTTTCTTTGCTTGCATAAAGGTGTTTTTGTTTCTAAGTCCAAAGCTTCTGGATGTAGTACAAGTTTCAGTATTAGCGATAGGAGTGTGCATGCAAGTGTTTGCAGGTTAGAGTAAGGGCTAGGTAAGGGGATAAATGCAGTATTGTGTGTGTATGTTTATTTGAGGTGTTTGCCTGAATGCCTTGTGTAGTGCTATTACTTGGGAAAGGTTTCTTTGTAAAGTAATGTGCAGGGCTAGGATTAGGGGCAGTAGTGGTCACCCTGTCCATCCTAAATCATGTGTGATAACCCTAACCCTGCTGTTGTCTCTAACTTCAGTCCTACACATTATGTTTCATGAAAGTAATGACTAGGGTTAGGATTAGGGGCCGTCCCCCTTTTCATCCTTAATCATGTCTGCTAACCCTAACCCAGGCATTGTTCCTGTCCTCATTTCTGCACATTACATTATGAAAAACTCTTTCCTCAACAGTACCACTTTTCAGACAAGGTATGCCTGCAGGTACTGTTAGGTTTATTTTTATAATTTATCAGTTACAAAACTTTCCTTTTTTATTGGTAAGAGTTTTGCATTTTTTATTTTCAGCATTAGTTTGGTTTGATTTGCAGTTATCAACATGTGCATCAGCACTTCTGTAAGTTTACATGAACACACATAATCACACAAGTCTTGTCTATTCCTCTCTGTTTTATTCATGTGTAATAGTGCATGCTACTGCCTGTCGCATTTCTACTTAGCTGTTCTTAGAGTTGTTCTTTAAGGATTTGAGTTGAGATTCTTTCATGACTATCATAAGATTCTGAATTTCAAGAAACAGAATGTTATTGGTATAATATGAGTTGCTTGTAATATACCATAAGAGAATGAATATTTCTTGTTGGATGGCTTCTATGCACAGCATATCTATTGGGACACTATTTATCGTATGAAGATATGATGTCTGCAAGTTGTAAAAATAATATTTTGTTAAGAACCATTTTTTTAATATTAGGGCATATGCTCTCTGTTGTCAAATATTTATGTAATACTCAAGTAAATGTCTTAATCAATGTAATAATTTCTAATTGTCTAATCTCCAATTTTCTTTGTGTTGCTACTTTTTCAGAACTGTGTATCACAGCACCTTTAGTAATAGTTAAATATATGGGAGAAAAATATTCCCTGAAGTTTGAAAAGACTTTCCATACTGTGGAAGCCTTTATTCAGAAGGTTTCTGCAGTGTGACAAGCCTAAGTGATTCAAAGACTGCTCTCCGGCTACAGCTTTGCATGCACACCAGACATAACACAGACATTGGTGTCACTGGTAAAACTACATGTAAATGCATATGTGTGTGTGTGTGGGCACGCACACATGCGTTTGTATATGTAAGTGTGCATGTGGGTGTAAGAGTAAGTGAGTGATTCCATCAGCACGTGTGTGACTGTAAGAGCATGTGTGCAGCTGCCTCTGTATGTGTATATGTATGTGAAGTGTGTATGGATATCAAGAGTGTGTGTGTGGGTTTGCATTTGTGTGTGTGTGTCTGTGCTGGGAAGTGCCACTGCAACTCTGATGAAGAAGCTGGTAAGAGAAAACTAGCACAATCAGATCTGACAGTGCAGTGTTCGATTCAGTGGGATGGTAATTAGGGGAATATTATAGCTGCTCAAGTCTAAACTGATTGAATTCCATCTGAGGAATCAAACTGTTGTCATCTGACCACCCAGCTGCCCAAACAGGTGCTCAAACTAGAGTTCAGGGATGCAGCTGCTACAAAGGTCAAATTGAGTCAAGGTCTCATTGTGGAACTGGTAAATGGGCAAGGGAAATGGGAGGGAAACTGTGTGTTAATGGAGGGGATTGTAAAAAATATTATTAGGGAGAGGAAGGCGGATTTTAGGCTAATAGGGGGGACTGAAAGGTAATAGGGGAGAAGAAATTTAGGTTTAGGGAGCAATCGAGAGTTAACATAAGGTAAAGATAAGGGAGGGGAGAGGGACTTTAGATTTAGGGATCAATCAGGAATTAGTGGAAGGCAATGGTTAGGGAGAGGATGGGAATTTTGGGCTTTAGCGAGCAATCAGGATATTAGGGTTAGAAAGGGGAAGGGGATTCAAGCTTAAGGGAGTGAACAGAGGGGATTAGGGTTAGGGTAAAGGAGGGAGAGAGATTAGGGGTTTAGGTTTAAGGAATGGGGATAATTTTTAGGGTTAGGGTTCTGGGAGGCACAAGTAGTCTTGTAAAATTGTACAGTAATCAAGTCAGTGGGAGTTAGGACAGTTGCCAACATAAGCGAGTGGCAGCAGGGAAGTATACTGCAAGCAAATGGTATTCAGGAATTTGTAGTATATGTCATAATTATCTGTTAATAAAGTATTTCTCAGTGTATTTTTATCATGTTTCTGAATCAAGGATTATCTGCCTCATGTTAATTGGGCAGACCTACACTAACCAATTAAGGGTGATAATCTTTCTTACTCTTAGGGATTGACGTTATGAAAAGCAGTCAGTATAAACTGTATATATTAGTGATTTTAGTCGAAGTAGTTTTTATTTAGGAATTTCTTTATAACATGTTTTAAGGAAAACAAGTAACATTATGTCAGCTCAAGAAATTACATGAGTATGATATTAATACCAGTTTGAAACTGTCTTTTCTTTCTTCATCCCAAGCACTCTATACAAATATAAAAATGGTGCATAATTAAAGTTATGCATTTATACCACCATCTAATAAAGTGCACAATTTTAAGTATTAGCTTTGCTAAAGTGAAAATATACATTTTTTTTATTTTCTTATTAATTAGCAGTCAGGTGAGGCACACAGAAGACAATTAAATGTATTTAGGTTTGAATCTGGAGCAGTGGTCCTGGTAATCCACTGAGAGCTGATACAGTATATAAGTGGGTGGTGCAGGAATCAAACCTTTACTGCTAAGTTTCTTCACAGCTCATTTTTCCCATTTTGGACAGTGCTGCCTGGCAGATTTTGGAAACGAATTAGGGTTACTATGGCAAATTAAAGTATAATAAACAGAGACTTATGACTTCACTCATATGTTTCTTTTTGAATGTGCTCCACCAAATGGAGTGAGTGCGATAAGTTTGCTGTATTATTTCAACTTAATTTCAGTGACTGCATTTACAAAACAGCTAAATGACATATCAAGGAGACTGTCTAAATACTGCAAGTTTCATGCTGACAAGCTGTTTGAAATGAGATCCAAATAAGGATAAATATTATCTTGAAATAAGTGTTGTTGCTTCGTGTGGTTACTCTGTCATGTAACAGACACTTTCAAAATCAGTTTGAGAAGATACTGAGTGCAGCTTTGTGTATTTTGTGTACCTTTTGATCTTGTATACAGTGAAATAGCTTGATTTAAGGAAATGATGTACTGCCCACTCAGAAAATAGTTTAATTTCTGGCAGTAGGCTTATGCGCTAAAGTGTATCTGCTTTGGTAGTTTTGAACACAGATTTCTAAAGTTATTATTTCATAAAATAATGTATCTCATGAATACCGTAATCAAAGACAATGGGCTGGAGTTTCAAAACTCAATGTGGCACATAATTCTTGTTTCAGAAAAAAAAATCAAGGTAGCTTGTACAATAAGCCGACTCATTTGTCAGAAACGCTGTAAATTAAAATTTCACTATAGTCATAACAATTTATATCTTTACATGTGCTGGGCTAGTGTGCTCATTGGTGAATACACCATAAATGGAATGTTAATAGACTTGTGTGAAGCAACAAATGATATCATGGCCTTTCAGTGGTTAATGAGCCAGAAATTGGCTACATTATTGCTGTTACAATGTTACAGAGTTGCATTGTATTGCTCATTATTAGCAGAGTCACAAAAGCTGGCATCTTCAAGCCCTTCCTGAAGTAATACAGGTCATCTGGTCTTGCTCTTCTCTACAAAATGTTCATGCCTACCACAGATAGCAAATCTTATGGAACGTCAGAAGGAGTGAACAAGATAGACTAAGAATAAAGAGAATATTGTAATAATAGAAAAGCAGTTTACCTGAGAATTTATATTTATAGTGTACGACCAAGATATCTAAATATGGATGTTTTCACACTGCTTGTGATAGTTGTAGTTATGCTTTCCCCAGGATAACTCTGTGATTATGATGATGGTTTTAAAATCTTCTTGGTATGTACAATAAAGCTGCTCACAAGGTAAACATAAGGCCACTGAAATCTGTATCACTCAAGCAGGTTATTAGGGATGCTGCAAGCTTTATGACAGAAAACTTCATGATTTCAGCTCATCAGTACATGGATGAATACAGTGCACCAGTGTCTAAAAGGAATGCTGTAAGTGACTAATGATTATGTATTCGTGAATGCAAAATGATGCATCAGAAAGAGATACAACTTCACCAGGAAACAAAATGGTACCATGCTCCTTTTGATCTGCATGAGGATGCAGCAAGTTAAATGCCATCTCTCACTATAGCAAGCTGCATCATTTTACTTTCCCCAGACTCAGCTAGCCATATCCTGAGAAAAGCATTGTGCTTATATCAGACCCTGGCAGATGAAAAGATGTAACTGCGTTACATCGCATGGAGTGCTGAATAAGAAACTGGTATATTTTATCAATGCCATTTTTGGTGAAATTGCTCAGTATGACCAAAGCACCTAGAGACAATTTCTATACCATCTACTGGCTAGCCCTAACACAACACCCTGAACCAGTACAGTTTTAGAATATGCTGGCAGATGAACAGATGCATGTTTCTAGACTTCTTCTTATAAGTACTGAGTCACCAGATGGTACACAGATATTTGTGGCATGCCAAATTATGTTCCTAGGAAGGAGCCCCCCAAATCTAATAATGTGTAAGTCTAGCTTGTCCCTTGACTTTTTATTCTGCTTTCATTATCATGTATTGCATTACTTTATACAACCATGCTCCCTGTCTAGCCTCCTGATTATTTTGGATATTTACTTGCTCCAAAGCACCCCTTAAGAAGCCCATCTTGCTACTCAAGGCATGTTTCATTTCTGATGGTCTGCTTAGTGCACCAGTCAGTGGACTTGCTCTCTTTCTGACAGCTACAGGATATGTGCTTACTGGTTATTAGTAGGCTCACTGTGCAGGCCTGGATGATTTCTTAGCATGAGATTCCTATTTTCAGGTTGCTATAAGTAGCCACAGGGGTAGCAGTGAGAGTTAACAGCTGCATAAAACACAACAATTGTATTGCTGTTTAAAAATTAGCTCTCGTATGTCCTAGTAACTATTGCCTTCTGGTACTGAAGGATAGAATCTTTAAAGTTTTACAATATTAAGACATTGTATAATACATGTGCACATGTGTATGTGCCTGCATATCTGTACTACTCACTCCTCCCCCCTCTCGTATGTGTATATATATATATATATATATATATATATATATATATATATATATATATATATACATACATACACACATCAATAGTGCGGGCTAGTACACGGCCGATTCAATCAGGTGTGCTGTGACCTTTCGGTATTAATCTCTAGCACTCTTTTTCTACTTTAAGTTACTGATACACCACACACACCATGCTGGGGAAGAGTAGCTTATGCTAATGCTGCTAAATTGTGATATGCTGTAGATTTGAAATATGCCACTGCTAAATTTTTTTATTTCATTTTGAAGACCAGTCTTTTCCTGGTGGGGCCAAGTAGGATTTTCTGTATTGAACGAAGGAAATGTGTCAAGCACATAAAGCGAAAACTCTTGTCCGCTACTTCCTACTTCTGTTTCTTTCAGGATAAATGTGTTGTGTTCTGATAGACTTTTAATATTACTTTTGAACCACTTATATGGGACTTGTACAGTCGTTCCAGAGATCATAAGAATGGAATCATTGATATCTCAGTTTCCATCTTCAGATGCTGATGCTCCTATTGAAAATTTCAATGGACACAGCTTGAAGTCTACGTAGGAAGAGAGAGCACGCTGAAAAAAAGAAGCTGAAAATTGGAAGTTTAGAGCAAAGCATTTCTGCAGCAGAAATATCAGTCTGTGTCACTTGCAGTGTTATGCTCCAATGTTACCACCTCATTTTCTTCACATCTAGTTCCACTGTAGAATGTTCACTACATTTTGTTGCTGTAGCTGGTTGTGTAGCCTCACCATTCCTTTTATGTTGTGGAACAATTGGCTTCTAATAGTTTGCCATTATTCCCTAATGTTGTTTCTTAATAACAACTTGTTCCTGCTGAGTTTTGTACGCAGCTTTCTGTTACTCTAGCAACAAATATGACAACTGCTATGTTGTGTCTGTATCTCCTCTAGTAGAATCTTTGTTTTTTTACCTTTCATTTTCTGGGAGTACAGTCTAACTCACAGTGTAAGGGAATTCATCTGAAGACATGCTGGTTTCCAAAATACTGCATACTGCTAAGACTGATGATGAAGTTTTGAAGTTTCTGTATCTTGGTCAGTTATAATGGCAAGGTTCTGATGCTGTATTTAAGTGTTTTTTTTTTTTCATCGCGGGATTTCTCCCCCATGAAACAATGCTTTCTAGTGGTCCTGCACCAAACAGAGTGCCAAACAGCAGTGACTTTTACATTGCAAAGTTTGTCAAGACATACAGTATTTCATCTTTTTAACAGGTAGTCAAATATTTCATGGTATGTCCAGCTACAAAACCAGTAATGCTTTTGCTACACCACCAGGTCTAAGAAATATGAGGACAGTGGTTATTTATCATATAGCTAAGCCTTGTGGATGCCACACTAATGACTGACACTCATTTATGAATTAGCACACGGGCACCAAATGGGATAACACCACCCTGTATTTGTGAAGTTTCATTCAGATGGACATTTTTGGCTGGATTGTCCCCTACAAGTCATAGCAGTTGTACAGTCCTCCTATGATAAAGGCTCTGCTGTTCTTTCTAAGGACCCTTGGACTTTGTAGAAGGTGAGAGTGTATCTCTTCCTAGAATCTTCAGAGACAATGTTATTAAGAGTTAGGTTTTGTGGTCTTTGGGGCTTGAAGGTGAACCTAATCAAAAAAGGTATATTCTTTCAAAATAACCATGATCTTGCTTATCACATTGTAGCAAATTATTGTGAGTATTTCAATAAACAGAGACACTCCAAGAGGTGAAAATTTACATATAGATCAGGGGAAGTTTTTTAATGATATAGGAAGGTTTCAAAGCAGAAATTTGTACATGACACTGTTAGTGTTTTTAGACAACTTTTTTGTTTCTAATTGACTCAATTTAATTTTTTTCCTGGGTGGTATGAGATGACAATTATTTCTTATTCTGCTGTACCACATCATTGCTTGTTGTTACACAGACAGTCTAAATTATGAGATTTTATTTGGCTTTAGTACATGAGTATTTACTTGTCATGGTTGTGATGAAATAACAGTGTAGTGAAAATGTATCTATGCTTATTATTATTATTATTTATTTATTTATTTATTTATTTTTTAGACTGCCTCCAAATTTCTTCTGTTTGGTTAATGTTTGAAATACTTTGATATTTGCCTAATTTGAATGGAGTAAATCCAGGTATCATTCAATTTTGTTTCTATATTTCTTGCAGAACTTTACAATTTCATGCTGATCCATTTCTTATATGTATGTGTATATATATATATATATATATATATATATATATATATATATTCTGATGATGTTCCGATATAATAAACAGGAATGAAAGATTACTTCACCACTGTGGATGTTCAGTTATTCATTTAATTATTTTATTTACTCACAGTATTTATTTTTATTTTGTTACTAGTTCAGAAGTTTTTGCTATACATATATATATATATATATATATATAAAATCAATAAAACATCAGCTCAAGTTCAAACCAGGCACAATACTGACTTACAAGTTCACTCACTGGATCACTGATAGGCACTGCTAGTGTGTAAAAGAAGCAGCCAAAGCTATAAATCCAAAGCGAAGTTCCACATTGAGTAAGATGTTTAAAGTCTTTGCAGACCAAAGAACATTTTATAAATGTAAAATGCTGACAGTCTCTTCAAGCAAACTGGAAACAGACTTGGAAGTTAGAAGCTTTCAATAATTCCAAAACCTTTATTCAAGTATAAAAGGGGTAAACGCTTTCGCCAAGCAGCTTTTTCAAACCATCAAAACCATTGCATTGAACTGACACACCTTATATACAGAGCTCTTAATTAATGGTTGTTCCTTACAGAGTCAAACATTTAAAGGTGTATGCCACATACAATCAAAACAACATCAACTAAGAATACAAATGAATATTTACACATAAATATATAAAAAACTTATATATAATAAAAACTATTTATACATATATATATATATATATATATATATATATATATATATATATATATATATATATATATATAACAACTTACACAGCATAGCAGCATACAACTGTGCAATAGTTAAATAAGATAAAATAAATGTAAAATAAAAATGCATGAATTCATTAAACATTAAACCTTCTGCTTTTAAGTGCTGGTTTGAGGGGGATCTTGTCATTAAGTCCAGGATAGACATGCGCTTGTAATCTAATAATCCACCCAGTTTCCACTTGTTCAGTGTAATTTTTGATGTCCCCACCTCTAATATTGGGTACATTAGTGTGTATGACAAAAAACTTAAATGCATGTGTAATATCATTCTCTAAAACATGTTTCGATAACTTGAACTTGAGATGATGTTTTATTGATTTTATGCTGACTTTATTCGTTCTTTTGCTCAAGTTCATTTGTGGGCCAGTGATATTGCTGTTTACTTTTTACATTTATTGTCTTCTTTGTTACCACTGCATAACCATGGCTGAGACAAGTGACAGTCTAGAATTACCTTATAATCCTAAGAAAAAAGAGAAAAGTAATCTGGTATATTCACGACTACAAAGTTGTGTTGCAACTGACGTCAATCCGTTGCTCCATTTCGAACTTGCAGCTGCTAGTAGCAATGAGACGCTAAGCAGCAGTGATTTTGAAAATCTTAATGTAGCTTTCTCATCCTTGGAGTCAGATTTACTGAAATTAAAACGTCTGCAAATGCAGCGCTTTCATTTCGAAGCCTGCATTAAAAAGAAGATTATACCTCGAGGACTGAGGATCCTAAAGATGCCAACAACGGGGAATACATATCCAGATCTATTGTACCGGTGGCAACAACTTAACATCGAGGTGAGCATTAAATATATGACTTTGCTTAATGACTTTTTTCTACCTGAAGAGCTTGCCCTACAGAACTTGATTAAAGGAAAACAGAATGATTTATATGCTCAATTTAAAAACTGTGTGATAGAGCCGATGTTTGATCGATTGGTGGACAGTGTTTGTTTATTTGAGAAAAGACTATTGGAGCAAAAGAAGTATAAACTGTCTCGGGACACCTACGATTTTTTACACGGCCAAGTCTTTACTTGGCCCAGGAACAGCAATGGTAGTTCCAATAGATAGAATGTTACACAAGTTAATCAGAACATTTTTACTAATAACAAAGTTTCTGAGAAAGCCAACAGTGATGTGATAACTGCTTCTTTTAATGCCACCATTCCTGAAGTTAGTGTCCCGGGTGATGGCAATTTTACTGAGGGGACTAACATTTCAGAACATGATCATACTGTGGGTGATGTGCAACTAATACATAATGATGATGTCACTTCTGGAATTAACGTTAGTAATAGCAATAATGATATACAACCTGTTATACATCATAGCAATGTTTTTACTAGACAAGAACAGCAGTCAACTGATTCTGCTACTATTAGTAACAACAGTCCAAATCATGTTAATACTGGCATTTTGACAACAAATGATTTAGTGGTTCGCAGAAAAACACATTTAATGACCAATGGGTTTAATTCAAACGAGACATGCAGCCCTTTCCCCATTTCAGGCACTTACAACAGGGGCAGAAGTCATTCCATGAGCAGGGGGAGGCAGAAAAGGAAGGCTGCAGGGGGGGGGATGAGGGAACCCACACTGAAGAAGATGTGGGAAAGAATGACTTAGTTTGGAATCTCTCACATAGACCTTTAGATAGGTATGAAACTGAAGTCTTAAATAAGGGTTTGTCTTTCATACCTTCTACGAAAAGTGACATAGTAGACACTGTTTAGATATTAAATTATTTGTGAGGAATATACAATTAAAATTGCTTTTCAGTGATGCCTCTACTGAGACTCAGAAGCCAGTATATCGAAAACCTAGTACCTATGTTGCATCCATTGTTGGATGCTTACAGCAAAATTGTGGAAAAAGATTTATACACAATGGCTGATGGAGCCATTGAGAAAAGGAATAGGGATAACTTGACGTTTAGACAAAGAAAGGCATTGAACAATTTGACTACACCCCCCCCCCCTAATTATTTATACCAACTCCAGGGTCACGCTACAGTGGGGAAAAAGGCATAATGCTTTTAATTTCATGTGTCAGTGTTATGAGTTTTGATCAAATGGGTTTTAGGTGTTTTGGTCTCAGTCAAATGAATTTCGATTATATGAACTTTAGGTCATATAAAGTAGATCCATATATATATATATATATATATATATATATATATATATATATATATATAAAATAGGTGATGTGGGGGTGCAGGGGGACTTGTCAACAATCCAAAAACCACAGATGAAGCAAACAAAAAAGCAACCAGCCAGCGTATTCCACAGATTTATTGTATGCAATAAAACTCTGACGTCTCGGCTCTATCCCAAAGCCTTTTGAACTTGTCAACAATGTTTTAAACTATTTTTGTTTTTAAAGTTTTTGCATGCACTGAGATTGTCAATCAGATCATGTATATTAGTGTGTCTGTATTTGTTAAGTCGATCTTTTGGTGTCGACTTTGAAAATATCAGAATTTGGGTATGTCAATCATTATTTGAGTATTTCAATCATTATGACACACACACATTTTTAATAGATTTTCAGGTTGAATAATTATGCATGTGAAGTTGATTTGTATTAACGGAGCATAACAAGTTATTTTTCTATTTATTGTTCTTTCTTCAGTGTTACTGCATCACATGACAATGACCTGTTTTTATAAGAGTGTGTGAAGCAACATAAATTTTTTAGATTCTGATGAAATACTTTGGAATGAAAGCACCTAATCTTGTTATGAAAGGGATTTTTAGAAATACCATATGGAGTGGTTTCTTTTGTATAGGTTGTCTGTTGCACTCCGTGTGAACACACTTCTTTAGTCATTTGATAGCATCCCCCTTGCTGACATAGTTAGTAAGCATAATGCTTTACAGATAGATCTTGGTGTGGTAAGATACATATCAAATTGAATACAAGACAGAACCAACACAGTGCATGAGGCAGTTGCTGGATCAGAAAGAATGAAGGTGACCAGTGCTGTTCCACAGGGCTCAGTGGAAGATCTGTTTTGATTGTCATTTACTTTTCTAATTTCCTATCATAAAGCAAGACTTCTGGCTAGCCAGGTGTGCAGATGACTGCAAACTCTGAGTCACTGTCTGACAGCCAAACCCTTCAGTGAGACCCTATGCTTATTGATAACCAACATCAATACAAACTAATTAGAAATCTAACTCACTTCAGCCCAACTATTTTCAATGAACACCTAAAGTCTACCAATTGGAATGTACTAAAGATACTCCCACTAGATGAAACTGTTGAATTCTTTAATTCAGCATTCCTAAAAATTTTAAATAACTTAGCCCCTCCCTGCCGAAAGAGAGTAAAATCCAAACATACCACTTGGCTATCAAGAAACACCAAACAGCTCATGACCATTAGGGATAAAACATGGAAAACATGGCAACAAACTAAAAACCCTTCTGACCTCCAGCAGTACATGCAGTTCTGTAACCAAGTAAAACACCTAGTCATTAATGACAAAAAATAATCATTATTTTGAACTACAGCAAAACTTCAAATAAAGCCAAAGAGATTTTGGAGCTCTGTTTTTTCTCTGTTAAACCCTGGCACCAAGAGTAACCACTGCCCATGTCCTGATAAAACACCGCTGGAAATTGCCACTATATTTAACTAATACTTCACAGAAACCATAGTCAAACTTACTACCTCCTTCCCTCCTCCACTTCATCATTCTAACCACTGCCCTCCACATAAACCCTCAGGAAACTCTCCCTCACTACTTTTTCTTTCTCCCCTATACCTACTGCCACCATAACAAAACTTCTCCTCAAGCTTAAATCTGGTAGTTGCACCCCTGACATCTTACCCCCAGAATACCTTCAGATGTCTGCTAAAACTATCACCTATCCAATTGGTGTACTCTTAAATAGATCAATCCAGGAATCCTATATACCCATCATCTGGAAAAAAAAGCATATATTCTCCCCTTACACAAAGCCAGCAGTAGTACAGATATCTCTAACTTTCGTCCTATCGCTATACTTTCCCCTATCTCAAAAATCCTAGAAAAATGTATTCACACCCAGCCTCAACATTATATACTCAATAACCAGCTACTATAGCCCAGCCCACAGTACCACAACTGCTCTCTTATCATTTCTAAATACAGTTAACTAAGCTCGCAGTTAAGGTAAACTAGTTTCCTTCCTTTTCCTTAATCTCTCTAAGGCTTTTGATGCCATCTCTCATTTCCTTCTTCTCTCGAAGCTTTCTTCACTAGGTATATCTCCTCCAACTCTACTCTGGTTTACTAACTATCTCTCCAATAGACAACAATCCACTAAATGGCAAAACTCCTTCTCACCTTTCCTAGATACTCCTACAAGTGTTCCTCAAGGCTCAATACCAGGGCCTCTACTCTTCAGCATTTTTATTAATGACTTCCATTCCTGTGTTAATAACAGCTCAGTTATTCAGTATGCCGATGACTCAACAATAATTTGCACTGCCAATACCGTACCTGAATTACTAGCAATTACCCAGCAGGCCTTCTCATCCACTGAAATATAGATGACTTACAACCATCTCCCCCTCAAGCCCAACAAAACTAAACTTCTTCTTTTCACCCCTAGAAAAACTACACTAATAAACAAATCAGACTTCACTATCTATGCATTAAACAATACTTTCTTAGAAGTAATCCTCTACAAAAAATTACTACATGTTACCATAGATGAAAACTGAACCTTTGACCAGCACATTCACAATAATGTCAAAAAGACCTATCAAAAACTTGACACCCTCTACAGACACAAGCACTTCCTAAATCCTTCTACAAAACAAACTCTTGCCTCTACTTTCCTACTACTGTCTACTATATGGTACTCCACTCCTCAACAATATACAATCCTGTTTAAAAACTAAAATGGAGGCCCGCTATAATAAAATTGCCAAATTTGCAACTAATGCTACATATTCCTCCAATCACTGTTCCTCACCACATACACTGAATTGGCTTGAACTACCACAATACCTTAACTACCAATAGCTAGAGCTCACAAAATAATCTATAAACCCTTCAACTGCCCATCTCTCTGCTCCATTCTAACATTATACCATCCAATTAAACCCCTTATATCTGAAAATCAGACTTTACTGCTTGTGCAAAAACCTAAACTCTCTGCTGGCCATGCTTTACTCAGTCCACATAGCCAAACTTTGGAACTCATTCCCATTGCCACTTAGATTCACTAAAAATGTTAGCTCCTTCAAAAAGGCCCTTCACCTACATCTATCAACTCAGTGGCACTGTTCATGTTCCAGATCTCACATATCCTGACCATTCTCATACCATCACTTCTTGCTTAAATTATTCTTTCCTCATATAATTACACTTCATTAGCTGCTTACTGTCAGCCTCAGATTCTCTGTTCTGCCAGTTATTTCTTTCTTTTTCATTTTTAAGTAACACATGTATAGTCCCCTGTGTATATTTCATTTTTGCATGTATGCTGCAAACTCTTACTGTTTATCTAGTCATTGTATGTTGCTATTGTTTCTTACACATAATGTTTGTCTATGTTATTATGGCTGTAAAAACTCCTTAATTATTTTATTTTTGTGTCATTTTTATCTCCTATATTGTCAGTTCTAGTTCTGCAATTAAATCTATTCTGTAATATCATATTTTATTGGAGCTCTTCTCCCTAGGGCTCCACTGAAAATGGCCTCACTTTGGCCCAGTGGACTTTCCTGGTAAATAAATAAATAATAAACAAACATAAAGCAAGGTTTTTGTCTAGTGAAGACATGGTGAGACAGATCTGATTATGTTATTCCTTAATATGTATGCAGTTGATGACAGGGGTGAGACAGATCTGATTATGTTATTCCTTAATGTGTATGCAGTGGATGACAGGGGTGAGACAGATCTGATTATGTTATTCCTTAATGTGTATGCAGTGGATGACAGGGGTGAGACAGATCTGATTATGTTATTCCTTAATGTGTATGCAGTGGATGACAGGGGTGAGACAGATCTGATTATTTTATTCCTTAATGTGTATGCAGTTGATGACAGGGGTGAGACAGATCTGATTATGTTATTCCTTAATGTGTATGCAGTTGATGACAGGGGTGAGACAGATCTGATTATGTTATTCCTTAATATGTATGCAGTGGATGACAGGGGTGAGACAGATCTGATTATGTTATTCCTTAATGTGTATGCAGTGGATGACAGGGGTGAGACAGATCTGATTATGTTATTCCTTAATGTGTATGCAGTTGATGACAGGGGTGAGACAGATCTGATTATGTTATTCCTTAATGCGTATGCAGTTGATGACAGGGGTGAGACAGATCTGATTATGTTATTCCTTAATGTGTATGCAGTTGATGACAGGGGTGAGACAGATGTGGTTATGTTATTCCTTAATGTGTATGCAGTTGATGACAGGGGTGAGACAGATCTGATTATGTTATTCCTTAATGTGTATGCAGTGGATGACAGGGGTGAGACAGATCTGATTATGTTATTCCTTAATGTGTATGCAGTGGATGACAGGGGTGAGACAGATCTGATTATGTTATTCCTTAATGTGTATGCAGTGGATGACAGGGGTGAGACAGATCTGGTTATGTTATTCCTTAATATGTATGCAGTTGATGACAGGGGTGAGACAGATCTGATTATGTTATTCCTTAATGCGTATGCAGTTGATGACAGGGGTGAGACAGATCTGATTATGTTATTCCTTAATGTGTATGCAGTGGATGACAGCGCTGCGACAGATCTGATTATGTTATTCCTTAATGTGTATGCAGTGGATGACAGGGTGAGACAGATCTGATTATGTTATTCCTTAATGTGTATGCAGTGGATGACAGGGGTGAGACAGATCTGATTATGTTATTCCTTAATGTGTATGCAGTGGATGACAGGGGTGAGACAGATCTGATTATGTTATTCCTTAATGTGTATGCAGTGGATGACAGGGGTGAGACAGATCTGATTATGTTATTCCTTAATGTGTATGCAGTTGATGACAGGGGTGAGACAGATCTGATTATGTTATTCCTTAATGTGTATGCAGTGGATGACAGGGGTGAGACAGATCTGGTTATGTTATTCCTTAATATGTATGCAGTGGATGACAGGGGTGAGACAGATCTGATTATGTTATTCCTTAATGTGTATGCAGTGGATGACAGGGGTGAGACAGATCTGATTATGTTATTCCTTAATGTGTATGCAGTTGATGACAGGGGTGAGACAGATCTGATTATGTTATTCCTTAATGTGTATGCAGTTGATGACAGGGGTGAGACAGATCTGATTATGTTATTCCTTAATGTGTATGCAGTTGATGACATGTATTGATCCATGTATCACAGCAGTCTTCAATGAGTTTAACAAAGCTTTTGACTCCCTAAATGGTGTTTCTTATGGAATACTGTTACACAGTCCAGTATTCAGGGAGAATCCATAGGGTAGGTAAAACTGTCATATGAGCTATTGGCCACCGCACTGAAGGAGCAGATTCCTGTAGGTTTCCAAGCAAAGCTGAAAGAACACCTTGACTCTGTATGGAGCCTTCTCCCTAGACCTATACTGGAAAGGAGTCTTACATGGCCCATTTGAACCTCTGTGGCAAACAAACACAATAAATAAATAAAATATATGAATGCAGTTGTTTTAATGATACTAGCTAATATGAAAAGACATGTTGAGTTTGTATACATGAAAGCACTATTATTCTTACTTTATTTTTATAAGCTGAAGTCTTTGCTCTTAATAATCTTTAGCCTATTTAGTCTAAGGTTTAGGAGGCCTAATGTGGCAGACTTTCTTATTGGCATTGGCATGTTACATTTTTTTTACTTTTTATGTTTGTTCTATGACTCCAACTTTGCTTTGAGTTAAGCTGCTTTATGATTTAACATTTATACAACTAATTGCATAAAATGCAACATTTCTCTGTTGTTCCATGGGCCTGCACCATGACTTAAGACAGTTGTTGGGATAGACCACCTACCTGGTAAAAAAATACATAGACAAATATACAAATAAATAAGCAAACATCCATCAGCTGAAGTCAGTCCTAATGGGTAAATCTCCCTTTCTTTCCTGCTTCAAAGAGATACTTGGCAAGGATGTCTACTCCCCACCACTCTTTGTTCTTATAGATGAAGTACTAAACAGCAGTGTTTTGACAAAATTGGACAGAACTGGTTCTATCTTTATATGCTATGCCTTTCTTTAAAGAATGGCCAGTTGACTTATAGAAAATTATTAACTGGCAGTTTAACTGTAGCCAAAGCTACAACCAACTGGTTGTTGGGGATCTTACACAGTTTTTGGTCTGTTTCATATCTGACTGTAATTATAGAAAATTGGTTATTTTCGTGAACAATTCTTGCATGTAGTACAAAGAAAGTTTAGTAAATACAATTTTACAATGAACTCAGCAACACAGATATCTCAGGATTATCTTACAAAGGAATAATGTAATAATGCTGAAACTCAACTTTAATCCCGGAAACTGTACATACAAGAAACAAACTGATTATATGGAAACAATTAAATCTTGTTTCTCTGTCTAAAATCCAAGCTGTCAAAACTATTATCCTGTCTAAACTCCTCTTTCATTGCACACATTTTCATTTGACGGGGGTCTGTAATGGAAGAACTGAAATACAGAAGCTGTGCTTTTGGAAATCATATTCAAGCAAGAAAGAAACTCACCATGAGTATCTGGATGGGAGTATTGGGTGTCCAAAAACTGCATTTCTATAGGAAATCATCTTTTATACATCAATGAATAATAACCAACAAAAAATACGTCCATATGGAAATTAATGGAAGTGATTATTGTACAGATGATGTGATCATCTACATGAAGGGAAAAACATCTAGGACCCATGAGGCTGTGAGACTAAAGACTTGATGCTACTATCTAAGGTTACAAACGATGCCACTATCTAAGGTTACAAAAGATGCCACGAGAATGAGAATACTAAGCATATGTGATTCCTGGTATTGGATAGATATGGCGGATATTAAAAATAGGAAATTCCACACACTCCATAATTGTAGATGGTGAGGAAGGTATGGATATTAACAGTGGTGGCAATACTTAGAGTGACACTCCGCATACTGTTTACTGAATAAATTATATCAAGTTACAACCTGGTGAGTAACCAGCTTATTGAGTACAACTAGTCAGGATGTATGTATTTATTTATTTGAATTTGTTTACCTGGAAAGTCCAACTAGGCAAAATCCCTTTTCAGTGGTACGTCTGTGAGAATAGCTGTACAGTATGAATTTAGAAAAAAAAAAATTCCAAAATACGTGATATAAAATAAATATTATAAGAACAGATCTTTATAATTTGTAACATAAAAACAAAAATTAATTTGTAAATTTCAACAAGCAACATGAAAACACTTTGTTTACAATGGGTAGTAATGAAATAGAAAGGTAGGTTGATCAGATCAAGATGGACGCGAATTTGGAGACAATAAGGTCAAAACTAGTAATAGGTTAAGTATATTTGAAAGTGAAGGAGAGGTTATTATCCTAGAGGACAAACCCTCCACACACAACCTCATGTTTCATCAACATGAAGAAAAGGGAAATCTTTGGAAACAAATGAATCATTGACACTTAGAAGCCACACCTGCTGTGATTTACTATAGAATTCTGTGATCAGGGATATTCAACATTTGTGAGGTGAACTTGAACCAGATGCAATCTCACCCCATTTTGCACTTGAAAACATGTATGGAAGCATTGTAGTAGTTTCTTAGGGTAATACATGGGAGTCTAAATGCTATTTTGACATGAATCAGCAACTCCTGCTGTACCCCATGGCTATAGGGTCTATTTAGGAAAGTTTATTACAGAAGGCAAGTGACACATTTACCTTAGCCAAGACAACATGAGAAGCTACCATAGCTTGGATTCCAGTGCGAGATTGGAGTGCTGATTTTGACTGGTCAGCTTCTGCAAGGGTGGAGCCTTGCTGGCTTTACTTATCAGGGACTTGCTCATTTTGACACACTGCTGTACAAGCAAAATGGCACAAACCAGTTTTTGTCCTACCAGGTTTCCAACAAAAGATCCTAGTGTACAGCTATATGCTATAAGGCGACCTTTTCATCCTTATTGCATATGATATACATTTCAGTGCCTTCTTTGTCACAACCTAGTTATACTTCTGTGATTGATTTTACCACTGCCTTGTTTCATACAGTTAAACTGATTTTACCACTGCCTTGTTTCATACAGTTAAACCAATATCTTTTTTTTTTTTGCTTATGAACTTATTAACTTGCAGTTCTTGTGGGCGCATTTCTTAAATTAGCACTTTTGTTATGCTGACTTGCGTTACTAAGTTTAAATAACATTGCACTATGTAACCTCACTAGTATTGTACTGTTGTTCACTTTTGCTTTGCTGACTGCAGTGGTATTAGGTTGAAACTATATTTCACTATTGTTACTAATGGACTGAATCAGCTCCTAAATGCTTTACCCTATGCATATCCCTGCTTTGGTACCGTTGGTCACTACTGGTATTTATCTATAATACAGAAGTATTGCTGGTTACTTATACTAGGTATATAAAAACAAATTAACTTATTATCTTAATTTAACTACACTTTTTGATCATTGGTGGTGGTGTGTTTCTGCTTGCTATTGGTTAATGTAATGTTATGAACTTAAAGTACTTCTCTAATATACTGCACTAGGCAGTACAGGGTTACCTATGTGGTATACTTTTATTACATGGCTGACTGCTATATTGATACTGCACTGTAACTATTTGCTTTACAGCTGCACTTGTAACTACTCCTTTAGGTTACTCGAAACTATTACAATTACTGCACTCTGATCCATTAGGTTTTATTAACTCTTGCTCCTTGCTTTTGTTATAGGTTCATAGGTTCATAAATTATTGTTAGGCTAACTGTCCTTGTGGGATATTTTAAGCCTAGCCAATCTCCCTATGAAAGAATCAAACCCTGCACCTTGTGTCTGTAAGGTAAACACCTTAACCATTATACCAACATGCCACTTTTTTTTGTTAGTTAGGTAGAAACCACAACAGCTTACTAGGTAAAGTTATTTGATTTAAATTTGTCAGTTGTTACTGATTAATTGTACATATCTCTATCATAAACTTGTAAGTTCATAGGTTAGTACTAGGCTAGCTGCCTTGTGGTCCATTTTTAAGCCTGGCCAATTTGCTTTTTTTGTGCTGGAATTAACATAATCTAATTTGATTTTAGACTGGCCTTACCTATGCCATGGTCGATGATTATATATTACTCCTAGTATGAATAACTGGGATAATATCATAGATAATTTAAGGGGACCCATGCATGGGATAAAGCATTTAGGAGCTGCCCCTGTCCATCAGTAGCAAATAAGGAAGTCCTGGGGTAAATTATCTGTTTCCCATCCATAGATCCAAGTTGTGGTTTAATATGGACAGGGATGAAAGCTTTGTTTTACATGTATGGGGAGTCTGTTCCAGAGCAGCTTTATCCTCTCAGAGATCAACCTATCTCTCCATACCATTATGTTAATGTTCCAGAAGAGGTTTAGATCCCCAGACTAAGTATTTCTGATGATATTTGACTTGAAGATGTCTCTTCTACATTTCATTTTTTTGCACTTGTGAATATTACAGTAATATTACAGTAAGATGTATTCTATATTATGACTATTTTTGTTTCTATATTATGACTACTTTTGGTGTAATCAGTTAATCCCCCTCAGTCTTATACTAAGAGCAGGTTAGTAACCTTTCCTGTTTTGTTATACCCCTTCAACTACACTGGCCAATATGGACTCTCTCAAGTCAGTTTTTGCCTGTTCTGCATTCAGCCTGATAAAAACAGGTATTTTGAGGCAGTGTAGTAACTGCCTAATGATTACCAAAACTATTTATTGCTATCACAGTGATTCAATATCTGAGATGTGTAAGTATTTACTTAACTCGGAGGCTACCTTCTAATTTCAGAACACCTTCTGTAAGCACAACACACAACACACACAGACACACAGCAAAGAACACCTGCACTAAACTAACTTATGCTGAAGTTAAGAAAACATTGTCTAAGCCTCCCAGGCTAAAGATAAGAAACAACGGACATTAATTCACTCAGCAACACATACACTTCCATCATTCTCGTTCTCACCATAGCCAGTACACATACCTCTAAGACTCACAGGGGTGCACACAGCAAGACCTTACAGCCTGCTGAGACTTCATCTAACCACATTAATGTTTTAGTAATAGATGACTTTATTGTCATGCATGCCAACGTCAACTTCAGCTAGATAACAATAGGGTAAAAGCTGTCTTTCTGGAGCCAGGGTCCAGGATATAACAAGGAATATTAAGTCCCTCTATTGTGAAAAATATGATTATGACCTAATAGTGGTCCATGTGGCAATGGATGACCTTAGGTGCTCTACTCAGAGGGACATGCAGAAGGATATGATTGAGCTTTCTATGTCTGAGGCTAGAAAGACATTGGTCTTGAGTGGAATTTTGCCATCACCCAGAATGATGCCAAAATTCAAAGACAAGATAATTGGAATGCATTAATGTGGTTTTGCTTGGTGCAAGGAGTTTTAACAAAAAATGTCTAAAACTGAGGGAATTCTGCACCTTGAACGTATTCATACACACACATATATATATATATATATATATATATATATATATATATATATATATATGTGTGTGTGTATATATATATGTACGTCTACCTGTTATTATCAAAAACACACTTTACCAAATTGCAAAAAGATGAAACGACGTTTCCGAAAACTTATTCTTTCGAATGTTCACATCCTCAGAGTTTTACTGTGGGAAAGGAGACACACTAGTGGTACTGCCCTCATAAATACCTCTGTATTTACTGACTTCTCAATAGCAAGCCTTCTTCAGTTACTTAATGACCTACATAAATTCCACTGTAATCCTCCTCTGATGGATCCAATTACTAAAGCCATTGCCTGTGCCTCTAACTTCTACTCACACTTAAATATTTGCATTGCTAAGACAGTCCCTATCTGTACCAAATATAATGACAATTTTTAAAATAAAACCCTAAAGTGGAATACTTGTATAAACAAATTACATAACAAAAGAAACACATTTCTTAAATTTATAGCATGTCTCATTCTAACTACCTAAAGAGCACACTTAAGCAGACTAGTAGAGCTTAGGGGAACTATTAGGAACCTCACAGCTAAGTATGAACTTGAAATGTTCTGTTTCTGTATTCATCAAACTCATTATTGAATGCAATGCACCTTTTATCATGTATTTGTCTAAACATATCACCCAACTTGAGAGACCTCAGAGATTTGAAACTAAAAAGATCAGTGACCTCAAAATCTTAGTTATCAGGACAAAGTGGCAGCCCTTCTCTGTGCTCAGTCTCCTATTCAGAGAGATCTGTGTCTACCTTTTCAGGCCACGAAACATCCTACTCTCTCTGATCTCTGTTTTTTCACAAAACAAATTGTAACCCAAAAAGTGGTTAAAGAAAGTAAACCTTCATCAACAGATAAATAAGATATGTCGGAATGATAGATTGATATCCCAACATATTCATCACTTCTTGGGCAAACGTCCACTACAATTCAAGCAGAGTAACACCCTCGCCACCTTCATGGAACCTAGATACCCATACCATCTATCTTATCTTGCTCTTCTTAAGACTAGAGGGAACTTCTGAATAGGGGTTTTTGGGTAGAATTGTAATGGTCTGCCAACTGACTGCTTAGTACTTACATATGAACATAAGAGGACCAGGGGAGTTCAGTCCAAGAAAGTTAGTGGAATCTCATTTTGTTATTGTGGTAAGACGTGAAGATCAATACTCATGTTAATCTGTACCAGCACACCTTATAAACTGAGAGATATTCAGTTCAGACTAATGCTAGAGGTATGGAAAGCCACATGGTAGCATATCAATTCCATGGGCTACCATCTCCTAAATAGCAAGATAGCCTGGATTTTGTTTTCCTTCCACAGAGATCAAAATGCAGTCTGAAATTAGGTTGTGGGCTGAATCATTCATGGTTTCATTAATAGCAATTATGTCAAAATGTTGGAAACATTTTCAGCAAGAGATAAGGTGTGTATTACTTATTTACTACCTTTGTCTCTTCAGAACTCAGTTGCACCACCAAGAATACATCTTGGAGGACTTTTCTGTACTGCTGGGACCAGTGGTGTTAAGATTAGGTGCATGCTTAACAGGTTCAGGTGATTTAAATTGCTCTTTGATCCCTCTTCCTCTTTGCTCGTTTTTCCAAAGGCGTTACGATACACTACTCTAACTGGTGTAGGGTTCTGTAAATAACAGAATAAGTTCAATGTTAAAATTATACTACAATAAGCATTTAAAATGGTTTCTGATATTATTTTCTGTTTAAAACCTCATTTGTCTGGCAGTAATTCCAGTGTGGCAATTAACTCAGTCACTCCAATGGAGCTCAGGACGTTTGCACTGTAACTTCCAATGGGCAGAGTCTAAGCCTTTTGACAGAGTCAAATGATGTCCTCACACTTCAAACAAATGTTCATATCTTTGGAACCATAGGGGTTATGGAAGAAATATAAATGGCAAATCCTTCAGCACAAACTATTTTATAATGGTAGTATTCTTTAGGTTCTAGGTATTAAACTGAATTTTCTAAGTCAGAATAAACACAGTCACTATTACGTTTGTAATAGTTTGTAAACAACTTAATATCTCAGCAACCACTCAAGTTACACACATACTGTCAACAGCATTTTATTCATCTAGCTGAGAGCATTTATATGAGGCTAAGGAGTTCTGTCTGTGTTACTTGCTTGTTGAGATATTTAAAATAATATGAAAATTATGTCTATATAACTTAATATCATAAAAAACAACAGTTAATATGTCTTTACTGCACTAGACAGAGATCAAACATTAATACAGTTGAGTTTGCCATTATGCAAGCTTTAAGATAAAATTTTAAAACCTTGCACATAGCATGGTTTAGGAATTATTGAAACAAATATGAACAAGCAATATCTGACACCTAGAGGCGTCAGTAGGAGTTAACTGCAGATGCACCTGGAGACGTTACTCAGATGTAGAGAGTTAAACGCTTTTATGTAACATTGTTTTAATGTTGAATAATAGCAGTATTTTGCAAAGTTCAAGATCATTGTGGCTAGGCTTGGTAATGTTATGCTGGCATAAATGTTTGCTATTAATGTTATGCTGTCATAACATTTTGCCACTAAGTGTTTCCAATAACTGTTTATTATGACATAGCATTGAAATGCTTATTTGTATATGTCAAAGCCACAGTTAGAGTTGGATAAAAGGGGCAGCTGTCTATACACAAGGTGTTAGGGTACGATTGGTGGATGTGGATTGCAGGCATTCATTCAGTATTGGCATGCCAGCATTCATTCATGTAAACATGGTTACATGAATGAATCTATGTGTGCTAGCCTTTTGTAACTGTAGTGAGTAAGCATTGTAACTATTGCTGAAGTTTAGAGCAGTGTAGTGTGCTCCTTTTTTTTTTTTTAATCTTCAAATCTAGTTTGCCGTGGTGAGGGTAGTTTAGAAACTTCTCAGGGTGACAATTTACCTAGCTACTGCTCTGGTATCTATCATATTGCCAGAAAAATTGTCTAAAAATGTAGTGCATGTTATATGTACTTTATCTACCATCACCATTAATACCCTGACTTTTGAAAAGAATAAAACTGGATCTGTATCAGGATTGTGAGAATTGGTAATGTGAGTCTTTAGACTTTGAGAAATAGGAAGATATTCAGACAATCTGCTTTAGGTAAAAATAGATTAGTCAGTGGAGATACACTGGGAGGTGATGATTTAGAGACATATGTACTGCAAACATGCTGGTGGGAGAAAAAACATGGTATATATCACATGCAAATGGCTGCATAATGACATACAGATAAATGCCAACATACTAAGGTGAGGAATCACTTATGCAAATGACAAAATCAACCACAGCCGGGCAATTAGGAAACACAAAATTTGCCTAGCGAGCCACAATAGTGATGTTATCTAGACATTATAATTTCTCAGTGAACATGTGTATCACTCACACTAAGATACCAGAAGTAGACAGCGGGTGTTTGCCCCCTTCTTGGCAGTAAGTGTTTGCAATGTTGTGTGCCTCTAGTCTCTGCATCAATGGATGACTTACTATCACCTCCATGACAGTGACTTTAAAACTAACTTGTACATAGAGCATCGTAAAGGAGCTAGTAGAGTTATGCTTTCCCCACATGGGATAAAGGGTGTTGCATGGAATATGTATCTCAGTGTACACAAAGGTTTGTGTAGCATTATCCTAACTTGCTACCAGGTCCTTTCAGCATCAAACTGGGGACATGATAGGTATTTCACAGACCTCAGCCTCAGGAATCTTACTTCAGATCTTAGCTGTTATACTGATACATGAGGAGGTGTATATATTTGGTTTGCAGAGAGTGCATAGGAGAGAACCATAACAGTGCTGGCATTCTAAAACATAGCCATTCTCCCTGACTTTATTGGCCATGACTCCACCCATATTGCTAGCAAGACCCCACCTGCCCCACATAACATGAGGTATATCAGTTAGAAGAGCTTGCACTCCATGCACTAGATGCTGTACATTGCACAGGGTATTATACACAATGTGTCTGTGTCCCGCTCAGGCAGTTTCCTTGATTCCCAAATCTTGCACATGTATGACCTGTACTACTAACATGTATGACCCATACTAGTATTTCATGTGGGAGGACTTTTCACAGCATTATCTTGTAGGTAGGCACACACAGAGATAACCACAGAGTCTATGAAAATCTATTCCATTGCAAGGAATATAGGTAGCAGGCCATTCATAAATGTGGTTGCTCTTGTGCATTGCAAGTGTAAGTGATGACTCCCATCCACAGCTCCAGAAAGTCGCAGAGATGGTGTACAGAGCTGCACTGTTGCAGACACCAAACATCATCAAACATGTTGGAGTCCTGCTTCCACTACCTGGATATATCTGGTGGCACACTACTGTGTGCTTTAGAGAACAGTAGTATTATATTTGTGTTGTGCACCATGCTACAAAACATGGATTTATGAAAACTGTTGCACCAAGGGAAGAACATACTACTAACTGACATACCCATGCCTACAGTGGCAGAGGAGCCAGGTGAGGAGTCACGAGGGAATACAGCTGCAGTAGGCCCCATACAAGGCAGATGGAGGTATAATTTGTCATATCACTGGCAAAAAGGTGACATCTGGTTCGCAAATATGGGTCATGAAAAGATAAACACAAAACAGATCTGTTACATGGGTTTATACACCAAGGCGATGTATTACTGTGCACTGACTGGTCATGGTGTGCATCAAACATTACCATACCCACATTTGTCAGAAAGGTGGGTAGGGCACAGTCATCATCACTTACACAGGTTGGAAGAGGCACAGTAGAATGGGACATCATAGGTAGAGAGGTCAGGTGTGGTGCCTGTGGTAAGCATTTACACAGCTATGGAGTCATGGGATAACAAAGATCATGTCCTGGGATTATGGGGTGAAGCTTCCAGGTGTGAAATGCTGGCAGGGTGTACCACATGGCACTGCCATGTCAGATCTGGTGGCATCTGATACTGGGGATCACATAACATGTCAATTATGCTTCCAGGAATGTTACTGTGGTCTGAGCTGTATGATTCTGGCAGATAGATAATACTCTCTAAGCTGTGGTTGGGCATGTGTTTGTGTTAATTATAGTACTCCTAGAGTGGAGTTGGCTGGTGTTGAACTGCGTGACCTTGAGTGGGATGCCCAATATGGTGTGAATTTAGTGGAACCAGACATGCATTGGCCACATCCAGGTGAGTATCTATGGCCAGGGATAGAGGTCATACTCATTTGGCTTTACTGTGCCTTCTACCCCTGGCTCTACTGTGAGATCTATGGCCAGGGGTAGAGGTCACAGTAGAGCCAGATGACTATTGTCACATCTAAGTGAGCATTCATGGCCATGGATGAAAGCTACAGTGGAGATAGAAGAGTACTGGCCATATCCAACAGATCATCTACAGACAGAGATAGAGGCAACCACGTGGCCATCAGAAGAACGGCATGTACCAAGTGTGTTAAGTGTTAAATGGCTGTGTATACCTGCAATGTGCAACTATTCCTTATCTTAAACATGGTGGCCAGTTCACTTTCACCACAGTGGTATACTAATGCTGACTATTGAGCTGCCATTGCCTACATTGTCTGGAATTATTGAAGGTTTTCATGTGAGACATGTAGCACACTGTGCAGCTTTAACATAGTGTGATGATATATATCAGTCTTTCTTTGGATCATACCCTTGCACATCTGCTGATTGATGCAAGGGTGACACAAATATCATGGAATATTGTGGGCCATGGGGTTGATGGCCACCAACAAAAATCTCCACTGCTCTGTGTGTGTGTGTGTGTCCCTCTAATTCTACTTGTATCGATGTTGATTATCTATTAGGTATGAGGCTTACATGAACACTACATCCTCTGCTGAACACAGGTGATGCTAGGGGCTCATCCTTGACCTTCACAGTTCCCTCAGTTATGGTGGAGTAGAGGGTTCATTCCACTGTTATTGCTGCTGACAGTGCCATTGTGTTCTTGGACTGCCCCATGTACATAATACTATCATTGTCAGCCTCTAGAAACGCATTGACTTCAGACATGTGCTGACCTTTTGTGCTGGATCTTCTCCCAATGGAACTTGTGAATACACTAAGATAATGTTCCGTTGTGAAAGCTAGTACATATGTGACTTCCATCACTGTGCAGCTGCAAGCCTGATACATGACAAAAATAAATAAATATATATATATATATATATATATATATATATATATATATATATATATATAGTCTATTGACACATACATACCTTGTGGTGTAGATCGTCTCTGTTGCAGACCTGATATCCAAAGCAGAACGGTATATTACAATATACTCTATAGATGTGCTACACAATGCCCTGAAGGAATGTCTTGTGCCACTATGCATGTAGTACATCTCACACAAGCACTCAGACAGTTATAAATTGTGGTGTAGGTGGTCTCAGTTGATTTCAACCTAGCCCTGGTATCCCTTGGTGACATAAATGCAGAAGGACATGTGAGAGTAAACTAGGCAGCCTTGTCTTCCATCTCAGCTTATCATGATCAATTCTATATCATGTTCCATATATTGCTTCTTTACTAGATCGTTTTATGCTGCAAAGACAAAAGGGTGCCAGTTATTTGTTAATTCTCTCAATATCATCATCATCATCTTCTTCTAGACTCCTCAAGAAACCATTTAGTTTAGCCATAATCCTTCTCAATTATACTCTAAGGCAGTTAAGGGATAATAATACTAGGCTTTAGACCCCTCCCTTGTGCAAGTGACACTACTGGTGAATTCAAGAAAGGCTGTGAAGCAGGGTTGAGAAACCCAGTTAATTTGGTTTCCGAGGGCATTTAATAGTGTGAAAGAGGCTGTAAAAAAGTGCCTTAAAGATAATGACAATAGGCTTGATCCCCCTCCCCTGTGCAAGTGACACTACTAGTGAAATCAGTCAAGGCTCCAAAACAGGGTCTGTACAACCAGTTAATTCAGCTACAGATGGCATTTAAGCATCTTAAGGGCAGTGTTGCTAGTCTTGAGAGCCTCTTCTGTGTCAATTATACTACTGGTGAAATCAGACACAGCTCCAAAGCAGGGTCAGGACACCAAGTTAATTCATCTGTGGAGGGCGAGAAATGTCCCAAAGAAATGAGTTATGTAAGGACATTCCCTATACATGGCACTCCCTGGACTAGTGCAGGGAATGTTCACTGTTTTGTGGTATCTACTGCCTTAGATGAATGCACAGCTTCTGCCCACCTTATTGTATGAATCCTGAGGAGTCTTAAGAATACTTTTCCATATCCTGAATTCCTACTGGAGCCTATTTGTTACTCTAAAATTGCACCCTAGGCATTCTCCTGGCTGAAAGGACCAGTGAGCTACCAGTGTTCATTTGGCTGCTGCCTGTCCCCTGTCTGCTACTTATATTTCACTCCTGACTGCCTTTTATGTTTTCCCATTTTCTTTCAGGTCTGGTCCTACTGCTTTTATTTCACTCCTGACTCCCTGTTTACTTTTCCCATTTCATTCTGAGCTGGTCCTGTTTTATTTCCTTTAGCACTATCTTACCGATATTTGCTATACTGTCCTGTCTGTCTGTTGCTGATGCTATCTTCCCTATCTTTTTTGTTTGTTTATTAATATAATCCATCTTTTATCCTTCTTGTTAATACTCTATCATTTTCCAGTTAGCTTTTAACATTGCCGCTGTTATTGCTGTTCCCTGGTCTATTTAGACATTTTAACTTTTGCTGACCCTGTTTCCATGCAGAAACTAGTTTGATCCCACTATACTTTGCCCCCACTACAATCAGCTTCACTCCTCATCCCACCCAGCCTGGACATCACTTCCTTTATACTGGCCTTACTCTTCCCAACCCAGATTCTCACACCTCCTAACTTCATCAACTTAACCCTCAACTCTGTAATAACCACCCACTTACTGTTACCCTACCCAGTGTCAGAAACTTAACATCTCTTTTACATACAACTGCGCACACCTAGCATTATCAGTGCCCTTACTTAAACTCTGCTCCTTAGAATCTCGGATTTCAAGTATAATTGTTACTCTTCCATTTCCTTCACATTACTACATAATTAGAATGGAAATTTGTCCTTTTGTCAAGCATTATTTCTCTGATAGTCAACAGCAGGATGGTTTTATTGCGGAAAGCCTTTTTCAGCAAAGGTATGTTGTTGCCCTTTCTCTACTGTTGTGTGACAATGAAGTTAGTATATACAACTTGAGTGGACAGAGTTTGTTCCCACATAGTGGGTGCACGGAGGCTTATCCTCCTGCAACAAAAAGCCGAACATCATGTTCGCAGAAAGTGACTTTCAGTGATTTTTTTGTTGTTGTTGATTTGTCAGTCAGAGAAAAGACCTTAGACAGATAATCTTGAAACCATTAGAACTACGTAATTAGAACACTATCTTCTGTTTAAGCAACGTTAAGTTCACACTGCAAGCAATGCAATTCTATTTGCTTAAAATTTGTCAAGGAAATAATCTAACTCTAACTTCTTAAGATAGAACAGTTAACTACAGACAGTGTTGCAGTATTACTCTTGCCTTAACTCCAACAGCCGAAATAGCACCTGTTTAAATTGTTTCCTTCAAAGCTGTCCATATTGTTCATGTTTTCTGCTATCAATTTTTTCATTACAGAGCCCTCATACTGTGGTCTACACAAGAACTCTTTATGATCCTTAAGGAATTCCAGTATAACCACTTTTTTATCAAATTGCATGGCGAGTATGGTGAAACACAGTGCACATTTAAACCCCAGTTTTTTCAGCACAGATAGTGTGTCACGCTGCTTAGCACAATCAACCTTTCTTATAGCATTCTGTCTTATTCAGACAAGTGATGTTGAGGTTAACCCAGACCCTCATTCATAGAACAAAACAATCTATAGTTGTCATAGAGAACTTTCCATTGCCTATACGAATGTCAGTAGTCTCACTAACAAACGGGCCACCTTACAAGCATGGACCACTCTGAGAATTGAAATTATAGAAACATTGTTAAAGACTGACTAGTGTATCTCATGCAATACAAAAAGATTACACAATTTTCATTGACAGTAGATTGGCCCCTAGACAGGGTGGAGGGGTCATTCTGATGATAAAAAAAACTCTTTTTCCCTGGTCCTTAATCTTATTGCCAAGAGTAATTCCACTTCAGGTAGCAGCCCCAATTGGGTTCTAATTGAAATCTCTGAGAAAGGTCACAGCAAAGTTTGTCTTGTCCCCCACCTTCATCCTTTACCTTAAGAGAGTCTGCTCTCAATAAAGTAGCACACCTCAGCAAACATAGGACATTAATCATCATGGGGGACTAACTATAAACTGGAAAAGAGATTTGAAATGACAATTATTCAGGCTAGTTTGTTCCCTAAACCTGACAGTGCTAGTGAACAAATCCACTAAGCTAAGCACTCGTTCTAAAGTTATTTCCTTATTAGATTTTGTTATTACCAATTTTCCTGACAAACTATGTACCCAGAATAATTCTACCTAATTCCATGAGTGATCACAAACCTTTTCTCTTTATCTGGACATTTCGAGCTTCCAAGCATCCTTCACAAATTATCATCAAAATAAGTTTCTTAATGCTACCTCAAGAAATCCTAATGAATGAACTTAGTGACTTTGATTGGAGTACACTTTACCAATGCACTGACCCAACTACTGTCCTATCCACATTGTATAATTATGTTGCACCCATCTAGAACAAGGCTATACCCCCATGAAAAAATAAGATATTAAGAAATGTCCCCCTAGCTCAACACAAAGCCTGGAAAGAATGGAAATCTGATCCCTCTAATAACTTTAAGCACAATACATTTTATCTATTTAGGCAGCAATCTTATGTTCCTAAAATATGCCTCTTACATTATACCAATACATAAAGGATGTAGCTTCACTGAATTTTCAAACAGTCAACCTATTTCAATACTTCCTCCTTTCTCTAAAGTACTAGAAAAATGTATCAATCAACCGTACACATTCTTCTTGGAGAACATTTACTTTCCCCTCACAACATGGCTTTCAGCCCAAGACAGGACTGAAACTGTTCTAGAAGATTTTCTAGACACAGCCGACTAAAACAGAAATACAGGTAACCCTGTCTCCACACTCTCCTCCCTATTCCTGGACCTCTCAAATACTGTGTCTCACCCTCTTCTCCTCAACAAGCTCTCACAAGGATAAGCAGCACTGGCATTGACTGGTTTTCTAGTTTTTTTGTCTGTATTTGTTTGATTTTCTAGTTTTCTCTAAAGCTGTACACAATCTGTCAAATGGCAGGATTCCTACTGTGCTCACCAGTCTGTACAACAGTAGTACCATGTGGCAATACTCAGACCCTTCTTATCTGATATATTCATAAATGATATGCAAAAGGCAGCCAAGCATGCAACAATCATACAATATGTTGATGACCCAGCTCTTGTTTGCTCAGCCACAACACTATTCCTACTCCAAGCAATCACCCAACTCCATTATTGAGAACTAGCTGGAACAATCCTAAGAACTCTTTAATCCCCCCAAAAATAAGTTAATCTCATTTATGTCCAATAACCTCCTACTAACTAGCAATGCACTAAATATAGTTACATCTAATAACACCAAAATAGAACAAGTTACGCAGAGCAACTTACTGGACATTATCCTAGATCACATACTTAAATTTGACCAGCACATCAGTGCTCCTGTCCAAAAACCACTGCAAATTAGAAATACTTTACAAAACCAGGCCATTTCTCACTGACTACAGCAGGAAGGTAACTGCAAAATCCCTCTTACTTTCCAGCCTGCTGTATGCATCTACAATTTTAACTAATCTTCAGACTACACTTATGAACAAGCTTGAACAGTGCTATAATGAAATAAGTAAATGTGCATCCAACCTCCAAACCAAACCAATTATTGTATTCCCTTGCAAAACCTGATCTGGCTAGAACTTTCACACCACATATCAGATACACAGCTTATAACAGCAAATTAAATACCAGACAATTCCTAAAACACCCCATTCATTAACAAAATAATAAAATAGTATAAACCCAAAAGGAAACTTTGATCAAAGGACCAACACCTACCAGAATCCCAAAAAGTCAGGAACTCACATGGGGACTCCTTATACTTAATAAGCATAGCTAAACTATAGAACAGGATTCCCTTCACAATCAGACAAATAAACAATCTCCTCATTTAAGACCAACCCTCTAACTGTATAGAAATCATAATAGAATTTGTAAATATCCTGACTCTCCAGATGTAAAAGATCCAAATACTCACACTCACACTTTACCTAAACCATTTATTCTCAACTGGCTTCTTATGTCT
The DNA here is from genome assembly GCF_019279795.1 of Protopterus annectens. Taxonomy (NCBI): domain Eukaryota; kingdom Metazoa; phylum Chordata; order Ceratodontiformes; family Protopteridae; genus Protopterus; species Protopterus annectens. The sequence continues at coordinate 805,361,495 of NC_056744.1, forward strand.
TAATTGAAGTGAGTTTATTGCGCTATGCCCATGAGAAACCTTGGCAGTGCTGGTCTTTTATTCGCTTACAAATCGGCACGATTATAGATGCATATCACATTAATTTTGTTACCAAATGTTGATGCTCTCTACTGCTTAGTGATGTTATTATATTTAAACTGATAATCTCCTGTTTCAGTAATGTTCTGTAAAGAGCACCAATGTCACTTCTTAAAATGTACTATATCTTTATGTGATAAGTCCCGTGAATTCATTTTTTTCCTGTTTATTCAATTTTAATGAATTTAAGTATTTGTGTACATATTTAGACATTGCTTAAACTTTTGCCATTTGGATTGGTTAAACGTTGTCATATCATACATATACTATTTCTTGAAGCTCTTCTCTGTGAGCCTCTGCTGAAAAAGGGCATTTTATTCAATCTGACTTTCCCAGTAAACAAAAACAAATAAACAAACAAGTAAATACATAAGTAAATAAACAAGATAAAAATATATATCAAATCAGCCAAAGCTGAATTCGACAAGAGCAACTAAAGCATGTAGGTCAGCCCAAACAATTTTGGAACTGTATCAAATCCACCTGTGACAAAAGTAACCTTCCCAAACAAAGCACTACAGCCAAACTCCCCTTAACTATGATTAATGTAGTGCTATAAACAGTTTTCTCCAACTCTTAATGGTTTACACTTCAGTTCTACTCTTTCTTCACTCCTTCACAAACTAATACAATAACTCACTCCACTTCAAAACTGTAACCAGGAAAAGAGTACACCAACAGTTAAAAAAGGTTCATCGCAATTATATTCCCTTCTTCCACTCTCTAAACCCAGAAATCCACAGATCCTCAGTAAACCTCTTAAATTCATATGTATCTTATCCCGTACTATAAAACTGTTCATTGAAGTTTTAAACACATGTAAGTTATACCACTCTCCAAAACACAGGGAGCAGTAGATGCCCCAAGTTTCCATCCCATTACTAACATTTTCCCACTAGCAAAAATACTTGAAAAAATAATTTACAAAGAAACACTAGACTATCTTTTTAAATATGGTATAACAACTGTGAAGCAGCATGGTTTCTGTTCTGATTATAGTAGCATAGCTAAACTATATGTATGTTCACTGACAGACTGTCTAAAAATATGGACCGATGTCTGATAACTGGTGCAGTATTTGTTGATCTCACAAGAGCCTTCAAAACAGTTAACCATGAGCAATTACTAAATAAACTTGCAGACTGTGCCTTCTCTCCAAATGTTGTACAATGGTTTCACAACTTTGAATCCAATCAATCCTACATTATATATGGAACTTACAAATCCTCTGTAAATAGAAAAGTTTCCTACAGAATCTCACAAGCGTCCATTCTAGTATCACATCTATTCTCATTATTTATTAACAATCTTCCTTGTGACCTCCCAACATTTGACTGCATAATGTATGCAGATGAGGTGTTATTCACTAGGAATGGGAAATCAGCTCATGGAATCTATACAATGCTGAAGTTTGATTCTGAATTACTTTGGAGCTGATTAACATACCACAGGTTTGTTACAAATACCAACAAGACTACGATCATGCTGTTTTGCACACTTCAAAAGATTAAATGTGTCCCCATCCCTAATATCACTGATACCTCTTTGAGCATTTTGCGTACAACCACCTGTCAAAGATACTTAGGAATTGCAGTAGATCCTTCTCTCTCATTTACTCTTCACATAGAAATACAAGTTAATACTAAGAAAGCTTAAAGCAGTTTATGCAATATCTGATATCGTAGGTTTAGAAGTTCATAGACTAGCTGCCTTTGCAGGCCATTTTAAGCCTAGCCACTTTCCCTTTTTGTGCTCCAATTAATCTATCCCATTTGGTTAGAGCCTGGCCTTACCCATCCCGTAGTCAATAATTATATATTACCCCAATGAGAATAACTGGGATCATACCATAGATAATTTGACGGACCCATGCATGGTATAAAGCATTTAGAAGATGCCTTTGACCATTAGTAGTACAGGGGGCAGTCCTGGGGTACACTGTCTGTTTTCCATCCATAGATCCAAGTTGCACTTGAATAGGGACTGGGGTGAACTTTGTTTTATGTGGATGGATTGTCTGTCCCAGATCAGCAGTATCCTCTGTGAAATATATCTGCCCCTCCAAACCATTCTGTTCATGTAGCAGAAGAGGTTGATGTCCTCACGCCAGAAGTCAGTAGCTCCATAGCCATGAATGCACTTATTCCTAAAATTTGGACTCCTCCTTATTGTTGCAAACTCAGTTGTTATTACCACATTATGACAAACCACCAATAATAAAATACTATGCTTCAGCAATCTAATAAACAATAGAGAATACCACTGTACTACAATAAAGAATGGAAGATGGCTTACAGTTTCTCTAGGAAATGACCTACTACTTAACACCCTTACTTACAATCTCTTTAATACTGGAAACTGTCAACCTTTAATGACCAGACACTTTAATAGTGATTGTAATTATGCTCTTAGAAATACAGACAGCAATCAGTTAGCTGACCCCTTACAAGTTAGCCATTACTGAAAATGCCATCTCTAAAAATATGTCTTCGAGCTGGAACAAACTCCCAGAACAAGTAAGATAGGTTAACAAACGTACCAGCTTTGAAGTACAGCTAAAAAGTATCTGAGAAAACAAAGAACCTGTAAGTACTTCAGAGATGTGCTCTAGAAAGCACCTATAAGATAAGGAGCAATTCTGTATTCCATTTGCCAGATTAATACAAATTCATATCTTAAGATATTCCTTGAAATGCTTCATTAGAACTGAACTGTAATTTGTCAGTAATGAACTGTACCTACCTGAAAATTCAAAATGATCTGCTTCCAAATGAAAGTTCAGTATTGTACTATCTCTACAACTATGTTACTTCCAATGCCTATATAAAATTCTGTGTAAATGGTTCTACTTTCTGTTGTATGTTGAGTTGTTTTGTCTGGCATCTATGGCAACAGGCTGTGACTGAAATGGATCCTATTACTTAAAGTACTATTGAAGCATTTTCAAAACAATAATTTATGTTATATATATACGTCTTAAACAACCTTTAACATGAGTGACATCCTTCACCTGAAGTACTGTGAGATCTCCATAGTAAAAGATATATTTATTTGTTAAATTAGGTAAGTCCACTAGACAAAAGTGCTCTACTTTCATTGGTACATGACAACGCTGTCTGATTAGTTTGCATAGTAGTCAGAAAGAGGGTCATGGAATCAAACTCTGGACTGCACAAAATAGCTCATTAACATCTCTTACCCTTAATACTCTTCACTAACTGCCAGACATACTTTAATTTTGCTCTCCAATGTGTAATAGTATTTTAAACCTATGGATATGTACAAATAAGTTGTAGTTTACTTCTGCATCTTATGCTACGAAGATTCTAGATCTGAAATTGTTTAATAATTCATAATTATTTGTATTGCCATCTAACACATTTCTGTCTACTCATTTTTTTAACCTTTTACTGTTTTTTGAATGTTTTACCTCCAGGCCTGTCACAAATGGAATATGCCCATTTCGAACTTTCAAGTTTACCAACAATAAAAAAAACATTTAGATAGACAGACAGACATAAATTACTGATACAACTGATACAGTAAGTCACACATTCCCTGCCTCATAAGTGATTCTTAAAGGAAATATATTTTTCATAAAAGTATAGTACCACCTATATTAATGGATACTGAGCCTTGTAAATGTTGTGTGTACCCTCTGAGGTGTAGGTCCAAATTACCTCTGCAGCTGCATGTAAATGACAGAATGTTGAGGAGGTCACCTACTGTCCCCACAAAGTTAATGCTCGACTGTGTTTCCTATCATACCTTCATGCCCTTACCTACCTTCCACCACCCGGAGGTCACAGATGCAAAATCACTACATATTCTAATTATAGGGACCAATAGGACAGACCATATACTAAGTTATTTTATTTATTTATTTAATAGCAGCTTGTTGGCCCCTGTGTAGTTTATGTGTTCATAGGTTCATTGGACAGGAATCTATCCCTCCAGCATGTTCTGTTTATTGTGGTGGCAAGGTGTAGGTCCCTGGAGTGTGTGGCTCAGAGCTATTGGGGTTTCTTTAAGTGTAGCATGTCCAACAGATCTGGGTTTGACATGGATTTGTATGTTAGGCAGAGGTCGCCTCTGAGTAGGTGATAAGCAATGGAGTAGAGCTGGAGTTTTTTGAGACGGTCTGCATATGGAATCTATTTTGGGTGGTATTTCTGTAGCTTTTGTAGTTGCTGTAGATGTCTTACAAGGTACATGCCAAACGTAGCATTGTACTCTATAATAGGTCTGATGAGGGATGAGTAGAGAGGAACAATGACCTCTTTTTTTCTGGAGGTGAACCCCTTTGTGATGAGGTGTGCCACTGTTTAGTAGGCTACCGCCTATGTTTTATTTCATGGGTACAGTGTTTTTCCCAGAGGAGATGACAATGCACTTCTTGGTATTGAGCTTGAGGCCATGACTTTGACACCAAGCATCAGTATCAGTGAGGCCCCTTTGTAGAATGTCCACATGATTAGAGAATTCTATTATGGCACCTAGTTTGCAGTTGTCTGCAGATTTCGTTAGCCAAAACCTGCTGTATTAGCCTGGACTTCTGAGAAAAAGATGCCAAACAGGAGAGGACCCAGGACTTAGCCCTGTGGTACTCCAATTGTCACTGGTCTGAAGTTGGAGTCGGCTACTTTCACAGCGTGGCTTCTGTCAGTGAGCCAGTTGGCCACCCATCTTGTGACATAGGGATTTATGCCCAGTCTAGTGAGTTTATCTATAATTCCAGAGTGGGGGATGGTGTCGAAAGCCTTGGTGAGGTCAAGATAGGCTGTGTGCATCACCTTACCCTTGTCCATGGCTCTGGTGACTACTTCAAAGAAGTCAATCAGGTTTTACCTTTTACAAACCCAAACTGAGTGGGGTCCAGAGTTTGGAGGTTACCTATGTCCTTGTTTGTAAGCTCCAAGATGGTATGTTCCATGGCCTTGCAGACCAAGCTCATCAGGCTAATGGGCCGATAGTTCCCAGGGTCCATGGTGGCACCCCCATTGTGGAGTGGGATAACTGTCACTGTTTGCCATTCAGTAGGCACAAAGCCTGAAGTGAGGCTATGATTGAACATGGTACTTAGGTGGGGGTGCCAGTTCATTCTGTAGATCGTGCAGAACACAGCCTGGGATGTTGTCAGATCCCATGGATGCTGTGTTCTTGGCTTTGGAGAGTGCAGTCTTTACTTGTGCAGCTGTGATTACAGGGGTTTTGCATTCTTCCAGTATAGTGTTTGGCCCTTTGGGGGGTGAGGGGGGGATGAAGTTTGCACTGAACCTATCTGCCTGGATGCTGGCAATATCAGTTGGTTCTGTATATCTAGTGCCATTGTGCTGTAGCTCAGAGCAGATCTGAGTGTCGCCATTGAGATTCTTGACATAGCTGTAGAAGGCTTTGTGGCTGTTTTTAGAATCAGTGTTGATTTTATTTTCATAACTAGCTTTGGAGGATTTTATGAGGGATCTCAGCTTCTTACTGAGGCTGACCAGGGAGTTCCTGCAATCAGGGGATTTTATTCCTTTTTGCAACAGCTTCTTCCTTCTGTTGTAGAGTTTGTTTATGGCAGTGGACCACCAGATTGGCTTCCTTTTTTGGAGGATAGCATCTTGGTTCTGTTGGGGATGGCACGATCCATGCACTTCTGTATGTGCTTATCCAGTGCATTTGTGTAGAATTCAGCAGTCGTGCCTCTATTTTCTGTCTGTATGGGTGCCGTGAAGCTTGCCACTTCTGTCTTAAGAAGCATGAAGTTGGCTTTGGAGAAGTTTTTTTATGGTGGTTTCCTTAATGGGAGGTGGTGGTGAGATATTGATGTCTAGGGTGATTAGCTTGTGGTCGGATCTGACCAGCGAGGAGTTGGCCTCTGGCATGGAACATTGGTTGCCCATATTGGTAATGATCAGGTCCAGGATAAAAAAAAAATTCTAAGTTTGCTTCCCCACTTTCTTGTAACAAGTCTTGTCCAGATACAGATTAGCTGTATCCAGGACTGTTTGTAAGCTCCTGAGCCCCTCCCCCCACTTAACTAGGGTTAAACTATTCCTGGCGCCATAATGTCTGCTCTTCAAATTTTCCCTTGCAACTAGCCAGCTTTTTAGTTTTAGCACTCAAATCTGTTTCTTTGAGCTCAACACTTGTTCAGAACTCATTGTAAGCACTAAATAAGCTACAAATTACACAGCACTCAACTTACCTCACTGTCTAGAGGAAAACAATTTTTAGTACTTAATAAATAAGCACCTATCCAGGCATTTCTAAAGGTCAGCTCCTGGTGTTTTCTCCTGTCTACCTGATGAATCTTGACATCTTGGGACAGTGCAGCAACTGCCTCATGTACACAGACAACTCTCTCCTCCTACCACCCAACATTACGACCTGTGAGAGATGCACTTATATAGCCAAACTGGAAGCAAAGCTCTCTTCACTGAAGACTGGACTAGATAGTCAAGAGGAGAAGGTAAACACTTGCACTGCACCACACTCATCACGTAGTCCCTGAAAACCTACGCCAACTGGCTTATTGACAGAACCCACACTGTGAAAGTAGCAGACTCCAAATCAGACTTCAGACCAGTGACAAATGGAGTACAACATGGTTCAGTCCTGGGTCCTCTCCTGTTTGGTATCTACTTCTCTGAACTACAGGCTAACAAAGAATGTCTTTGGCTAACTAAATTCATAGATGACTGCAAACTAGGAGCCATAATCGAAACTCCTAACAATGTGGACATCCTACAAAAGGGCCTCACTGAGACAGATGCCTGGTGTCAAAGCCATGGTCTCAAGCTCAATGCCAAAAAGTGCATTGTCATCACCTTTGGTAAAAACTCTGTACCAATGAAATACCACATAGGTGGTAGTCTACTTAACACCAAAAGTGTGATAAGAGACCTTGGGACACAGGTGGACAGTAGTCTCTCCTTTGATAATCACATCACCACAGTGGTCAGGAAATTCTTCTACGTGGCACACCTCATCACAAAATGTTTCTCATCCAGAAAAAAAGAGGTCATTGTTCCCCTCTACTCATCACTCATTAGCCCCATTATAGAGTTCAACACCCCTTTTGATATGTACCTCACAAGACATCTACAACTGGAAAGGACGCAGAAATACCTCACAAAGAGGATTACTGGCCTCAAACAGATGCCCTACACAGACCGACTCAAAAAACTCCAGCTTTACTCTGTCACATATCGCCTACACAGAGGTGATCTCTGCCTAACATACAAGGCAATGTCAAACCCAGAGCTGTTGGACATGCTCCACTTAAAGAAATCCCAATCCCTCCAAGCTATAGGCTCTAGGGACCTAAACCATGTCACCACAATAAACAGAACATGCTGGAGGGATAGATTCCTGTCCCAGAGACTTTCCATACTCTGGAACAGACTACCTATCTATGTCAAACAGAACTCCTCATTAGCACTCTTCAAGAAAAATCTTGATGATTGGATGGGTAATGAGAAATTCACCCTGGGATCACTTCTGTGATTCTGCTTGACAGGGGCACAGGAAAATAATTTTCTTGGGTGGCAAAAGCCAGGGTACCTTTTTGGCTAGGCTTGTATAGGCCCTAGGGCCAATAGCCTAGTACCTACCTATGATATTGCTTGCCCCTGGTGGGGGTATGGACAAGCTGATCCAGGGCATTGGAATTTATGAATTCCAGAAAGAGTTGAGCAAATGAGTTAATACATGAGTCATTTTCCCAGTTGATGGTGGGGTAGTTGAAATTGCCCATTATTAGGGTATTGAGCTGTACCTTAATATTACCCAGTATATCAAGAAACATGGAGTGGGCATCCTGGTACATGGTGGGAGATCTGTAACAAGCTAGAACCTGGATTGCAGTCTTGCCCAGTATTAGTTGCACTTGGATAATTTCAGATGCATTATGTTGAGCAACTAGCCTGGAAATGTGGATATCCTTAATGAATATGGACACACCTCCTCCTTTAGTGTTTTGGTCCAGGTTAGTTGGCCAAAAGGTGTGGTATGAGTTATAGCCTGGTAATGCAGGGGTGATCTCTGGAACCTTGAACCAGGTCTCCATCACTGCATAGATGTCGATGTTCTCCATTTTAAGGAGTGCCTCGAGTGAGTGCATTTTGAGGTTTAGGCTTCTAGCAATGAGTAGCATTACCCTCAGATTTTGCTTGCCTATACCTGCTATGGTGGTGAGTTTCTCATTTGAACCTTGCCTAAAAAGGCACTACAGGGGTGGCAAGAGTCTTAGCCAGTATCTGGAATCTCAGGGGCAACAGGTGCAGGCCATCTCTGGAAAAGCGTCGTGGTCTGTCAATCATGTCATCCCAGGCAGACAGACACTGGATCCCTTTAGAATGATACCAGAAGCTTAGCTAATTGTTGAATTCAATCATTTTGTCCTTGTATTTTGGTATCATTCTGGGCAATGGAAGGATGATACTCAGGGCTAGGGTCATACCTGCCTGGGCTACGTGATCCAAGAGGTCCTCCATGTCTCTTTTCATGTAATCCAGGGAGGCATGTCTCAGGTCATTCACATCAACATGGACAATGACAGAGTCATATTTGTACTTGTGGAGTGACCTGGGTGCTTGCATTATGTAGCAGATCCTGCCACCTGACAGGCAGCTGACAGTAACTTTCTCCTTGTTTAGCCTGGTGAATGGGACATCAGTGTACCTGAATATAGAGTCACCTATGACTAGTGTATTGGGTACGTTGTTTTGCCTTATGTGCTGAGATTGAGTGGCACACTGATTTTGTGGGCTATGTGTCATTTGGGTAGTGTTGGGAGGTGGTGGTTGCTTGCATTTCAGCTTTGGAGGTCTCTGCTGTTTAGGCAGATTTTTATTGAGATCCTCCGTGAATGTAGGTGTGTGTTTTGTGTTACTATGTGTGGGTTTAGGTGGTGTAGGTTTTGATGGACTATGTGTTGAGTGTGGTGTGGTGCAGGCGTTTACCTTCTTTTGACTATCTAGTACAGACTTGACTGGAAAAAGCTTGGCTTCCAGTTTGGCTATATAAGTGCATCTCTCACAGGTTGTAGTGTTGGGTGGTAGGAGGAGAGGGTTGTCAGTGTACATGAGGCAATTGCTACATTGCCCCAAGATGCCCAGATTCATCAGGTGGACAGGGGAAAATACTGGGAGCTGATCTTTAGACATGCCTGGATAGGTGCTTATTAATTTAAGTACTAAAAACTGTTTTCCTCCTAACAAGTGAGGAAAGTTGAGTGCTGCAGTAATTTGTAGATTTAGTGCTTGCAATGAGTTTTGAACAAGTGCTGAGCACAAGAAAACAGTTTTGAGTGCTAAAACTAGAAAACTGGCTAGTTCTAATGGAAAATTAGAAGAGAAGACTTTCTGGCACTGGGAATAGTTTAACCCTAGATAAACAGCATTGCAGGATGCGCAAAACCTTGCAAACACAGGTTTTTTAAACAGAAAGATAAAAGGGATAGAAATAGCCCAAAATGACCAATAAAACTACAGATTCTGAGCTGAAACCACTCCTCCAGCAACGGATAGGCTGATCAAAGCTCACCACTCTCACTTATGAACAGAGAAGCTTCCTTCTATCTTAGTGAGGTCTGGGCAACACAGAAACTACAAAACAGCCCAGAATTCAGCAAAATCTGACAACCGGACTCTACTGGTTATAGAAAGTTGGGAAATGAGTAGAGAGATAGGATTTTTTTTTCAAAAATTAAGACAGATACAGTAAAACAAACACTTTTAAAGCAGAAAATGGCTATTGCACTTGAGTGTGTAGCCCTCCACAGTTCAACAGTTGAAAAACACTTAAAACAATCCGTTAAAGTGCAAACAATATCAGAATTCAAAACAACAGTTCAGATAAGTTGCAAAGTTAATAACAAAATGCTCTGAATATTGTGACTAGTGAAAATAATCAATAAAAAGCAAAACAGAGGTAATTAATCCATTCAAGGTCTCCCTTTTCTCTCTTTGCTGCTGTAGAACTCTGCAGGACACCCAGGCAGGATCTTGCTGAGGTAATACAAGTGCAAAAACTGAGCAAACATGGGTTTTTAAACAGAAAGATGAAAGGGATAGAAATAGCCCAAAATGGCCAATAAAACTACAGATTCTGAGCTGAGACCACTCCTCATGTGACAGATAGGCTGCTCAAAGCACAGCACTCTCACTGATGAACAGAGAAGCTTCCTTCTATCTTAGTAAGGTCTGGGCAACACAGAAACTACAAAACAGCCCAGAATTCAGTAAAATCTGAAAACCGGACTCTACTGGTTATAGAATGGTGGGAAATTTGTTTTTTTTTTCAAAAATTAAAACAGATATAGTACAACAAACACTTTTAAAGTAGAAAAATGGCTGTCACACTTGACTGTGTAGCCCTCAACAGTTCAACAGTTGAAAAAATATTAAAAACGATCAAAGTGCAAACAGTATCAGAATTTAAAAAACAGTTCAAATAAGTTGCAAAGTTAATAAAAAATGCTTGGAATAGTGCAGCTAGTGAAAATAAGCAATAAAAAGCAAAACAGAGGTACTTAATCCACTCAAAGTCTCTCTTTTCTCTCTCTCTGCTGCTGTAGAACTCTGCAGCACATCCAGGCAGGATCTTGCTGAGGTAATACAAGCGCAAAAACCATGCAAACATGGGTTTTTAAACAGAAAGATGAAAGGGATAGAAATAGCCCAAAATGACCAATACAACTACAGATTCTGAGCTGAAACCACTCCTCCAGCGACAGATAGGCTGCTCAAAGCTCACCACTCTCACTGATGAGCAGAGAATCTTGATTCTATCTTAGTAAGGTCTGGCCAATACAGAAACTATGAAACAGCCCATAATTCAGCAAAATCTGAAAACCGGACTCTGCTGGTTATAGAAAGGCAGGAAATGCATAGAGAGAGAGGATTTTTTTTTTTTTTTTTTTTTGTTTTTCTTCAGAAATTAAAAGAGATACAGTAAAACAAACACTTTTAAAGTAGAAAAATGGCTATCGCACTTGAGTGTGTAGCCCTCAACAGTTCAACAGTTGAAAAACACTTAAAAATTATCAGTTTTGTATTCATCCTCTTCCTTAGCAGTCTCCCTGTCATAATCCAAACCACAAATGTACTTCTGCGTCACATGGATCCATCTTAACATATCTACAAGCTGGGCTCAATAAACTGATTTTCATACCTTATGAGAAAAAAACTATTTCTCAACCACATTAAAATGAAACACACACATTTTTGGGACCCCTATAAGACTAAAGACACCTCTCATACCTGCTCTGCTGCTCTCTTCTAACAACTACTGCATTGAAGCTGCTAACCCCTTTGAATACCTATGTGTGGTACCCAAAACAGTCAGCTCACATGCAGGCAGTAAAACAGTAGATTAACACAACAATTAGTGCTTGCCATCACATTTTGTGATTCCTCAATCCTGAAGGCAGAACTGCCATTAGTAAAGGAATTCTTCGGTCACAGCTGGAATATGGCATAGCACTCCATCCTGGTTATTTAACGAAATCTCTTAGGACTTCAAATCCTATCTAGATGTATCTGTAGATTTGTACTACTATCCCCATTATATGAGGGTGACTGCACCTCTCCAGCTTGCACCAACTGGCTCTCCATCCTACAAAGAGCATCCTCCTTCTTATACTAACCTGAAGACCCATTAATCTTTTCTCCTGTCCACCAATAATATATCCACCTACAATCTCTGCTCCCAATCACACACTGTTTTAGTCCTTCACAGACCTGTCAGCCTACTAACATCATCAGAAAATTCTTTTTTAATTCTAGGTACAAAACTATAGGATGTTTTACCACTAAGTATCGGAAACATCCCCAGCCCCTGCACATCCGAATTGAAATAAAAACTCCTAGACTAGCTAACAGAGAGATTTTCTTGATACTGTTTCTAATACACCCTCATCATGTAATCTGTTGACCCACCCCAGAGTAACCCCAAATAACCTACATGCCATTGTCTACCTACACTTTATCAGATGACTCCCAAAAATTTTCATGACCACACTGAGATCTGCATTGTTCAGGTTTATAGTCAGTAGAAACACTGGATTGTGCAGTACAAAATAACCAGGTTTCTAGGATGTAGCCAGCATCATTAGGAGCAACACACAAACATTCTAGTATATACAGTATATTTAAAACTTTGTTCTCATTTTTTGTGACATCCTGCCACTGTTATTGCAAACTATTTTTGTTATAATATTTCTGAGAAGTTAGATTTCTCAGCTTTGTATCTATCCACAAATTATTCATTTATAATGCATTTATCTTAATACTTTTTATTATATATACTAGGTACATATGCTTTACTGAATTATTCTATCATTTTACTGGAACATAGTAAGGGTTGTTTCTAAGTAAAGTTGTTGCTTTTTCATCTGAGGTCATAATACATACATAAATACCAAAATTCTAACAGTACTTGTTTTATTGATTTCCAGAACAGGAAAACATTATCTGTGTATTTAATGATTAAGAGTTGTTCATTTGGAAACTTTTGCTGCAGGCTGACATGAAAAGGTACCACAGTAGTATTCAGTATAGACTGCAATGAGTTGGTTTAATGTATCACACATTTTAATATTGGCTGGAGTATTTTGTTTTTCCCCTTCCCTGGCAGAAATAATTGAATTCTCCTATAAATAAAAAAAAAATTATGACTTGACACACCTAAGGAGGAAAGTATTTGGATTTTACCTTCATTCAGGAGATACTACTCCGATTCAGTGAAACCAAACAATAATACAAGATGCAGGTAGGACTTGAAATTGACATTTCAAGGCTTGGGGCTTTGAGCGTTTCAAGGGGTGGGGTGTTGCCATACTTGCATACAAACACCTGCTACTACAGGTGTTATAACATAGCAATTTAAAAAGACAGATGGAAACCAACCAGAATTTCTGAAAACTCGCTTGTGCTCTTATAGTTAAAAGCTTTATTGAACATTCTCCAGTTTACACAACAAAAGGCCGGACGTCAGTTTGTAACAGATGACATCTGTGTACAAGGTGAAAACAGTTCTAAGTAAGACACGATATATAAACATTTAAAAGCTATCTAGTTATATAAGAATAGAAAATAACAATGTGTTGTAATTATGGTTTAAGTGACAAAACACAACCTGAACTAACAGTGTAACACATGGTAAAGTTAATTATGCAGGGAATGAAAGAGACTGTAATTTGCATTGTATTGCTGCTATTGAAATCTGGGCCTAATGCATGCTGTGTCATTCAGAATATAAAGAGAGGAAGTACTCAGTTTATTTATTTGAAATGGATGGACATGATAGTGAATCCTGATGTGCCTAAATTACTAACTCAGCCCCTAAGTGAGGAAGAGACCACAGACAGAACTCTTGTTATGTAAATGTGGCTAATGACCACGACACTTAAAAGCTATGACTCTTGCTGCTAACTTCCCTTCAACCGACAAAGGATAAATGCATGTACTCAAGGATGAGGAAAGAAAAAGAAACATATTGTGGCTATGATTCTATGGCATTTAAATTGAGACAGGGCATTGTGTGATTATTTTGATGACACCCTGAACATATATGAACATTGCATCAAGGTTAACACACATCACACCTACACTAACAACCATCTTTGTTTTCATATCTAAGCTTATCTAAATTTTCTGAAGCGTTGCATTGTTATAACATCCTTATTCCTTCTTCCACTCTCTTACATTTGTGTCACAATAATCTAATCCCATTTTCAAATTGTCACCTTTTTTACAGACTTTACAGTCACCTACATTCTATCTTTCCACTGTAATTTGTTAATATCCACTTTATGGAATAGGTAGAGAACATTGTAATATCCCCCATATTAGCTTTAACTTTTGCAAACTTCTGTTTATATTTCAGTATGCCCTATTTATTAAAACATTTATTATGTATTTGTATAGTTCCCTGAACTTTTTTTCTGCTGCCATTAAAACTGCACTCAGGGCTGACCTAAGCAAATGTTAGACCGAAATTTGGATCATTTTGCTGAGCCCCTATACCTCGTTAATAGCCGGCTTTGGGCATAGGGCAACTAGGTGGCTGTCTAGGGCACACTCTTGCAGGGGTACTTTTCCAGTGTTTGTTTATTTTTTGAAGTAAAGAAATGGGTTCTTTAAAATGTGTTGAATAAAAACAGGAAAAACTAAAGAATAAGACAACCTGTGAGGAAAAATTAAGAAAAAAAGTAATCTGGATGGTGTAGGAAGACCAGGATGGGGGCACTGCGTGGTGTTTGAGTGGGGATGCCATGCAGCCCTTTTGCCTAGGGTATCAGTTGACCAAAGACCATCCCTGCCCCAGCTGATTTCCCAACTACCACCCCACCCTGGCTCCAATCCACCTATTGGCTCTAGCATTTAAATAATTTCAAATTAGGTGTCAGGAATTTATGCTATTACTATGTACTGAAAAGAAAACACCATTATTAGTTTTTTATTATTTTTATTTTTAGCAATGAAAATACTTTATTGATATACTAAACAATCACGAATGGTGCATTTGTGATTTCAGCACTAAATTTTGATACAACCATTCTATAATTATATATTATTACAATACTGATACACTAACCTCATGTAAAAAAAAAAAAATAGTGCTTACAATCAGTTATGAATAAGTTGCCATTGTTAACCACTAAAATCCAAAATCACGACTGACTGTTCTATCTTTTCTTACTCACTCATTTGATTTAGCATTGCTCATTAAAAACACTTTAACTCACAGATTAAATATTTACAACATAGTTTGAGATCAGAAGTTATTTAATGGCCATTTTATTTTATTTTCACTACCTTTTAAATCTTAACACTTAGATCAGTGACTTCACTCTAAGTTTTTATTTTGTAAAAGAAAAAAATATTAAGACAAAAGCGGATTATGAGTTTATATGAAGTGCTGTGTGTGTACCACCATCTTTAGGAGGTGTTGCAGACATCACCTAGCAGATTATGTTACTCTACAGTAAGCTCACTTGAAACGTGGTAAAATCTTCTGACTTATCACAGTGCCCAGCTCTCACCTCTCATGCCCAATGTTCTTGTAAGCCAGGAAGTATGGCTCAGATGAGTCAGAGGAGATGGGCTTTGTGGTTGTGGCGAGAATGGCGAACCAATTAGAGCATGACAATTTTCTTAACCCCATTATATGTTGCCATATCATATTTACCCTTTCTTCCTTCATGAGCTTCCAATCACCCCCATGTACCTGTAATGAATGATTTGAGTCTTTCACCCAGTTAATTCTCAGATGTTATTATGGTCAGTGTGTTTCTACAAAACCACATAAAAGATATGAACTTCCTTAGAATGCTTAACACTAATAATAATCTCAAGCCTCTTGGAAACAGCATTGCTCACACATACCCCATGTAACTATGTCTGAAAGTTTTTTTTTATTTATTTAATTATTTGCAAACCTGAGTAACTGGACGAATGCTTGCAGATTATATCCATATACCTCATGTTTAACTTTTTTGGATGATTTTGTTCCTGTCTGCATCTGCAGCATGCATTTCTTTGCCATAGCATCAAACAGGTAACATTCTGTCACAAGTCTTTGTGACCTCACACTACAGTATCTGTTTGTTTATTGTAATTTTTTTAGTGTTTGTTTTCATAGTAACTGAAACTGACTATTCCACAGTTATTTTGTATAATTGTATTCATTAAGAACTATACACCTCATGTCAGAAACAGAAGGAAAATAATGCAAACAGTGCTACAGTCAGTCTTTAGATTAATCCTGGTCATATTATCGGTTTTGTATTAGAACAGTACCTCAGAGGATGCACAGTAGAAAATCCCGCTCTAACCTTGCCTTCAGAATGACAATTCCTGGCAGGCTGTTGAGTGTGCCTGAATATTCATTCCTGTGGGGAACTGCACAGACATGGCAAATAGGCAGCACAGGAGTGTCATTCTGTTTGTAATATAGCAACTGATGGTAGCAGGATAGGAAATGTATACAGTAAGCACCTTAAACAGCACAGAAAGACAGGAGCAGATTAGTCTTTATGTACACTTTTCACCAAAGTAGTGCGATCTCGGAGTTGGCATATTGAAGTAGTAGGGGGGGGGTGCAGGGAGGCTTGACCCCCTGCAAAAGCAAAAGGAAATACTAATAAAGCAAAGAGAAAAAGTAATAATTATTTCGTGATTAAGTTTGCATTTGATATCCTTAGTATGATGTAACTGGCTTGTTTAATAAAGGCTGCTTTACAGGATTGAAGTTGGTATCCTGTATGAATATTCAACAGTTTACAGGAATACATGTGGTAATTCACATGCAAATTACCATTCCTATTATTCATTTGGCATTTCAACACTCATTTTCCCCTGTCAATCACTAATAACATGCCCACGTCTGCGAAGAACTAAACGTAAGGTACTGTTCTAATACAAAACCATATTATCTTCCACATCAGTTAACTTATATGATACACAAAACCAGATGGTTAATATGACCTCATTTTGAGATGAAAAACTGTTGAGCAATCAGCAACAACTGACTAGTATGGTATAATGAGCAACTAACACTTTGAGCCACACAAGTAGAGTGAAGCTGCTACATTAATGAAGGCAGTTATTTCAAGTCAGGACTGCTGCGTACTCAAAAACTGCTAGGCTGCATATGAGACAGCCAATGCCTCAGCAAATACAATACTAAAATAATATATAAGATAGCCAAAATGATGTTCCCTGAAACTGCAGACTCAAGCAGAGACAGGAACCAGAGGGAATAATGCTTAAGTCATATTTTATTTATACAAACTACTGCTGGAGTTGGATTCCATGGAACAATAACAACCTTGTAATGAGAAAGTGTGACATATGGATGAGCTGTTTTTACATGACAGTTCTATATCAACCTTTTCTTATGAGACAGTGATTTCCTTTCCCTTAATCCAAACCTTAGACCAACAAATGTAAAGAATGGGCAATTTAAATGCTTACCGCTCTCTTTCCTGGTTACCTGTGTTTCTGCGCTCACTCCCTCACATCATCTTGGCTTTTCTTTGAAATGTAATACTTTCGAATTTGTCACAATATGCATTACATGATATGTCTCTTTCATTGTAAGTTCTTATTTGTAGATGAATGAGCAATACCAGCATAAATGATGGTCTAACTTGACACCTGTAGCTGACTGGGTAGACAGGACTTCAACTTAGACTTTTTTCCAAAAGTTATATATCTGACGAATCTTTCTGGCTCGAGAAAGAAAATGTTATTTGATTACGAACTTGAGACCAAAAATTATCAGAGAGTCAGTGAAAAAAATCGACTACTGCCATTGTCAGAGATGCATTAAGAATGCAATTTGGGGTTATACAATTTAAAGACAGTGAAAAGAGGACACAAGAAGTAAATGGATGGTGATACAATGTCATATTAAGGGACTGCAGAGAGTATTGTAAGAAAGATTAAGAGAAAATATATAATAACAATAATAATATTATTATTGTTGTTATTATTATAATAACCATCATGACAGAACAGTGACCCGTACCATTCCATTTTAATGGATGACAAATTGGAAAATAATACTGGATAATTAAATGAATACATGGGATTTAATACTTCATAGAACTTTAACATATGATTAAAACATTTCAGGCTGTTAGCATTTTGGAGCATTCAGTAAGAGCTTCCAATGACTGTGTTTTAGAAAAAAAAATAGATTTATTTATCTTCATGAATAACATATGAAAGGTAAAAGTACCAATCTGTATGACACAGCTATAGCATTTTCTAATACCATAATATATTGATATAGGTGCATACGTTCACAAATACTTAATAGGCTATAGATTTTTGGGGGTCTTAGGAACTCTAGCTGTATATTCCCTACTAGTTTTTTGGCACATTTGTTTTATTTACTTATTTATTTGATATTTGTTTACGGGGATAGTCTGTCTGGGTATGTGCCCATTTTCAGCAGAGGCCCAGGGAAGAAAGCTCCAGGTATGGCTCACATTTCACCTTGTAATACATAAAGAACTTACAATTTTAACAGTAAATACAAATTTACATTTAAAACACTAATAGTTAGAATCAAATATTTACAAATGTACAGATAACCTGGTACATAAAGTCAAATAATTAAATAACTGAGAGACAACATGATAGGTGTGATAGATGAAATAAGTGTTGACATGAAAGTCTAAGATTGTTATGGGGGTGTTTAGTTTCAGATATACTAGTGAAGATATAGACATGATGCTTAAGTATTTTGAGAAGATAGTTATGCTGACCGCTGAATTAAAGTTTAAGGAGAGTTAGGGGAATTATGAAGAAAACAGAATGTTTATAGAGGCACTAAGAAAGATTCCATAGGAATGGTTTCATGGATAAGGGGTCAAAAGTAGATTTGAGCTTTAAGTAGGACAGTAGATGGTTATCCTGGTGTACAGTAGAAGCAGAGCCATTCCTTTTGAGGTGGTCTTTTAGACAGAGCTTGAAGGATTGGTGAGAGGTAGCTGTTCTAATGGAAGTAGGGAGGGAATTCCAGGCTTTGGCAACAGAGTAGGAGTAAAGGGAGTGTCTGATCATTTGTTTGGAGTACAGACAGTAATATGGTTTTGGTCATTTGATTGCAGATGGTGACTGGATGAGTATTTTTGTAGGGTTGCATTTAGAGCAGTGCACGTGTCAAGATAGTTAAGTGCTGTTACATGCAGTGAGTAAATTATTGCATTTTAGGTAGTTAAGTAGTTCCAACCATTTAAAGGTTTTTAGTGCAGTACAATGATGGGTACAATATTGGGCACTAGTAGCAAATTTGACAGTTTTATTATAACATTGTTCCAATTTTTGAATATTTGATTTTTGGAGATTTGTGAGAACTGGGGGACTGTAAAGGAGAGGAGGAAGGAGGCACGTTTTTGCTAGTGTGATTCTAGAAATGGGGGTGAGGAAGTTTCTAGCTCTGTAGAGTAGACCTCATTTTTGATGTGTTTTTATGGCATTTTGTATGTGGTAATCAAATCTATTATCATTCCTCACAGCTTAATTTGAGAGGTTAGTTCAATATTGCTGCTATTGATGGAACATATTTTGAAGTTTTTTTTGTTTTTTTTTTATGGACTTTGATGTGTGTAAAAATAATAGCAGTTTACTTTTGTTAGTTTAGTTTTGTAACCATTTTTCTGTGGCAGTGAAGGATTCCTGAGTAATTTGCTGTAGATGAAATGGATCATTTGATGAGTATATAAGTGTTGAATCATCAGCGTATTGTATAATGGAGGCATGTCGAATGCATGCATGGAGTGAGTTGGTAAGTATATTAAAGAGTAAAGGTCCAAGGAGTGAGTTTTGAGACACCTGTATTTACAGGGAGAAAGGGACAGAGTGTATTTTTTGATTGGAAACCTGTCCTTCAGTTAGCTCTGAAACCAGCTTAAGGTATTTGGTGTAAGGCTTAATGATGCAATTTCTGTTGCAAGTTTTATGTGGCTAACAGTATCTATGGCTTTTGATAGATCAAAGAATACTGTAGACATGAATTTGTCACTATCCCTGGCTTTAGTGACTGTTTCCATGAATGAGAGTAGAGCTGTATTAGTCTAATGGGATGGTCAAAAACCATGCTGGGTTGAGGTAAAAAGTTGTTCTTGTGTAAGATATTGTAAAAGTTGTGTATATATGCATTTTACCAGTAATTTTGAATGTGAGGATAGCATTGCTGTTGGCCTGAAGTTTGTAATAGCAGTTGAATTACCTCCTTTGTAAAGGGGAGTGATGTGTGATTTTTTCCAGAGCTTGGGGACATATGATTCCTGTATAGATCTGTTTATGAGTGTGGAAATGGGGTAGGCTATGCTATGAGCTGCTATTTTTAGGTACTGACAAGTTAAATTAGCTGCAGAGGTAAACTTTTAGCTTGTTTAGCTGATGTTTGATAAGGGTTATAGCCACTGTCTGAAGATTGAATGTAGAAGTAGCTTGGGATTGTTCAGTTCATTAAAGTTGGGTTGAGTTAAAACCCTTTGTAATGGATGCTCTACTATCTGTAAAATAATTATTAAATTGTGTTGCAAGAGCCATTGCAGTACAATTTGAGGTGGTTTGGGATTATGTTTTTGCCCAGGTTGTAGTATTTTGCTAACTGAATTTTTTTTGGGATCTGCTTTACAACTATTCTGAAAATTATCGTAGTAAATTTTTTTGTACAAGGTTATTTGTTGTTGTGCCTGGTCGAGTAGTATTTTATATTGTTGGAGGTTTTGAGACATTTTGGGATTTTATTTCCAGTTTCTCCAAGCTTTGTCTCTGTTCTGTATTATTTACCTGTCGTCTTAATTATCCAGGAAGGATCATTTACTTTTCTTCTCTTGTTCCTTTGGGGTACTATTTTATTAAGGATGTTGAAGAATATTGTATTAAATGTTATTATAGCTTCATCTAAGGAGAAGGATTTTAGTATGTTTTTAGCTGAATGATGCGGACATTGCATTAAATGTGTCTGAGTTAAATTTACTTAGGTTATGTATAATTTTTACTGCTTGTTGTTTAGGGATATTTTTGTAAATCATTTAGTATAGGGTGGAGAATGCTCATTGAGAGAGTTAAGTCAGGTACCCGATACCTGAAATTTATTGGGGTCAGATACAAGAATCCAGTCCAGTAAAGAATTTGAGTTTTTAGTGAAATAGGTTGGATCTCGCATGAGCTGTTTAAAGCCAAATAAACTGATATTAGATTTTGGGGTAGTAGATGTAAGTTCAGGCCAGTTTATATTTATGTCTCCTAGTACTTTTGTTTCATAAAGGGGATATTACTTGAGGTCCAGTATATGATTTCTTCTAATAAATTGTTTATTGTCATCTGGGGGAATATACAACATGATTATATATATTTGCTTTTGCTTATTTAGTTTTAGGAGTAGAATAAGAAATTCAGCTTTGTTAAATTGTGGTATAGAAGCATTATATGTTGTTAGGTTGTATTGGTTTGGGAAAATTAAAGCAACACCCACCACCTTTTGTTTAACTGTGGTTGTTTCATATTATATAATGGAAATATTTCAGAATCACTGATGTTAGGCTTTAGCCACATTTCAGATATGGGAAAGATACTGGGTTTGTGGCAGGCAGTCCAAGCATATAGCTCAGTAATTATGCTTCTGGTGACTTATGGTAAAGAAAGTTAAATGATTTTTAGCAGTGAGGGTCGTGTGGTTTGGATGATATGATTTTTTTCTGTTGTAGTTATCTGAGTGGTGGTTATTATATTCAGGATTAGAATGGATATCTCCATCTGTAAGGATTGATTTGATATTGTGTAACAATTGTATATGCCTGCCTGTGGCTGATTTGCTGCGGGATATGACATTTGGGTGTTTTGGAGATATACTGAATAGTTTCGTTTTGTAATAAAGGTAAGGAGTGTCCTTAAAGAGACTAGCTACTGTTCTTGGCTGTTTGTAGAAGTTTTGGGGTTTAAGTATAAGAACTTAGTTGATGAGATGATGTTTGTAATTGTGAGATTTTGGTAAAAGGAAGGTGAGGCTAAGTACAGTACCTAAAATAAGACTAGGTAGAAGTATTATCAATTAGTGAAGTCATGATCACTTTTTCTGTAGAGTATTAGGCAGAGAGATATTAATCTGGTGCTGCGTTTGCTAACTGAGGTGGTTACAGATACATTTGATGATGGATTTAGGCTTGTAATGGGGACGACCAATTAACTAGGAAGTTAGAGACAATATAGTCTTGATAGTAGAGTTAGGGAGATAATTGTAATTTAATGAGGATGATGATTGGTTACCTAGTTGAGGTGGAGTGGAGCTTAGGTTAGTATAAAACTAAAGGTAGTGGGGGTGGGTGAGAAATGGGGATAGGGTAGGGAAGTGAAGTAGAGCCTGAGTGTAGTGAGGTCAGAACAGAGTCAGTTGCACTTACCTACCAGAATTTTTGCTTAAAAAGCTAGCTGAGAAACAGCCACTGACAAGGTAAGAGATAATAATATAGACTGCTGTTTTATTTGAAAAATATATGTTGCTAATGTCTGGTAGTTGTAATTTAGTCAAATTAGGGGAAATTATTCACTTTGAATTTTTAGTAGAGATACAACCATAGTTTAATGAACTGACTGCATTAAATCACTGCTAATTTAAGTTTAGAGAAGTTGCTACAACTTCCTCTAGAAGTTATTTCTTAATAAGATGGTTATGTTTTCTTTATTTTTTTAAATAAATCTCCAAGTCAAGGTATATTCCTCAGTAACACAAGGTCTAGATAGAATGGCATTGGTGGTATGGTGGAGGTGCAAGTAATGTGTACTTCTACACAGGCTTTTTAATAACAATTTGATTAAGAATTATTTAGTTAAGTTATAAAATGCCAGCTCAGTTGTACTTTGCAGTATGCATTCCATTTGGGGCTTTCTTGGTATGTAAATGTTTCTTATCACTATGGTTTCTTTCAGTTGCCAGAATTGAGAAGATAAAGTACTTTAGCTTTCTTTTGAGACTGGGTTGTATCAGTTTTCTGTGGAGTCTGTGCACAGAACAAGCAGGATGCCTGAGAAAAGGGGCCACGATTCAAGGGGAAAGATTCAAAATGGTGCTTCTTCCTTCAGAGAACCCAGAGGTTAGGCAGAATAATGATATGCTGGGACATTTACTTGTTGCCACTATTCACAAGGGACATAGGTGCTGTACTGGGGGAAGGGGGGTTGAGGTTTCTCAACCATTTGTCCAAATGTCTTTTGAATAGAGTAAGAGAAGTACTTTGCTTTATGTGGAATAGAAGACAGTTCCATAGAAGTGGTATTCTCTGTAATATACACCTATCCTTCCAACATGTCCTACTTATGCTACAAAAGAGATTTAGATGCCTTGAGCAGGTGTTCATGCTACTATTGTACTTATGAATGTGTAATAGGCCAGGACGGTTGGGATCTGTCAAGGCTCTGTAAGCAATGCAGAGGTCATCTGTTAACAACGTGTATGATACCAAGAAAAGGGGCAAGGTTTTGAGATGATCTGCATAGTTTTTATGATTTAGGCCCTTGATTTTTTTGTGGGGATACATTACGTTCATTTCAGTTGAGGCAAGTTTTTGGGCAGGCACATACTGAAAGGGGCATTATACTGAATGATTAGCCTAATGAAGGCCAAATACAGTGGAACGATTATATCCTCAGGCCTGTATCCCATACATTTAGACATGGTGATTAAAGGACAGTTCATTATCTATGTAGGCTCCCAGATCCCTGACTACAGGATAAATTTTCACAGGGTGTTGTCAATGTGATGGTTAAAAGGGAAGCCATGCTTCCCAAAGGATACTATTATACATTTGTTGGTATTTAGTTCTAGTCTATGGTTTTGACACTAGCTATTTATTAGGGAAAGACATTCATGGAGGATCTTGGTATCCTCTGGAGAGTTAATGATGGCACAACATTTAAAGTCATCTGCAAAATTAGTCAACCATAAACTCCTAATATTTGCTTTGACCCCTAGAAAGTAAATAATAAAGATGAGTTGCCCGGTTCTGAACCCTGGGTTATACAGCTAGAGACAGGCCTATTGGAGGACACAGAGCAGCCCACCCTAATTTCCTGTGTTCTGTTTGTGAGCAAATTAGCTATCCTATGAGTTGCAGAACATAATCCCAAGCCATCTCCAATGCAATATGATAAAAAATACACATGTAAAAAGATAATGAGATGTGAGTATGGTCTTGACTTCCACTAGTGCTATAAGTGTCTTCTGAGGCTTTGTGTACCTCAGATATAAAAGCAGTTTCCTTTTAAGTGCATCCATAAAGCCATCATAAGAATGCCTTATAAATTTGTAAGTCAGTAGTGGTAGCCTCTATTTATCTCATAGATTACATCTTCGCTTAATAATCAATGGCAAATCCAAATAGGGTGTGTGACACTTGTAATAATACCAGTAATAAGGTAGAGGATTAAGACTGGGTCTCCAGTCATAACCAGAGTATTGTGTGGTTGACACATGGATGCCCAGAAATTTACCTAAAAAGCGAAGCTTGAGAGGTGAATCTTGGCATCCTTATTTAGAAGACATAATGTAGAGTTATGACCAGAGACCTGATCATAATTCTTTGTAGTGCATAGTGGTTTATATACTTCTAGTACTAGTTGTTACAGCAAAAAAGTGAAAACTGTTGGCTTTCAAAGCCATAAACAACTTAGCAAGCATTGTCAAAAAAGGCAGGGTGTTTTTCATGGTCCAGGGCTGCACAGGTGTGTAGCATGCATAGGCTGACAGAATTACTATGTGGTATTTAAAATAAGATCAGCATAACATAGCTGCATTGAATACTTAAACATGAAACAGATTCTATATCATGCCCCTTATTTCTAAACATGTAAGTTGTGTAAAGGTTGTCTTTTCATAAGTGCGCACTATTTCACAGTATCATAAATTGTATGTGTCTTGGCATATCATGGGCAAGCGAGGCTAATCACAGTCATGCTCAAAGCATTAACAAAGTTGTGGACTGTGCAACAGCTAAAAGTGTTTTATTAAAAAATTAAAGGGGTTAGAGTAGTTTCATATAGGGGTATCCTGATGCTTTCATTAAAGAATAGAAAGAGGGTGACAGGAAAGATTGAACAAGGGTAGAAACACAAAGATGGGAACACCCAAGTGAAACATCAAGAGGGTTTGAGCTGAAGGAAGTGGGAGAGGATGGGTACTATGTTTTTGCTGGGAGTAGACACCCACTATTTTTCAGAAGTTTTTTTTTTTTTTTTGTAAGAGGGTAGTGTGGGAGGAAAATGGGGAAGAGGGTGTAGGAAAAATGGTAAAGGAAGAAGGGGTGAAGAAGTCTCATCTGTGTACCCAGTTCCCAGAGCCTCAAACACGTCAACTGCCACATGGTGTTGAGAGGGTAGGGGCCTGTGTTGGCACAGTGGTTGGCACCAACAGAGTAAGTGTGTCTTCTATATGCTGAAGAGAGGCTTTGATTGACATAATTCTCCTGTCCACTACCTCTTTTAATACACCATCAACCAAACTCTGAAACCCCCATTCAGTGAGGATTGCCAGGCTGCCATGTGCTGAACTGCTTGCAAGACTGGCACTTCAACGCTGACTCTGTGAGGATAGCCCTGGAGGGACATAGGGTGATCTTTCCCTAGCCTGGGAGATGCATGCCTGGGCTGCTGAACCTGTATAAAAGAAAAATGAAATTGGGGAGAAGCAAAAAAAAAAAAAAAAAAAAGTAAAATGAAATGCATAAGAAAAATGATAAATAGAAGAAAAAAGGAAGGTGGAGAGAGACAAAACAGAAAAAAGCACAATACATCCACACAATACTGTTATAGCCAATAAAGCATTCAGAAAAATAGCTGTATTGAAGTCCAGTTGTATATGGGAAGTGCTGATGTGTACACTTGGGAGTAATGATTGGGGTACTGCTTATATAACTTGGTCATATGTGTAAGAGTAGTGGTTATGCATATTTGTGATGAAATTAAATGGTCTTGTGTTTAATTTCCATACTTTTCAAACACATTTTACAGCACTGAATCAATAGCTGTGAAAGAAATCACTAACTACTGTAGTTAACACATTTTTCTTGATCTGTTTCTGTCATCCATGGAATTACTTTCAACTGCGGTGATATGACAGTGGTTTTTGGCAGGATTAACACCAAAAGCAGCTTTAAAAGCATTGCTGTACTACTGCGTATGCTACCCTAAATTATATATAATAATTTATACTATGGTTAGTTGAGTAATAAATATCTTATGGACACCTGTTACTCTTATCCAAAGATTCTACCAGCCTCTTGGTTCTTCTCTTTTCTTGTTGATAATTGTATATTATTTCTTCCTCAGGTACAAGTAAAAGAGAGTGTCTGTGTGGAGTCCCTCCCTGCAGTCGAGTGGCCTCCGAAAGACATGCGTGAATGGGCGTGTCTTCACTGAAGGTTGGGCATCGGGCTGGCAACTTGGCACCATAAAAATCATCTGCCAATCATTAGCGGACCGGAGTTCCACTGTGGCGACCCCTAACCGGGAAAAGCCGAAAAGACAAACAAACAAAACCTGTATTTGACTGTATTCCACATATACACATTACTTATATTCCCTGTTATCAATTTGAATTCTTTCTTATCCTGTCATATTGTAACTGTTGAATATGTACATTTGTGTATTATTAAAATTCAGTAGTGAAATATTCTACTGCATTGTGTAGGACAGTGAAGAAATATGAATGCAGGTCTATCTTTTGTTTTAAAAAAATCATGTATCTACACCTCTCAGCTGTACAGATTTTCACAGAATGTCCAGATTTTTGCCTCATATTTTAGGTCTGTTCCTCACAAAATTTGTGATTTTCTGGATTTTTGTGGCAAATCAGTGAGGACTGAGTTCACTAAATAATGACAGTCATTTGAGTTTCACATTTCATGTCCTTCTAAAAATACATGGTAATGCAAAACTTTTTATTCTAGCATCTTTCAGTTTATTAGAGCAATATTTAAAATCTGTTCCTATTTTTGGTGTTTGTCCCCCCATTATTATTGTCTTTGTCCAGATCTTTTGTGTTAAGAAGTTGTGAGCTATGTATGTTTCACCGTGAGGAAAATCTGAACTGAAAAGGCTGAAATGTAACAATTCAAGGAAGTGTGAATTTCTTCTACAAAACGTTGTTTAATGTATAATAATGAAGTAAAACAGCTTATTCACTGAAAGTGTATTTGCAACTCATCATTAAAGCAAAGTAACCTCCCCCCTCCCCCTATAGTCAATCTGACAAGGGTGTGGTGAGTATCATTCCAGCCATGTTGTATGTGCAGCAAGAAGAACCTATGAACAAACAATTAAGTTCAGCAATTCTTTAAATTATTTTAATTCTTTAATAACTTTAAAAGGTCTTATAACATTTTCAGTGCAATGCTACACAATTCTTTACATCTGTAACTGCAAGTTTTATTTATAACTGTATTACATGCAGTGAGCATTACTGATATTTGAACCTTACTAATGCATTTACAGACTTACCGGGACAGATTACTAATGTCATTTTCTTTACTGATATTTACATATTATTACTGTAACGTCTTAATATGTAATATATATATATATATATATATATATATATATATATATATATATATATATATATATATCTATATCTATATCTATATATATATATATATATATATATATATATATATATGTGTGTGTGTGTGTGTGTGTGTGTTTACCTTCATGTGTGTGTATTGCACACGGGCAAACAGCAATTGTCCCAAAGGCCACTTGCAAAGTTTGCAAACGCCGAACGGAAAAAGGTTTGAATGTGCAATGAGCGAATGCACAGTGACATTCGCTCATTGCACATTCGACATTGTGGGGCAGATTGCACTATAGTGGGGAATGGAAAATGGTCTCTTTTCCCACTGTAGTGGGATGTCAGAGTTAGAATATTAAAGTAGGGGGTGTGGGGGGGTGCGATGGGGCTTGCCCCTCTGCTTTACACATCATTTGTTTTTTCTTTCAGTATTTATGTTTGAAAATCAGCGAATCTGCTTTTCAATTTGTTGATTTTCGAACATATGGAATTGTCGCTGTTCTGACTTTAGTGGTTATGATTCGCTCATATGAGCAATCGCACCACTGTGATTCGGTTTTATAAAGGTAAATATGTATATATATATATATATATATATATATATATATATATATATATATATATATATTTGTATATTCGGCTATATATGGACTCAGAACTGTACTTACTATAGAACTCTGGCCTTCCCGCCTGCACCTGATCAACCCACTCAGCCAGCTGGTCAGTACTATGCTTTCACAAGTTATCATACCTGTGGCAGCAGTGGTGACCAGAATGGGTAACATCTGTCAGGGTTGACATATTGTCACCTAACTCCTGCCAGATATCAATTTTTTCCAAGTGTTGGTACATGTGCATGCATGGATACTGCATACTGCCCACTCCATTATCCACATACCTGAAAACTACCCTGCACTCTCCAACCTAGTGCAACTAAATACCAACCTGAGGACCCTTAGATCATCTGATAAACTTATACTCAAGGTAACAAAGTCCCATAATTACTTTGCTGACTCTCTCTTCTTCTTCAAAGTAGCCAAACAGTGGAACCTATTACCCCAGAATATCTTAAAAACACAAATTGTCATAGCTTCAAAAAACTCCTAAAGGAATACCTTACTCAAGAATGGCTAAGTTCCTGTAATACTCCTGGCTAGTTTCTCATGCCTTTGAACAAATGTTTTCTATTCTGCTATCTTCTTGTCTTACTTCTACCAAATGAAAATACCACAATGTTTTTTAGTTATATATCTAATGAGTTTCATCTTACTGTCTGTAGTAATGCTTAGGAAATGTAATGTTTTCTGTTTTACATTCCCCTTTTTGTAAATTGTGATTATTGGCAACTGTTAAACATTTTGTATATTGTTTGTAAATCTTTTAAAAATGTTTGTAATCTTTTTGTACTATTGTTATCTAGCTTTTCTCTCCATGTCTTTGCTGAAAGCAGGCTGCTTGCCCAGCTGGACTCTACCTGGTTAAGAAATGTAAAATAAAATAAATAAATAGATCTTCTCCAGGTATGAGTCATGCAGGAGGTAGAGCATTATTAGGTCTCTTTCTCAGACCAGCCAGGAGAGTGGCCTCATGCCTTTACAGGTGCTGCCATCATTCAATGAGCCAGAACCAGCATGAAAAAAGTATGGTGAGAGCTGTATCAACCAAGGTTAGAACCACTCCCTGTTGGGTGTGACATCACCTTGACTAAACTCTGTTTCACTAGCATGATCATTAGACCAGGTATTGATAACATTGACATGTTTAGTGCAACCTCAAATGCTTTATCACACTCTGTGTTTTCTTAAGGAAAACACTTACCAGAGTACACTAATAAAGTACTTCTAACTTTATCTAAATCTTTTGGGTGTTGTCAGTAGTATTTCTTTATAACATTTTTACATTTTCTGTTATCTCTACATTTGGGTTCATACATTGAAGTGTTACCTAAAATTTTTTTATCTTCATTTCTTTATTTCTTTTATTAATAAGTATTGGTGAAAGAAGTGTCAATACTAATGTAAGGAAGTATTTCTAGAACTTTTGTACATGCATTACTTGTTAGCGTGTGACATATAGACCTAGATAGCTAGGGACCGACATTCACATTCATTGCAACCAGACATTCAGATGACTCCATGACGAATTTCACAGTATATCTGTATATTAGCTAGTTTTGGCCAAGAAGCACATGTCCATGAACAGACGGGTATTGCTGCAGAACGCTGTGGAGTTCACAACATTTGCAGCATGTCCACACCTTCTCAGACTTATTCATGTAGTGTGTCAAGCATATTCACAATCGGCAAAAATTCAGAATATGCCTATGTACTTTGTTACATGTTTATGTTATGCTACGATTCATAGACATGCATATAAATTAGCCTAATTTACATACTAAATGTATAAATCAGCCTGAATTTATGCAGCAAGGTCGAGCTGCACCATATTGATTCATGAGTAGCCGAGATAGGTGTCAAATTACTTAGGATACCTCAGGCATCCAAAAGTAAGAAACACTTTAAAATAAATAGTAGTCATTAACAGGACAATTAACAGTTCTTGTGCTATTGCTTTAAAAGTCAGTTGCAATGCACTTTGAACCGTATTGTGCTTTTACATTCAATGACTGTTTAAGTATGGGGAACTGCTTGCAATTTGTTTGACATGTGCTTACTATATTGAAAATGTAATTTAGACCTTGTTATTGAACTTGTCAGTGTTTACTGTGCATAAGACAGAATACAGACGTAGTGAACCTCTTGTTTCAGTAATGTCAGTGAGGGAAGAGTGCCTAAAAATGGCAGACAGGACTGCAGTTTGTACTGAAAAATCTGAAGCTGTGCTCTTTGAAATCACAGTTGTATTAGATTGTTTCTGTAGCTGGGTTGGTGGCAGGAACAGCAGGCCAGTGGTTTATATTTTTACTTCTGATTTTATACTGACAGTACTGTGGTAAGTGTCTGACATTAGGTATTTTATTTGTTTATTTATTTATTTTTGTTTTATTTCTGTAGAATAGAGATGGAGAATAAGGCGTTCAAGCATTTACATGATAACTATAGCTATGAGGAAAATCGTGTACTCATGACAACGCTTAGGAAATATGGCAAACTGCTGTTTGGTAAAGGGGGGCGTCAGACAAGCTGAGAAGAGCAAAGCACGGAGCTAAGTAGTTGTTGAAATCAATGCATTTGGAGGCAGAAACAGCTCTCTGGCAAAGTGCAAGAAAAAGGCAAATTATATAGTCAGACATGCTGGAAGCAAGGCCTGGCAGAATGCAATTTCTAAGACCGCAATGGGGGTGGGCTCTAAATCTTAAGCTAACACCAGATGATGAATTCCTTCTGTAATTTTTTTTTTAATTTTTCCAAGTCTTTTGTGTTTCTAATACCATGATGGGAATGGACTCCATTCCTAAGTCAAAGTAAGATTAAAGTTCATGAAATTATTATTGTTTCACTCTTTGATGTTAGCCTGAAGTGCTCTTCTGCCCATCTGTGGAGATAACTATGATACAAAAGATGGTGCCACTGGAATAATTAGAGGTGGCGTGGACACTGATCTATCAAACCAAATTCTGCACCAGCATCTGCATTCATCTGCTCCTGAAAGCTGGTTTAAAGTATATATCTTTTAAATTTTTAACATTGAATGGTAACAAGTAGTGCTGTAGTTAAACACATCTCAATTCATTATTACTGCGTCGGCCTTGTACATCAGCAGCTAATGAAAATGAAGGCAGACTTCATGTAAGTGCCCCCACCCGAAGCATGCTATACCGTATGCTGTTTAAGTATTACTAATGTGTTGTAATGATTTCTTTTACAGAGTCAGGATCAGAAACAAACAGTTTTACTGTACTAATAAACAGGGATGAAGTCCGCAGTAGAATGGGCATTGCTGCTGCTGATGATGTAGTTGTACTTATGAGGTACCCTGAGGGAAGTGGCAGGAAGTCTATCAGCATAATGGCAGGCGCTCTCACCTAACAACATGTTATTAACTCTACAGAAAGTGACACTGCATCACAGAGCCAAACACAGGCTGACATTGCAGTCACGCTTGTACACCAGGAGCAAACATGCATTTCTACACCTGTGTCTCCACAGGCAGAAGAACTGTGTGAGGATGAAGGCAGGCAGTCTGAGGCCACTTTGC
The DNA here is from genome assembly GCF_019279795.1 of Protopterus annectens. Classification (NCBI taxonomy): domain Eukaryota; kingdom Metazoa; phylum Chordata; order Ceratodontiformes; family Protopteridae; genus Protopterus; species Protopterus annectens. The sequence goes on from NC_056744.1 coordinate 805,392,830, forward strand.
CCACAGTGACAACATTACAAAGACATGCTAGGCACAGAAATTACTTTGAATTACCCCAAGAAACATGAAAAGCATTGGCAGCACAACAGGAAATGTGCTGTGACATAGATGGGAAATGATGGTGCCCTTACATTGCAACAGAAAGTCAGATAGTCCTGCAGGGTATATGTGAAGACATTAAATCATACTTTGAATTGGCAGAGAGAAGGTATACTGCTATGGTTTCACAGAGGCATAGCATGCTGGCACACCAGGCATTAGTTGCAGCCTCCATCTGTACTCTAGTTTGGACATACCAGAGTCAAGATGGACTCACTTTAACCAGGAAAAGGGGAAAAGGAACAGTCCAGACACATGGAAGAAGGTCACATGATAGTAACACTGGCTCTCAAGACAGTAATGTCAACCCTCACATTGAGCAATCACAAAACATTTCTCACAGGAAAAGACAACAGTCATCTACACCTAGGAGAACCTCACATTTCAGGTCAAGGTCATCGTCATGTCACAGTACTGACTGGAGGATCACCGTCCTCCTCTTGATCACACCACTGAACTAGCTCACCTTACACTTCTCATGGTAGCCCACCTGCCTCACCATCACCAGGCCTATCAATAGTAGATGTGTATAACTCCTTTGATCTAGAGTTACTGAGACTTAACACTTCTTTATAAGTATGTTTATGTAATGAAACGTAAGAATTAGTTGGTGTTGGGGGGATTGACATACAGTACATGAGAAGTTATTCCATTTCAAGATATCACTTTCACAATATTCTAAAGCTGCAGTCTTGTACATTTGTGAGTAAATGCAACTGTGTTGTTAGATGGAAGGTAGTCTATGTACATTTGTTAAGTACATGCATACATCATCACTGCACAAATGAAGACAGATTCTGACATTGTTAATACTTTACATGACAGTAAGAAAGACGTGAAGTGCAGTGTAACATAATTCTTTACAGATAAATTTCTCACTGCTGACAATATCTGTTTCTATTAAATACTAAACCAATAACTAAAAAAACAGATATTAAATACAGCAAGTGTAACTATTGACTTATTTATTGACTTACTGCCTTTCATCATCACTGCACAGGAATCAGTGAGCACTCAGGCAAACATCTAGTAATAAAAAATATTTTACGGTGAGAGACGATGTCAGAAGAACAGTGACAGTAGACCATGCACTACACAGCATAGAACACAGTTATCACTGCAGCCATCAAGTAGAGTGTATGTGTGTTTAAAAAAAAAAAAAAAAAAAGGGAAACACTAACCTGAATGTCCTGGTCCATACTTTTGGACCAGTTGCCACCTCTTAACCTGTGCAGCCTCATGCCATGCATGAGCCTACCTGCCACATGGGGAACCCTTACTACTGTTGCTGGCTGGTCATCATTATTTATAGTTGGACTACAGGACCTGCATTGACAGCATAGGTCACTTCACCACCAGGCCAGTGCATAATCATGTTATGCAGAATGCAACAGCAGTGAACATCCTGCATGTAGTAACTGGGGCATACTTAAGAGCACTCCCAGACTCATCCAGGCACCTGCAATGGATCTTCAAGAGACCAAACACCCTTTCAATCTCAATATGGATTTGGGACAAGGATATGTTATATTTCTCCTCTGCAGCTTCAGATAGATTTCTCACCAGAATCGTCAACCATGGCTCCAGTGGATATTTGGCATCTCCTTACGAAAAAAAAGAAAGAGAGAAAGGGGAGGGAAGACAAAACAATAAAATAGAAGATTAATACACAGCAATTACCTTTAACATTAATAATTAAGTATTTAAAAACAAAGTTGCCACTTACCAATATGATGACCACTGGCAATCCCACCATATAAGAAGAAGTGGTAAAGTGAGCTAGTGTGCCAGACACAGAAATGATGTACACTACCAGGATGCTGAGCAGAAACATTGGTGATAACCCCCCATGCATCTCACACTACTACTGGGCAACTGATGGAATGGTATCCCTGCCTATTGTGGAACCACTCCCCCGTGTTGTCCAGGAGGGGTCCTAAATACATCATTTCTTGGTAAAAGAAACGTAAACACAATCATTTGTATTCCATATCATGAATTTCAGAAAATAATCATATCTGGAGAAATATAAGTTACAGTTGATCATACTTTGCCTTTTAAAATACCTATACAAAACATCTAATTCAGGTTGTAAGACAATGGACTGTATTTTAAGATTTATCAAGCCCAGAAAACTTTAAGTGATCTTTTAGTTATTTAGCAGTACAGTTATAGATAATCGTGAGTACAACAGAATTTTAGATACTCCCTGGAGTAAAGATATTGGTGCTAAACTTTGGATGGTATGACAATGTTTCATAAATAAACTAGAAGATCTAAAGGCATTGTCAAAAAGTGAGACAGAGAGAGAGAAAGAGAAATAGAGCAGGGGAGAGAGATTAGCTAAACTGCGCCAGTTCTCTATCAGCTACATAAGAACAACAGGTAACCTAACTCCTGTTCAAACAGCAATTAATATGTCCCTGAACATTATAGTCTATGCTGAATTCTGAACAGGCATCCTTTCAAACAAAGGCAAATTCTCAGTCAGAAATAATAGAAACACTACTTGGTTTTCTTAGCATGTAGAAAAAAGGTGCAACACACCACCCACATATGTGTAAGAAGTAGCTGGTCTGTATACATATGAAAGGATACCATTTAATTTTGGCAATGGTTTGACTGTTATTTCAGCAAACATTTGCATTAGCTTTGGAGGTAAATGATGAGGTAAAAGTATAAAAGGTTAGTGTAGAGAGAAGGAAATAGAACAAAATCATGACATATGGTATAGACAAGCAAGCATTACGGACAATAATCATTCCTTGATCATTGATGCTTGAGCTCTGCTGTATACCATACCAGTTGTAATGTAAGGTAGTATACAGGGACACCACCATTTCTCAAATTCCTGGCCCCTATATCACTCACATGACTTGTCAGACTCAAAGCACGCTCATTCTTCAAAAACTATCATGAAAGAGGCAGTCCTGTCCTCATATTAACAGTTTACAGCAAGTCTTATAAGAACAGTTCTGATTTCAAACTGTATGTAAGGTGTTTTAGGTGTGGGAGAGACCCGGAATAATTCTTATTTCTTAAGAAGGGTAAATATCTCAGAACGTTTTAGCTATAAAACAGTATTTCTACTTACTGCAGCTTAGCAGCTGCATACATTCTGGCAATGCAATGCACACACACACACACACACACACACACACACACACACACACACACACACACACACATATATATATATATATTTTTTTATGTATGTATGTCTGTATGTATATATTTATGTATGTATGTATGTATATATTTATGTATATATATATATATATATATATATATATATATATATATATATATATGTGTGTATACACACAGTGGGTATAAAAAGTGTACACGCTGCTGTTAAAATGCCAGGTTTTTGTGATTTTGTGATATAAAAGAATTAGACCACAAAAAATCATTTCAAAACTTTTCTCACCTTTAATATGACCTATAACCTGTACAATTCAATTGGAAAACAAACAAATCTGTTAGGGGAAAAATATAAAAAATAAAAAAAACGTACAATACGCTGGCTGCATAAGTGTGCACACCCTTAAACTAATACTTTGTTGTGTGTGCACACCCTTAAACTAATACTTTGTTGAAGCACCTTCTGATTTAATTACAACATTCATTCTTCTTGGGTACATACCTGCCATCAATTAAAGAGAATCTGATTAACCCCAAATAAAGTTCAGCTGTCCTAGTAGGATTTTCCTGTCATTTACTTAGTTGCTTGCTACAACAAAAGCCATGGTTCACAGAGGGCTTACAAAGCATCAAAAGGATTTCATTGTTGAAAGGTATCAGTCAGGAGAAAGGTACAAATCAATTTCCACAGCATTGTACCATGGAACACAGTGAAGACAGTCATTAAAAAGTGGAGAAAATATGGGACAACAGTGATGTTGCAAAGAACTGGACTTCCCTCCAAAATTAATGTAAAGACAAGACAAAAACTGATCAGGGAGGCTGCCAAGAGACCTACAGCAACACTGAAGGAGCTGCAGGAATTTCTGGCATGTACTGGTTGCGTACTACACGTGACAACAATCTCCCATATTCTCCATATGCCTGGATTATGGGGTAGGGTTGTAAGATGGAAGCCTTTTCCTACACAGAAAAACATCCAGGTCCAGCTAAAATTTGCAAAACAATACATCAAGTCTCCCAAAAGCGCATGTGGGAAAATGTGTTATGGTCTGATGAGACCAAGGCTGAACTGTTTGGCCACAGTTCCAAAAGGTACATTTGGCACAAAAACAACATATCACATCACAAAAAAAAAATCATCCCCATGGTGAAGCATGGTGGTGGCAGTATCATGCCTTGGGGTTGCTTTTCTTCAGCTGGAACTGGGGCTTTTGTTAAGGTAGAGGGAATTATGAACAGTTCCAAATACCAGTGAGTTTTGGCCCAAAACCTTCAGGCGTCTGCTAGAAAGCTGAACATTGAAGAGAATTTCACCTTTCAACATGACAAAGACCCCAATCAAACATCCAAATCAACAAAAGAATAGGTGCACCAGAAGAAAATTAAAGTTTTGGAATGGCCCAGCCAGAGACCAGACCTAAATCCATTAGAAAATCTGTGAGGTGACCTGAAGAGGGCTGTGCACAAGAGATCCCTTCCTCGCAATCTGACAGATTTGGAGCACTTTTGCAAGGAAGACTGGGCAAATATTGCAAGTCAACTTGTGCCATGCTGATAGACTCCTACTCAAGAAGAAGAATTTTTTTTGTATTTTCCCCTAACAGATTTGTTTGTTTTCAATTGAATTGTACACATTATCGGTCACATTAAAGGTGGGAAAAACTTTGGAATGATTTATTGTGGTCTCATTTTTTATATCACAAAACCCTGGCATTTTAACAGGGGTGTGTACACTTTTTATTTCCACTGTATATCTATATATATATATATGCATCTATACATATACATACATGCGTCTATATATATATATATATATATATATATATATATATATATATATATATATAATATAAATATATATCTGTATATATGCATCTATTTATACACACACACACGCACATATATATATGGGTCCCCTTCAGTAGAGCGAACGTTATAAGTTCGAATCACATATGGCCAAGAACATATGTTCGAACTTGTAAAAGTCCGATCTGACTGAATGGAGATCTCAGCACAGAGTGTAAAGGGAAGATTTCCGATTTCCGCAATGTAGTGTGATCTCTGAGTTGGTTTATTTAAGTAAGGGGGTGTGGGGGGTGCAGGGGGCATAGCCCCCCTGCTATAGACATTTAGTTTTGTGTTTTTTGGTTTTATGTGGTTTTTATGTCAGTGTTTGAACTTTTATGAGTTCGATCATATGGTCTCGGCCATATGTGGTTCGAACTAGTAAAAGTTTGATCTACTGAAGTAGGTCGATTATATTATACATACACACATGCATACATATATACATTATATGGGTCTTCCTGAAAAGGACGAAAGTGCAGAACGCCGACAATGAGAACACTGACACTGGAAGATCGACAATGGAGAAGACCAACAGTTGAGAATCCCGATGCTGAGAACACCGACATGTTAAGGTAAGTGTGTGAAAGGGACGGACGTTAGGGTCAGGGTGTGGGTAAGGTAAGTGTATGATAGTGACGGACGTTAGCGTAGGGTGCGGGTCAGGTAAGTGTGCGATAGTGACAGACTTTAGGTTTAGGGGCAGGTTACGTGAGTTAGGGTTAGGATGCGGGTAAGGCAAGTGTGCGATAGTGATGGACTTGAGGGTTAGGGGTGGATTAAGTGAGTTAGTGTTAGGGTGCGGGTAAGGTAAGTGTGCGATAGTGATGGACCTTAGGGTTAGGGTATGGGTTAAGGTTAGTGCATAGATAGTTGTGTAAGTAAGGTTTACTGTAGGTTTGTAAGGTTTTTGGTGTGCTTGTGTTGTGTGTGCGTTTTTCAGGAAAGGTATTTGTTTTGTTGATTGTCGGGATTTTGTTTTGTCAGGCATGTAAAATTTCGTGTTTTTGAACTTTCTTGTTTTGTCGGTTTTATATATATTTCGGTCAACTACTGACAACAACAACAAAGAAAAACAACTGAAGAAAATGTCAATACGACACCAAAGCCATCCAAGAAATGAAATAGCAACTCAGGTTGTTCTGATGAAGTCTGTATTACCAGATGAAAGCGCTTAACTGTTCGTTCACTTTGTATGCAATCTAGAGTTCATTAAAGTATTTTTTTATTCCTGTCCGAGCCGTGCTGCACCGGAGTTGCTATTTCATTTCTTGGATGGTTTTTATATATATATATATATATATATATATATATATATATATATATATATATATATATATGTGTGTGTGTGTGTGTGTGTGTGTGTGTGTGTGTGTGTGTGTGCGTATCTATGATTATATTTAACTACATCTCCCTACTTTAAACCACTAATGGTTGAAATTAACCAAAATGACCAAAAAAAAAACTGTTAATTATATATTCCAACTCTGAGACACACAACAGGGAGGAAGGGCAAAATCATACTCTTCTCTGTTTAGCTGTCCCCCCAACTGAAATACTGACACATTCAGTCAATTAGATTAAAAAAATCTGAAAAAACATTTAATGTGATTAACATTCAACAAAACACATTGAACCCATATATCTATATATATATATATATATATATATATATATATATATATATATATATATATATATATATATATAGGTGTGTGTGTGTGTGTGTGTGTGTGTGTGTGTGTGTGTGTGTGTGTGTGTGTGTGTGAGTGTGTATGTGCAACTAGGAAAACAGAGCCTCTTAAAAGCGATAGAATTAGTACAAAAGGGCTAGCTTCATGCAGCAAGCAATAAAAATAAACTTGATACAATTCATCAAATAGTTAATTTTATTTCTGTGTAAGTAATTTAATTCCAGCATTTTATTAGTTACAGTTGTTCTTCTGGGAATAAGTGATCAAAATTAATAATCAGAATTGCATAGTTCCAGAAACATTTTAAAATTAAATGAAGAAAACTGAGGAATGAACCAAATAAAACACTCATATAATCTTCCACTGGGACAAGCAATTCACCCTTGGCTATTAAATACTTCTATTTAATAAAAAAATCCCATCTTAATGATGAACATTATAAAAGTTAAATAAACACAACTTTTATAATCATGGTTTAGTTTTTCACTGTTATTGTATATCAAATCATAAGTTTTTGTTTTCTTAATATCTGCAGAAGGGAAAAAAACAGTGGCTTTGAAAATAATTTCTTTTTGCAGCCTAAACTGCAATGACTATCACATCTGATCTTGACTTTTTTTAAAATAGTTGAATAAACGGGTTGCACTTACAGTACATGAGGACTCTTATTTGGAATTCAATGTATGCATCTACCATTTTTTTTTTTTGTCTGAATGTGCAGTGGTAATGATTTATATCCAGGCTGACATCTTTTTAAACACGTTTTTTCTTCTTTTCCTTAATCTGCATTGGTATTTGTAACATCAGTTAAACATTGCAGGAGTGGCTTTAAATAAACTTCTGTTATGTTACTGATATGAATTTGCTTTAATGCATATAAAGTTTTAGTAATTTCAGTTTAGCAGTCATCCAATGTAAATATTATTCTACTGCAAATGAAAGGAGAAATGAACAGTAAACAAAGAAGCAGGCCTGTATTCATATAAAGGCAACCATTTGATTTCAGATGTGGAACTTGAATTGCTGTTTCAGTGAACATTTATATTAGCTGAGGAGGTGATAGATGAAATATAAGACTGCATCTACCTGCAATTATGGGCTTGTGTAAGGAACAGGAAATACGGTGAAATAATAAAATTCCAATAGACTTAAGTTATCTAAAAAACAATCTCATAACAGAGGTAGAGACAACTTGTTCAATGAGTGAGTTAAGAGGGGAAAAAAGAAAAAGGATAGAACTAAAGCAACAAAACCTTTAATACCACACCAAATTCCAAGGCATATAATAACATGTAGTCACAGTGACAATGACTATAACAATAGGTAATTTAATGAGTTTTTATTTTTGAATTATTTAACTATTTATTTATTAACTAGGCAAGCCCACTAGACATAAATGCACAGGAGCATTGCTTTGTTAAATAACTTGATGAGAGCCTTTCACTATGTAAAAACAGATTGAGGGAATCAAACCTGGGGCAGCAAGATTAAACTTGACGAGTTTTGTCATTTACAGAAGCACACCAGGAAGTAAAGACCAGAATGTTTGCTGCCTTCTGAATAGTCGCTGTCTACTAATGCATTTCTGAAGCACAGAGATCTCACAGAGGTGCACGTGAAGTGCATCATAATCACTGGATAGCACAGGGTAAACTGTATTTTGCTGCAGAGCCACGGCATGCTACTGTGAGAAAAACTTTCAAGATATTAATGAACAGTATTACAGTAATCAAAAAAAATCCCAGCTACTGGGGATGCACAAGCTAGTGCATTTCCTTGTGCCGGTCACAAGCCCAGATAAATGGGGAGGGTTGCATCAGGAAGGGCATCCGTCGTAAAACTTTGCCAAATACTTCATGCAGACACCAGTAAATATTTCCATACCAGATTGGTTGAGGCCCGGGTTAACAACGCCCACCACCAGTACTGTTAGCCAATAGGGTGCTGGCGGAAATTGAGCTATTGTTGGCCGAAGGAGGAGAAGAGGCGGAAGGCACAGCCAAAGGCAGGAAGAGAGGAGAAAGGCTAGGACTGTGGTAGTGAGGGTAGGAACTTTGAATGTTGGCAGCATGACTGGTATAGGGAGAGAGCTAGCCGATATGATAGACAGAAGGAAGGTTGGTATATTGTGTGTGCAAGAGACCAGATGGAAGGGGAGTAAGGCTGGGTGTATCGGAGGTGGGTTCAAATTTTTTATCATGGTGTAGATGGGAGGAGAAATAGTGTAGGAGTTATCCTGAAGGAGCAGTATGCTAAGAGTGTTTTGGAGGTGAAAAGAGTGTCGGATAGAGTGATGTTTATGAAGCTGGAAATTGATGGTGTAATGATGAATGTTGTTAGTGCATATGCTCCACAAGTTGGGTGTGCGATGGATGAGAAAGAAAAATTTTGGAGTGAGTTGGATGAAGTGGTGATGACTGTACCCAAGGGTGAGAGACTGGTGATTGGAGCAGATTTCAATGGGTACGTTGGTGAAGGGAACAGAAGGGATGAGGAAGTGATGGGTAGGTATGGTGTTAAACAAAGGAATGCAGAAAGTCAGATGGTAGTGGATTTTGCGAAAATAATGGACATGGCTGTGGTGAATACGTATTTTAACAAGAGGGAGGAACATACGGTGACATACAAGAGTGGAGGAAGATGCACACAGGTGGATTATATCTTGTGTAGGAGGGCCAGTTTGAAGGAGATTGGAGACTGTAAAGTGGTGACCGAAGAAAGTGTAGTTAGGCAGCATAGGATGGTCATTTGTAGGATGACGGTGATCAAGAAGAGGAGGAGGAGTTTGAGGGCAGCACCAAGGATCAAATGGTGGAAACTGAAAAAGAGTAATTGTGAGGTGGAGCTCAGGGATGAGTAAAGACAGGCACTGGGTGGCAGTGAAGAGTTACCAAATAGCTGGGTAACTACAGCAGAGCTAGTAAGGGAGACGGCTAGAAAGGTGCTTGGTATGACATCTGGACAGAGAATGGATGACAAGGAGACATGGTGGTGGAATGAGGAAGTACAGGAGAGTATACAGAGAAAGAGGTTGGCAAACAAGACGTGGGATTGTCAGAGAGATAAAGAAAGTAGACAAGAGTATAAGGAGATGAGGTGCATGGCAAAGAGGGAGGTGGCGAAGGCTAAGGATAAGACATGTGAAGAGTTGTATGAAAGGTTGGAAACTAAGGAGGGAGAAAAAGACATGTACCGATTGGCTAGACAGAGTGACTAAGCTAGGAAAGATGTGCAGCAGGTAAAGGTGATAAAGGATAATGAGGGAAACATACAAGCAAGGAGAGTGTGTTGAGCAGATGGAAAGAGTACTTTGAGGGGTTGATGAATAAAGAGAATGAGAGGGAGGGAAGGTTGGATGATGTGGGGATAGTGAATCATGAAGTGCAATGGATTAGCAAGGAGGAAGTAAGGATAGCTATGAAGAGGATGAAGAATGGAAAGGCTGTTGTTCCAGATGACATACCTGTGGAAGCATGGAGGTGTTTAGGTGAAATGGCAGTGGAGTTTTTAACCAGCTTGTTTAATGAAATCTTGGAAAGTGAGAGGATGCCTGAGGAAAGGAAAATAAGTGTTTTGGTACCGATTTTTAAGAATAAGGGTGATGTGCAGAGCTGTAGTAACTACAGAGGGATTAAACTGATCAGTCACAGCATGAAGTTATGGGAAAGAGTAGTGGAAGCAAGGTTAAGAAGGGACATGATGATTAGTGATCAGCAGTATGGTTTCATGCTGGGAAAGAGCACTACAGATGCGATGTTTGCTCTGAGAGTGTTGATGGAGAAGTACAGAGAAGGTCAGAAGGAGTTGCATTGTGTTTTTGTAGACTTAGAGAAAGCATATGACAGGGTGCCTAGAGAAGAGTTGTGGCACTGTATGAGGAAGTCGGGAGTGTCAGAGAAGTATGTAAGAGTGGTACAGGATATGTACGAGGGTAGTGTGACAGCGGTGAAGTCTGCAGTGGGAGTGATGGATGTGTTTAAGGTGGAGGTGGGATTACATCAAGGATCATCTCTGAGCCCTTTCTTATTTGCAATGGTGATGGACAGGTTGACAGATGAGATCAGACAGGAGTCCCCGTGAATTATGATGTTTGCAGAGGACATTGTGATCTGTAGTAAGAGTAGGGAACAGGTGAAGATGACCCTGGAGAGATGGAGATATGCTCTAGAGAGAAGAGGAATGAAGGTCAGCAGGACTAAGACAGAATATATGTGTGTGAATGAGAGGGAGGATAGAGGAATGGTGAGGATGCAAGGAGCAAAGGTGGCAAAGGTGGATGAGTTTAAATACTTGGAATCAATAGTTCAGAGTAATTGTGAGTGTGGAAGAGAGGTGAAGAAGAGAGTATAGGCAGGATGGACTGGGTAGAGAAGAGTGCCAGGAGTGATTTGTGACCAATGAGTACCAGTAAGAGTGAAAGGGAAGGTCTACAAGTGGGTAGTGAGACCAGCTATGTTATATGGGTTGGAGACAGTGGCATTGACAAAAAGGCAGGAGTTTGAGCTGGATGTGGCAGAGTTAAAGATGTTAAGATTTGCACTGGGTGTGATGAGAGTGGACAGGATTAGGAATAAGTATATTAGAGGGTCAGCCCAGGTTGGAAGGTTTGGAGACAAAGCCAGCGGGGCAAGATTACGTTGGTTTGGACATGTGCTGAGGAGGGATGCTGAGTATATTGGGAAAAAGATGCTAAGGATGAAGCTACCAGGTAACAGGAAAAGAGGAAGGCCTAAGATAAGGTTTATGGATGTGGTGAGAGAGGACATGCAGGTGGTTGGTGTGACAGAGCAAGCTGCAAAGAACAGGAAGAAATGGAAACATATGATCCGCTGTGGCAACCCCTAATGGGAACAGCTGAAAGAAGATGATGATGATTACAGTGATCAAAAAGTAAGCTGTGTGAAATTACGCAATGCATCTAAACGCTATAAAACTGAATTGAAACAAACAGGATACAGAGAAAAGACATGCATGGTACATTGAAACTAATATCAGGCCATTGTGCTTACTCTGTAATGTAACATCATGCTACTCAGCAGAAAAGAATGGATTCATGCTACTGCATACACAAGCATGGTATTAAAGGGAATGTATAGCAGATGCACCAGATGGACACACTGCTTTCCTGATGTAGCATAGGTCATAAGTCCGAAAACAGGACAGTGCAGGTCAAGGTAGGCAGCATAGGAACTAGTCACTCTACAGCACGCATGCCTATAACAGCACTGAGGAAGCACAAACTGGGAAAGGACAGGCATACCAGATGGATGCAATGGTAGCCTAGTGCCCTACTTTAGGTACTTTATAATAACAGAAAGTGCAAAGTATGGCACTACATTCATTGCTATTACCAACACACATGGTGCTTACTATGTAAGCTAAAATTGTCATAAGTACAGAAACAGCAATGGAGAAGAGCCATGAGATGCAGACATCGTGTTAATCTTCTCATGCAAGATAAAAAAAGGCAGCATAGTGGTTCAAGGTCTTGTGTTCAATTCTGATCTCTGGCTATAGAATCAGTGAAGATTTGAATGTTTTCTCAGTGTACTCCAGTGTTTTCCCACCTCCCAAATGCATGCTGGTTGATTGTATTCACAGGAATGCTGTATTTATGAAGTTTATTTATTAAGAAGTTATTGCTATATTTGTGACAAGCAACATGGTTTCTGTAATGCATTTAGCTCTTTGTCTGCATTATATACTGCTACAAACAATATGTTCTCCAATGTAAATGATGGCCTGTCTACTGGTGGCCACTTTGTGCTTTTGGAATTAATAAGTACAACTTATTTCTGAACAAATGTATTTAAAACTACCTTACAAACAGAGCACTTTAGGTTCACTCTCACAACATATATTCAGAACCAGGCTTAGTTAGCTTCGGGATTCCCCAAGATTCTGTCCTTAATCCCTTACACTTTCACCTGTTACACCACTGACACCACTTTAGTATTCTCACACATCAACCTTGTTATTTATACTGATAATATTTTATTCCTTGCTTCCAGCAACAGTGCTAAGGATTTACAACAGCTCCTACAAAGCAATTTCTTAAACCTCTGTAGCTAGACAAGCAATAACCAGCTGGTTATCAACATCACCCAATCTAGCTTTATTTTTTGTGACTCATGAAATACTTTTTAAGCTTCCACCTAGTGACATTAAAAAGAATTCTAAAATGATCACACCAAAGGTATCTTCACATCAGTATCTAGTTGTCACCCTGGTCCCTACTCTATCTTTTGCCACACACAGAAAGACGGTTATCACCAAAACACTCACTTAGTTAAAGTTTTGCTGCACAGTGTCACATCTTGCTTCACTCATAGCTCGCAAAACCATAGCTAGGAATGTCTTAATTCCGAAGCTGCAGTACGGTCTGCACTTATTGGCACTTCCTTCCACCAACAACCACTGTAAACTCCAGGTGACAGAAAATAAAATCTGTCAGTTTCTCTTACTTGCTGGTAACAATACTCACCATTACATGCTCATACAGGAATTCATATAGCTAAGTGTGGGGTCACAATGGAGAGATGATAAATAAATACACAGGAGAGTAGTATTGCTGTAACTGTATTCATCCTCAAGTCTTGGTGAGTACCTTCACAAGGTGAACCCTGTTTTTTCACAAAATCTTAACAAGATGACACTAATATATAGACTGTATTTTATATAGCATACATCATGGAAAGAAATAGGTTTAAAAATAAAAAAAGATAGCTGTGTGCAGAAGACACAGGATAAAACACTGTATTTTATATAGCATACATCATGGAAAGAAATAGGTTTAAAAATAACAAAAGATAGCTGTGTGCAGAAGACACAGGATAAAACACTGCCCAATCTTGGTAAGTGCACTGTTGCCAGGACTGGAAAAAAATACAGTGTAGAATCCTCTCCACAAAAGAAAATCACACACTGATAAAATTCAAAAAAAGAAGACAAACCACACTGGCAACTGCTTTAGTAAATTAGTGCTTTCGTTTACTGGCAAATTGTAAACTTCTTCAGATAAAATAGCCATCTTAGCACATTGCTTAAATAGTGAACATATTCTGATGTCATAAATTGCTTAATTAATTAATTACTAAATCAAACAGCAATTTTTAAAGAGAAAATGTTCTTATAGGACCAAAATATTAAGTATTAAGTATTTACTACATAAATATTAAAAAATGTTTATACAAAATAACAAATAATTAAATTTATACATACATTGATCGTATAAAAAACATGGTAGTAATAACTACCTATATAATGCTTTTAGTTTAAGCAAACTTTTAATTGAGATCATTTCATTCAGCCCTGGTGGTGAATTTGCATCAAGCTTAAGCTGCCATAAAATTTCTTTCTCCTCCAATTTCAGGCTGGATGGACCCCCCCGCCCTGTATCATGAATACAATCAATGATGACAAATTGAAAATTATGGCCGGGGTTCTGTATAACATGCCTAGCCAAAGCATTACAGGAATTCTGCTTATTAATGGCATAAATATGTTCATGCACACGGTGTTTAAAACTTCTATCAGTTTTGCCCACGTAAAATGATGTACATAGGGCACATATTCCTAAATAAATAACCCCCTTAGAATTACAGTTGAACTTGTTATTAATATAAATCCTGTGCTTTCGTATTGTAATAGAGCTAACAGTCTTGATATAGAGCTAACAGTCTTGATAGCTAGGAATGTCTTAATTCCGAAGCTGCAGTACGGTCTGTACTTATTGGCACTTCCTTCCACCAACAACCACTGTAAACTCCAGGTGACAGAAAATAAAATCTGTCAGTTTCTCTTACTTGCTGGTAACAATACTCACCATTACATGCTCATACAGGAATTCATATAGCTAAGTGTGGGGTCACAATGGAGAGATGATAAATAAACACACAGGAGAGTAGTATTGCTGTAACTGTATTCATCCTCAAGTCTTGGTGAGTACCTTCACAAGGTGGACCCTGTTTTTTCACAAAATCTTAACAAGATGACACTAATATATAGACTGTATTTTATATAGCATACATCATGGAAAGAAATAGGTTTAAAAATAAAAAAGATAGCTGTGTGCAGAAGACACAGGATAAAACACTGTATTTTATATAGCATACATCATGGAAAGAAATAGGTTTAAAAATAACAAAAGATAGCTGTGTGCAGAAGACACAGGATAAAACACTGCCCAATCTTGGTAAGTGCACTGTTGCCAGGACTGGAGAAAAAATACAGTGTAGAATCCTCAAGACACGGAAACATTCCTACAATTGGGGCAAGACCAGGCCCAGGGGGAGGATGGCCCCCCTGTTGTAGAAGGAAGTAGTATTCCACAAAAAATCACAAAAACTGATAGGCCAAAAAGAGTCATAAAGATGATGGAGTGGACTACTGAAGATAAGAAAGAAATTCTGTATTATGTATTGTTACTATTATACAAGAAGCTCAGAATTTCCAGACAGAAGATATACAAAAAGATTAAGAGAGAAATTGGAGGAAAGAAAATACTTGTATAAGAAAGCTTCAAATAAAAATGCATGCTCATTTAATACAATAGATTTATGAAAAACATTATATAGACCAGGAAAACTTGGGAAACTCTATTATGGTTTTAGGACTCTCTCTCCCAAAGTCAACAAGCTGTTCAGTGGAAAAACTCCCTTTCCCCCTACCTCCTGAAAAACTAGGAGTATCCCCAAGGATCAATCCTAGGACCCCTAATTTTCACTATATTTACAAATAATCTTCACAAAGCCACCCCTCTAGCAAACCTGGTTCAATACGCTGATGACTCCACCTTAATCCGCTCTGCCCCCACCCTCCAGCAACTTCACATCAAGACTCAAGAAGCCTTTAGATCCATTGAAACCTGGCTAACAAACTCCCAGTCAATCCTAAAAAGACCTAACTTATGCTATTCCATCATTCCAAGGCAGCAGTATCTACTCCCCCATTCTCTGTTTCTGCATCAGATAATACCCCTATCTCCCCCATCACACAAACCAAATTACTAGGGGTCATTATTGACAATAATATGAAATTTGACAAACATATAGCTCATGCAATAACCAAAATTAACAAAAAACTAGGTACTCTTTACAGATGTAAAAAATTCCTAACCAGCAACAGTAAAGTGACCCTAGCTTGTACCCATCTTCTCTCTACCTTACTGTATGCTTCTCCTGTCCTAATTAATCTAAACAAGAGTGATTTAAACAAGCTTTCGGTATGCTACAACAAATTAGCAAAATTTGCTACAAACTCCTCCTACTATGCCTACCACTGTCAAGCCCTAAAACAGTTTTCCTGGCTGGAACTCCCTAACACTTTAGCTCTAAACCAACTTCTTCTAGCTCACCAAATACTGTGCCAACCTGACAAAACTCCAACCTTACAAGACCTGACCACCCTCTACTCCAATAACTGAGAACTTAGATCCATTAACAAGGCACTAATTGCAATCTCCAAAAGCCATTACAGCTCTGGTGACTCACTGTATTCTGGCAACATTGCCAAGACTTGGAACTCCCTACCACTACAAATCAGGATACAACCTAACAAAACCATCTTTAAAAAACAGCTTATACTCCGCATAAACTACTCCTGGACATGCAACTGCTTAGCACCTGGCTGACATATTATAACACCTTTCTCCTACCCACTGTCCAACCTCTTCTTTAAAATTCCCATAGATGCACTATATATTATCACACATTACTTACCAACTCACTGTCGCCTACTCCCCACTGTCCCATCTATACCCACTAACTCTCCCCTAGACTAAGTTGAAAAACGTGTCCTTAAAATGTCAATGAACCTCATATGAACTTGTCTATATTCTCCTCCTTTGACAAACTGGCTAGTATTTTTTAGTTTTTCCTTTCTTCTCTTATCTTCATTACATCTTCAAAATTATCTGGCTAGTATTTTTTTTTAAGTTTTTCCTTTCTTGTGTCATTATCAGAGCATCTTCATGATTATCTCTACTAAACATACTGTATGAACAACAATCATATGTTACTACCTGCTATACTTTTAATTGTATGTTTAAACCACTATGCTTATGTAAATATCTTATATAATCGTTATTATCTGCTATATTTTATTAACTGTATGTGTAAACCACAATGCGCTTGTAAATATTTTATGTACAGTACATTAGCAATTGTTCTGGAGCTTTTCTCCCTGGGCCTCCTCTGAAAATGGACAGCTCTGTCCAGTTGGACCTCCCCGGTAAACAAATGTAAAATAAATAAATAAATTAAATTCGGAAAAAGAAGCGACTGAGAAAATGTGAATATATAAAGAACAAAATCTGGAGATTTTTGAAAAGTATAAAAAAAATATGGACATGAGAAAGAAAGAGATATCTGATATGGTGATTCAACTATGTAAACAATATTGATAGGATACCAAAGGATAGAGCTCAAGTCGACAAGCAATAATACCACCAGTTTGTTACAATAAAAATAGCATAAGTTCCAAATACATAACATCTCTAGCGCTTTTATCCACTACAATGTAGACTTCTTCAGAATCAATTAATCATCAGTTGGCTCATTTATATATTTTTTGGCGCCAAAAGTGTATTTCAAACTTAAAGGAACATACTGAATAAAAACATTTATAGTATAATTTATATCGCGAGTCTGATCTATTTACATGTGCTGAAAAGTTGCAAATTACAATAATACTAATTGTTGTAATAAATATTAATTCTAAAAAAAAATAACCACTTCATACAATTCATTCATATATAAACACACACTACTAAATAGCAGTAACCTGATTATAATGCATTTATAACCCCTTATACTGCCAATAATAACTTCCTATCTAATATTGTTTCCTATATGTAAGTATAATAAAAATACATTTGGTAAAACATTTTTTACATTAATAATCAATTCCATATGGTATAAAAAATGTAAAAATATGAAAATAAATTAATATACTATCTTATTACAAATGGAATATGAATATACTAAAAAATAACAATTAATACTATTACAAGTTAAATGATCTCAGTTCCATTCAGATCTATTGCATACATAAATGTGAACAAGTTATAATATAGTGTAATGTTGGTCTATATAATTCAGGTGTATAATTCACCTTTTCTTATGTTCATCTCTGTAACATAGGCTTTATAATTATATAGTCATTTAGAACTGGTGTAGTTGAGGCGTCCGTTAAAATTTGCCATCTCACTTCTCTTTCTCCTAAGATGGCTATATTGTTGCCTCCTCTGTTTCCCATACGTATTTGCTCTAAAATGGCAAATCGAAATCCATGACTACTCCCATGTATAGCTACATGTCTAGAAAGTGCATTAGTGCCGTCATTTTTTCTAATCGCATAAATATGGTCATAAATTCTTTTTTTGAACATTCTTTCTGTCTTTCCTATATAGAAGCTTGGACAGGTCAGACATTTAGCCATATATATAATATTTTTGGTATTACAATTTCCATTGTGGAAAATTACTTTGGTCCTATTTATATTCTCCAGTATGATATTTTCTTTTTCTAATATGGCATGACATTGCCCACAGCTTCCACAGTTCTTAGTTCCCTTTTTCCGCTGAGTTATTTCCCTCGTTAAAGGTCTCCTCTCTAAAGTCAACTTCATGTTAGTTCCCATTTTATATACAAATAGAGGGGTCTCATCTACTATATTCTTTATTTCCTTAGCCACAGTAAGAATGTTCCAATGTTTGCTTAATATTTCTTTAGTTTTGCCTGAGGCGTATAATTCCAATATACAAGCTCTATTGTATTTAACTTCACCTTTACTAGCTGTAGACCTATTTAGTAGTTGTTTGCCTAATAAGGGTATATATTTTCCCCCCATTTGTTGATTACATACATTTTCATCTCATTCATTAATTCCACAGGGTACCCTCTGGTCCTAAATAATTATTTTATGAATTCTATCTCATCAATCATTTCACTAAATGTAGATATCATCCTTGCCGCTCATATACACTGACCCTTAAATATACTCTTCTTGGTTTTATAAGGATGGTTACTAGAATACTCTAGATAATTGTTAGAAAAAGTATTCTTCCTAAGATGCAAGATTTAAATCCATTAATTGTACTGGAAAAAGTGTCTAGATATGCAATACCCTCAGTGCTGTAACTGTATGTAAATTTTAAGTAATGACTCGTACTGTTCAAATAATCAATAAATAATTCTATGATGTGTTCAGGTCCATCCCATAAGATGAATATATCAACCAGAAATCTTGAGTAATGCCTAATGTACTTGTAGTATTCACACTTAAATATTTTTTTCAGTTTCCCAATCTAGCATAACTAGATTGGCAAATATAGGGGCATAAGCGGCCCCCATTGCCACTCCTCCGATTTGTTTGTAGTGTTCTCCTTCAAAATAAATTTAATTATACTCAAGTACAATTGACATTAGTTCCATGATTAAGTTTATTTGGTCCCATTTCAAGTTTGAATTTTGTCTAATGCTGTTACAAAAGCTCTCCAACCATTCTTGCTTAGGGATACATGAAAATAGGTCTATCACATCTACTGTGATAAAAAATAATTCCCTTTTTCCACAATTCTGGAGTTAAATTACCTAGGAACATCCAAGAGTCTTTGACTAAATGCAGAATCTTATCATAAACATACTTAAGCCATTTGTCAATAGCTATACCTAATGGAAACGTTTTTGAATGGCTTTCTGATATTATAGGACAAAATGGTGGATCTGTTATATTTTTATGCACTTTTGGTACTCCTACTATTGTTGCCAGAATGGTGTGCTCAACAATCAAGAACTTGTATGTGTCACTAGTTATACGTCCATCTAGTAAAAACTCTTCTAAATACATATCAATACGTCTATATCCAATGTTTATTTCATTTATTGACACTGAGATATAATTCCCTGATTCCAATAAAATTTGAAACATTTTGTTATTGTATTCTTGTTGGTCATATATAACTACCCCCCCCCTCTTATCCAGCTTCATTATTCTAATGTTTTTATCCTTCTTGAGCCGTTGAAGTAAGTGCATTTCTTCCTTAGATAAATTACTTTTCATTTTTTATATCTAACCTCGTTCTGCAAACTGTACATCTCTTTAGCCACTATTTTTTCATAGATGGCTACATTAGGGTGGGTTGGGGGTATATAAATACTTTTTTTCTTTAGCCCTTCCTTCTCTACCAGTGAAGGTTTCTTGTTAAAGTGAATGGCTACATTAATTTTCCTAAGATATAGTTTGATCTCAGTAAGACAGTCCACTACATGAAATTTCCTCTTGGGTATATACTTCATCCATTTGGAAAATAATTTGAAATGCTGGTCCTCAACCGCTAAACTAGTATAGTTGAAAATGTTGAAGTTGTTTTTACTATTAAGAATGTCATCTGGGTTGACCTCATACATAATAGTAACAGCTTTTGAATCAAACAATTCACATGAACTGTCCATTCCATCATTGTTCTCTGTCACATATAGTCTCTCCATCCCTGATTGTTGAAATGTCTATGTCCCCATCCCTGTCTGTTCCTCCTCCATTTCCAATTCCTTTTCCATTTCCAATTCCTTTTCCAGTTCCCCCCTTGGTTTTGTTTCCTTTCTCCATAAAAATTTACATTCTCATCTAGATGTTGTTGCTCCCTATTGTATGCATGTGATCCATATGTATCTCTCCCATCCTCTTTCCTCCACATCCTATTCTTCCATGGATAGGCTTTGTTTGCTTTATAATTTGAAATATCCCGTTATTTTTTTTGTTTTTCTTTTGAAATATATCCTGAGCTTTCTTATCAGCCAACATGTATTGTTTAACATATAATTTCTCCCATTGTTCAAACAGTAAGTCATTAGTTATTGATTTAATTTCTCAACTTTCTCAGTTTGCACAATTTCTCATCATTCTTCTTAATTAATAATTTCATGTAATCAAAACCAAACTTGTTAAATAAGGCATCAAATTCACCACAAGCTTGATCGTTTAACCATACACCCATAGGCATTTTGAAAAATCGAAGTCCCTTAGGGATTATTTTTAATGCAAGACATTTGTTCAAATAAGCATATCAATTTTTATGCCCTTAATCATGTTTAAATTTTTCCCAAAGGAATAAATTAATTCTTTTAAAGAGCCAGGCACAGTGTCCCTGAAAGAACCATCTAAACCATTAGCCTGACTTACATTATCAAAACACACATCCTTCAATAAAAAATTGTCCAACTTATCAGCATTCTGTCCCAGTTTGCAATTATTGTCCTGAATATTATTGACACAAGCTCTGGGACTAGAGCTGTGTCTAACAGTACCTTGTTCATTAAGTCCATTGTGAACAGCTGAGGAATACCTTCTCCCTGCCATATTGCATTTGGGCTTAGTGCCAATATGTCGTGCTTCATCCTCAAAGTTATATAAAGAAAAATCAAAGGTGAATTCTTTATCAGAAAACCAACTGTTTTCCATACCAGTTCTTTGTAAATCCACAGTGTGTATCGCTGTAGAAGCGACTGTTCATTTTTTTTGCCCGTTTGGCAGTTCCGTATCCATGTCCCTGTCATTTAAATGATTAGCCGCTCCAGTCTGACTCTGTAAAACCTGCCATTTCGGCTCCAATTGTGTCATGAGTTCCAAAAGGCGTGTGACTTCACCCTTTAGTGAAGAGACCTCCAACCGAAGTCTCTGCAAGTCACCGTCATCTCCAGGTGTACGCTTGTGGTTAGAGACATCCTCCAGAGGATACATACCAGCCACAAAGGAACAACTAAGAAAATAGTGTTTGAAAACTGCTACGAAGTAGTTCAACTGTGTAAACACTATTGCTAGGATACCAAAGGATAGAGCTCAAGCCGACAAGCAATAATACCACCAATTTATTACAATAAAAATAGCATAAGTTCCAAATACATAACGGATCTAGCCCTTTCATCCACTACAATGTGGACTTCTTCAGAATCAATTAAGTAATCATCAGTTGGCTCATTTATATGTTTTTTGGCACCAAAAGCGTATTTCAAACTTAAAGGAACATACTGAATAAAAACATTTATAGTATAATTTATATCGCGAGTCTGATCCCAGATGACATTCTTAATAGTAAAAACAACTTCAACATTTTCAACTATACTAGCTTAGCAGTTGAGGAGGAGCATTTCAAATTATTTTCCAAAGGGATGAAGTATATACCCAAGAGGCAATTTCATGTAGTGGACTGTCGTACTGAGATTAAACTATATTTTAGGAAAATTAATTTAGCCATTCACTTTAACAACAAACCCTCACTGGTAGAGAAAGAAGGGCTAAAGAAAAAAAGTATTTATATACCCCCTACCCACTCTAATGTAGTCATCTATGAAAAAATAGTGGCTAAAGAGATATACACTTTGCAGAACAAGGTTAGATATAAAAAAAAGAAAAGTAATTTATCTAAGGAAGAAATGCACTTACTTCAACGGCTCAAGAAAGATAAGTACATTAGAATAATGAAGCCGGATAAGGGGGGGGGGGTAGTTGTATATGACCAACAAGAATACAATAACAAAATGTTTCAAATTTTATTGGAATCAGGGAATTATATCTCAGAGTCAATAAATGAAATAAACATTGGATATAGACATATTGATATGTATTTAGAAGAGTTTTTACTAGATGGATGTATAACTAGTGACACATACAAGTTCTTGATTGTTGAGCACCCCATTCTGGCAACAATAGTAGGAGTACCAAAAGTGCATAAAAATATAACAGATCCACCATTTCGTCCTACAATATCAGGAAGCCATTCAAAAACTTTTCCATTAGGTATAGCTATTGACAAATGGCTTAAGCATGTTTATGATAAGATTCCGCATTTAGTCAAGGAATCTTGGATGTTCCTAGGTAATTTAACTCCAGAATTGTGGAAAAAGGGAATTATTTTTATCACAGTAGATGTGATAGACCTATTTTCATGTATCCCTAAGCAAGAAGGGCTGGAGAACTTTTGTAACAGTATTAGACAAAATACAAACTTGAAATGAGACCAGATAAACTTAATCATGGAACTAATGTCAATTGTACTTGAGTATAATTACATTTATTTTGAAGGAGAACACTACAAACAAATCAGAGGAGTGGCAATGGGGGCCGCTTGTGCCCCTATATTTGCCAATCTAGTTATGCTAGATTGGGAAACTAAAAATATTTGTGTGAATACTACAAGTACATTAGGCATTACTCAAGATTTCTGGACGATATATTCATCTTATGGGATGGACCTGAACACATCATGGAATTATTTATTGATTATTTGAACAGTACGAGTCATTACTTAAAATTTACATACAGTTATAGCACTGAGGGTATTGTAGATCTGGACACTTTTATTTCCAGTACAATTAATGGATTTAAATCTTGTATCTATAGGAAGAATACTTTTTCTAACAATTATCTAGAGTATTCTAGTAACCATCCTTATAAAACCAAGAAGAGTATATTTAAGGGTCAGTGTATACGAGCGGCAAGGATGACATCTACATTTAGTGAAATGATTGATGAGATAGTATTCATAAAAGAATTATTTAGGACCAGAGGGTACCCTGTGGAATTATTGAATGAGATGAAAATGTATGTAATCAACGAATGGGGAAAATATATACCCTTATTAGGCAAACAACTACTAAATAGGTCTACAGCTAGTAAAGGTGAAGTTAAATACAATAGAGCTTGTATATTGGAATATACGCCTCAGGCAAAACAAATAAAAGAAATATTAAGCAAACATTGGAATATTCTTACTGTGGATAAGGAAATAAAGAATATAGTAGGCGAGACCCCTCAATTTGTATATAAAATGGGAACTAACATGAAGTTGACTTTAGAGAGGAGACCTTTAACGAGGGAAATAACTCAGCGGAAAAAGGGAACTAAGAAATGTGGAAGCTGTGGGCAATGTCATGCCATATTAGAAAAAGAAAATATCATACTGGAGAATATAAATAGGACCAAAGTAATTTTCCACAATGGAAATTGTAATACCAAAAATATTATATATATGGCTAAATGTCTGACCTGTCCAAGCTTCTATATAGGAAAGACAGAAAGAATGTTCAAAAAAGAATTTATGACCATATTTATGCGATTAGAAAAAATGACAGCACTAATGCACTTCTAGACATGTAGCTATACATGGGAGTAGTCATGGATTTCGATTTGCCATTTTAGAGCAAATAAGTATGGGAAACAGAGGAGGCAACAATATAGCCATCTTAGGAGAAAGAGAAGTGAGATGGCAAATTTTAACGGACGCCTCAACTACACCACGTCTAAATGACTATACAACTATAAAGCCTATGTTACAGAGATACACATAAGAAAAGGTGAATTATACACTTGAATTATATAGACCAACATTACACTATATTATAACTTGTTCACATTTATGTATGAAATAGATCTGAATGGAACTGAGATCATTTAACTTGTAATAGTATTAATTATTTTTTAGTATATTCATATTCCATTTGTAATAAGATAGTATATTAATTTATTTTCATATTATTACATTGTTATACCATATGGAATGGATTATTAATGTAAAAAAAAAATTACCAAATGTATTTTTATTATACTTAGATATAGGAAACAATATTAGATAGGAAGTTATTATTAGCAGTATAAGGGGTTATAAATGCATTATAATCAGGTTACTGCTATTTAGTATTGTGTGTTTATATATGAATTAATTGTATGAAGTAGTTATGTGTTTTTTTTAGAATTAATATTTATTACAACAATTAGTTAGTATTAGTGTAATTTCCAACTTTTCAGCACATGTAAATAGATCAGACTCGCGAGATAAATTGTACTATAAATGTTTTTATTCAGTATGTTCCTTTAAGTTTGAAATATGCTTTTGGTGCCAAAAAGCATATAAATGAGCCAACTGATGATTAATTAATTGATTTTGAAGAAGTCCACATTGTAGTAGATGAAAGCACTAGATCCATTATGTATTTGGAACTTATGCTATTTTTATTGTAATAAACTGGTGGTATTATTGCTTGTCAGCATGAGCTCTATCCTTTGGTATCCTATTTATAGTGTTTACACAGTTGAATTACTGCGTGGCAGTTTTCAAACTCTATTTTCTTAGTTGTTCCTTTATATCCGATATGGTGCCATATTTATGCAAATGAGAAAGTCAAACTAATCAATACAAAAAAAGCTGCCCCAAAGGTATTCAGAGAGAAATACAGGCAAATGTATCCAGATATGGAAAATTTCACAATACAAAAAAATCAGATAAACAGAGAATGTAGAACAGATGATTGGTAAAGTAGAAGTTAATAAAATAGAAGTTGAAGTTATGGAATACCTGCCAAGTGAAGGATTTAGTGTAGAAAGTCTAACACAGGTTATATCACTGCATAATGGAACAATGAGTCCTCAGAATAAGGAGAAACAGGAGGAGCAGGAGACATCTGATAAAGAAATATGGATATGGGAAAGAAAAAGAGATTTAATATTGTATAATATCTATGCAAAGGAGAAAGCAAAACTAGTAAATACAAAAAGAGCAGCACCAAAGATATTTGAAGAGAAATACAGATAAAAGGATCCAGATATTGAAAGTTTTACAATACAAAAATAAGAAAACAAAGAGGAAAAGCAGAAAAGAGTATTAGTAATGGAGAAGTTAAAGAAATAGAAAGTGAGGTTATGAATTACCTGCAAAGTGAATGATTTATTGAAGATTATACCATGACCCCCCCAAAACGTGCACGCTGATTGGCCAGCGTGCCCGTTGTAAATCGAGTTATACTAATGGAAAAAGGTCCGGTCGCCCGGACTTTTTTCCATTAGTATAACTCATTTTTTTAAAACACTGTCTCGCTATGTTAAGTGGGTTTAACATAGCGAGACAGCTTTAAAATAAGCAACGGAGATCTCCGTTGCTTATTTTAACTGTCATATGTTAAACCCATTTAACATAGCGAATGTTTAAAGCAACGGAGAAAGCAAGATCTCCGTTGCTTTTTAGTGTTTCGCTATGTTAAATGAGTTTAACATAGCGAGACAGTTTTAAAATAAGCAACGGACATCTCCGTTGCTTATTTTAAAACTGTCTCACTATAGCGAAACACTGAAAAAAAAGCAACGGAGATCTTGCTTTCTCCGTTGCTTACAACTCTGATGTACTGCGCAGGCGTGCAGTACATCAGAACTGCCGCGGATGCCAGACATCTGCGGAAGGGCAGCAAACAGGCATTATACTATGCCATTATTTAAGAAAAGTAATAGTTTATTTTCTTAAATAATGTCATGGTATAATAGCAATAACCCACTTCTGGGTGTGGGTGATGCTAAATTTACCCACGGTTGGCTTTGTTTGGTAAACCACGCCAACCGTGGGTAAATTTAGCATTACCCACACCCAGGCGTGGGTTATTGCTATAATATCTAACTCTGATAACATCATTTATGAGAGCAATGGATTCCAAAATTAAGTAGAAACCAGTGGAGCAGGAAACACCTGATTAGTTGCATATGAAGACACTTTGGAGCCTTTCATCACAAACTAGTACAAAAGCTCAGTTGGAGTTGCACAGCAAGGGAAGGAATGGGAAACGGTGGCAACTCTTATGCAATTAATGCTGTAGAGTGATAGGACAGTGAATTCCCATATGAAAGAGCAACTGATGGCACAGGATGAAACTAAAGAGAATGTGGCACAGGGAGATGCTCTGGAACTTTCTATAGAATGCCTACAGGAAATGGAGAACAAAGAATGTGCCCTCAGTTTAGAAGAAAATAATGTAAGAGAAGAGTTGCTTGATTTAATAGAAATGGACAGACATATTAAGATCCATGAAAGAAATAGACTACAGAAAGTTAATGAAACCCAAACAGTTAGAAATTTGCTAAAACAAACAGTAATTAGGACTTTTCATAGGGATTCATGCAATATAACAGAAGTAAATAGGATACATTACTGGGCAGCTAAATTAATAACAGATAAAGTCTTACTGCAAAAGCACAGGGCAATAAAGGAAAGGAATGGGAGAAATCAAATGCCATCATGAACGTATTGAATAGAGAAACCTATAAAGCAATTAAGACAAGAAGGGTCACTGTTAGAAGAGTATAGAAGGGTGAACAGATCAACAAAATACTCAGAAAGACAGACATGATGAAATCAATGTGCAGTATCAGAACAGATTTGGGTCTATCGTGCACTATTGCAAATAATAAACTAAAAATATCAGCAATAGCAGAAAAACTTAAAAAGTATGCAGATAAATACAAAGGAAAAGTACAAAAAATAGCAATTTATTGATGACCCAAAAAAGTTTTATAGATAATTGGGAAAAAAGGCAAAAGGAATTCAAACACCACCAAAAAAGAAGAAGAAATTGATACATTTTGGAGAAATATCAAGGAAGATCCTGTGGAACATAACAAAGATGCTGAATGGGTAAAAGAAGTAAAGGAAAGAATAAGAAGTTCAAAGGTACATGATATGAAATGGGATGAAGTAATGGTCAAAGAAATCAAAACAAAAAAAAAAAAACAAGGTATCGAACCAACACTGCCAAAGTTAAACTTGTTAAAAAACATTTATTATAAAAAATAATAAACGCTTATATGATTAAAGAATCACTTCATCAGATTGCTTCATCTCAACACAATACCTTATTTAAACATTAATAAATTTTAATGCAGATAAACCACTGGGACTTAATGAGACAGTCTCACTTAAACCTTTTTTTTTATATGCTAGTATATTATCTCATTAGCATATACATTATTTTTATTTTTTATTGTATGCTTGATGTAGAATGTTGAATGGACATTATTTTACACTTTTATATATATTTTTTACTATAGGTTTTAAGATACATGTTTATAGGGTACAGTGTTTCATTGGTTAATTGCATGCATTAAATGCTGATAGGCTGATTGGTTGTTTAAATAAGGTATTGTGTTGAAATGAAACAATCTGATGAAGTGATTGTTTAATCGTGAAAGTGCTTACTATTTTTTATAATAAATGTTGTTTTTTTAACAAGTTTAACTTTGGCTGTGTTGGTTTGGTACCATGTTTTATTTTAAATTAATTGTTTTATACTTGGAGCTGAATCCTTGTCCAGGAACCTGATTTTGTTTATTTGAGATTAAAACAAAGTTTGGCAAAGCTCCTAAATGGAAAACCCTAGGCCCAGATGCAGAACCTAACTTCTGGGTAAAAGTATTAACATCTTTACATGAAGATTTAGCAATGAGTAAGAATTATTTATACGCACACCCTAAACAGACAGCAACTTCGTTAACAGGAAAAACAATACATTTTTTAACCACGAAAGTTTGACTGGACACAGGTCCTTTTTCAGTGGAGGCCCTGGGAGAAAAGCTCCCATCACAAAAAATAGAATGCAAGTACTAGTACAACTACAAAATACAAATACAAGTTAAAAAATATATAGACAAATAACTTGCCTTCGGAAGTCAAAACTATACACTGGAATTGATGCTGACAGAGTTTATACTCATTTAGAAGAAAACTCAGTCATGGCAATATAACAAAAGGGTAACAAAAAAGTCATATGGAAGGAAAGATCATTTGTTGTTAAATAAAGTCATAATAGAACACTGTAAAAAGGGGAAGAATCTAAGTATGACACAGATAGACTACAAAATAAATTTGACAGTATTCCACATTCATGGATAAAAGAGTGCTTAGAAATATATAAGATACACCCTATACTGATTGATTACATTACAGTGACCATGAAATAGTGGCAAACCGCTTTGCAGTTAAGCTATGATAAAGGACAAATTTTTATTCCAGGTATAAAAATTCAAAGGGGGATATTCCAGGGTGATTTTTTTTTGTCACCAATATTCTCTTGTCTTGCCCCAAACCCATTAAGCAAATTGTCTACTTAAATTAGGTCATGGATATAATCCAGCTTCCAGAAAACAGCAAAGTGTAAACACTTCTCATCTTCTTTTTGTGAAAGATTTAGAACTGTATAGTTTATCAGAAGATGAACTGAAAGCACAGCTGCAAGTAGTTAAAACTTTTTCAGATGATATAAGAATGTCATTTGATCTTGATAAATATGCAAAAGCAACCTTTCAAGCAGGAAAGCTGCAGCACCAAGAAAACATCAGCCTGGGACAACAATGTGATATAAAAGAACTTGAAGAAGAGGGAGTGTATAAATATTCGGGAACTGATGTGAATAAAAGTAAGGAATATTTTAGAAGACTAAAATTAATAGTGAAAACCGCGCTAACATCTAGGAACAAAATCCAAGCTACAAACCAATTTGCTCTTCCTGTCCTAACTTACAGTTTTGGAGTGACTGACTGGCCCCAAGAGGTATTGGATTGATTGGTCAGGAAAACAAGAAGGCTGCTTCATGCTCATCAAATGATTTGTAGAAGTCACTGTATACCAAGACTATATATTCCCTATTCTGAAGTAGGTAATCGTAGGACTGCATACTTATCTGCTGACCTCACAAGACCCAAACATAGTGAAAGTTTTAAAACATTAGGAGAATACGTCTAAGATGACTTCCTTCCCTGCTAAGTTTAGCAGAAACATATCGGTGTCAAGTGGGGATGGAAATCAAAGCAGAAGTAAATAAAAATAGGGTAGCAACTGAATGTGTCAAAAAATAAAAGAAAGGATATAAGGTGAAGGATCAGATGAGAATGCAAGAAATGTGGAAGATGCATAAATATTGTTGAAAGTATAGAAATCTCCTGGAACAGCCTCATGTTGATCAAGATTGAATGCAGAAGTTGTTAAGGAGAAGTGAATTTAAACCAAAAGACAAAGGGTTAATATTGGCAGCCCAGGACAGTGAACTACATACACTTTGGTTCACAAAGTTCATTGAACATGTGGAAGAAACAGACAAATGTAGGTTTTGTAAAATAGAATTGGAAATAGTCACACATCTTGTTGCTGGTTGTGTTATACTATGGAAGAAGGACTGTATATTGAAAAGCATGATCATAGGCGGTTACTAGACTATCGACCCGGAGGTCATTCCAAGCCTAACCGTTTCATCCCAATGTAATACCACAGATACTCTAGTCAATACCCAGGATTGTATTAAGTAGTGACTTCCCATATCCAGAAGGGTTGTGGGCACTATTCCTGGTAAGAATTTACAGTGCTCCATCCATTCCTCCAGGTTTCTTTTTAACAGTGTCATAGAGATGCTCTGTTTCACCTGAATTGGCAGCCTATTCCAAATACACAGCAGTCGCTGGGAGACAAATCTGTCCCTCTGGCACATCCTATTCAATTTGAGGCCATATTTAGGTCCCTGGAATGGGTAGCTCTAGTCCAGTTTGATTTATGGATGTGCAGTAAATTCATTAGGTTTGGGTCAGAGATTGCTCTGTAATCCAGGCATACGTCTCCCCTAAGAAGTCTATACAATACTGAATATAGTGACAGGGTCTTTGGTCAGTCTGTGTAAGGCATGAGTTGGAGTCTCTTGATCTTCTTAGTTAGAAACCTCTGAGGTCTCTCCAATTGCTGCAGGTGCTTTGTATGGTATATGCCGAAATGGGCATTATACTCAATTATGGACCTGATTAGTAATGAGAAAAGAGGGTATAACCTCCTTTGCTAATCAAGTGTGCTACATAGAAAGCCTTCCTTACTACCATTCGTATAATGCTATACATCCCGATATTTAGATGAACTTAAAGGTAACAACCAATGACTTTGCTGATAATGTAAGTTCATCTAAATATCAGGAGGTATAGCATTATACGAAGAGAAGGTGTGTCACATTAGCAGTGAAATCATTGGCCACTGTCTTCTTTGAATAAAAGGCACCGTTTAACATTTGAAAGCTTATTGGATGAATGTTGTATTAAAAGGAAAAGATGGAGTCCCTATTTTATATGATCTGAAGAAGGTGATACCGAAAGCACTTATCGTGTTATATGGGACTTAAAAGAAGCCGAATTAGCTCACATTAACTATAGTAATATCCCTGTTATCTGCGGAAGTAAGGCATTCAGTTGTGCTTAGCCTTAAGAGTCGTGGAAGCTTTGTCTGCATAAATGCAACTTCAGCAAATGACTTGCGGGAAAGTACAACAACTAACGTAAATTTTGTGGCTTGCAAGATATTTTCAGCTGTTTTGGAGTTTACAAGTAGCTGAACTAGTCAAACAACTATAGGACCACATAAAGTAAGGCATTTCTATAGTATTTAGCCTTCGCAGATGTGGCTGATACTTTAAACAACCATTGTAATTGACTTTTTACAGAGCATTAACAGCAGCTGAGAACTTTGCAGCTTATATCTCTATGCTGCTTTCTTTGGCGACAATTCTTGGTTTAAACTAAAATCGCAATTGCCATTTTTGAGTTTTATACATGCTCACATGCTGAGCTTTTAATTGTTTTTTAATAAACAGGACTGGACGGTCTCTTGAAAATCATTTTTTGGTGAAATTTGTTATATATATTTGGACTGAAAGGTTGATACACTTGAATACAATGAAAGAGAGTTTATAACAGCTGTGGAGCTATGGCTTAATTCTTTCATACAGTTTTTTTCTACTAGCCATTGCGTTAGTAGTGAGTTATACATTTTTCTATTGTTCCAATCAAAGATGGCTTGGAAAATGTGTTCAAAATACAACAGCCACTGCAAACAAACTCAGATGCAGCAAACATGTATTTGGACAATGCTATAGCTTCTAGCTACACTAATTTAGGAAGGAAACACAAAAAATGTTTTAAACAGCAGAAAAAACAGCAGTGAGACAATAAAAAATGTTTTAAACAGCAGAAAAAAACAGCAAGGAGACACCAAAGAATGTCTTTAGCAGCAAACAAATCAGTTATTTAAAATATTTGGTAGAGAATCAGAACAAACAGAACAGATGATTTGCAAACAGTGAAAATAGCAAAAAAAAAAAAGCTTTGCAACAGTGAAAATAGCAATAAAATATGATTTAACAGGCACAGTAAGGCAGACAAATGCAGTGTACACAGTGCAGTTTAGTTTACAGTATTAAAATACAGTATTAAATAAGCAGACCACAATAAAAAGTGCAGTAAATAGTATAATCAAGCAGAAAAAAAAAAACAGACAAATTATGTTTTTTGGGAATCTCAGAAGCCTCTAGTCATCTGGTATCTCAGCTTAGAGTTGAGGCTGGTAGTTTAGCTCAGTTCAGCTCAGTTCAAAGAAGTGCATGGCAAGATTGTTGCACTGAGGATTGTGCAAATATTACAACATTGAAGTAGATGAGAGGGATTGGAAACATGAGACAAAGCCAGGGGCGGCTCGTGGCATCAGGCTGCCGGACTGCAGCCCCCTCAAACTATAAAAATTAAAAAGGAAAACAAAAAAAATTATTGTTTTAAATTTCGCGGACTTCGCGCATGCGCAGTAGTCCCGACTACCGTCGGTCTATGCGCATGCTCAAGGCAGTCCGGCAGGACCCATAGAGGGACACAAGGAGACG
The DNA here is from genome assembly GCF_019279795.1 of Protopterus annectens. Lineage (NCBI taxonomy): Eukaryota > Metazoa > Chordata > Ceratodontiformes > Protopteridae > Protopterus > Protopterus annectens. The sequence goes on from NC_056744.1 coordinate 805,425,105, forward strand.
TCTGTGCACTTTTAAAGTGCACAGACACGCTGGGAGGATATATCGCGTCCGGACTGCAACAGCAGCAGTCAGAACAGTCTCGGGAGGGAGCTTGGGATCTCGTCGTCGGGATGGAGCTTTACTGGGATCTCGTGGGTCTATGTGAGTATTGCACGGGCAGGATATGGTATGGAGAACAGACAGGTAAGTGTATGGTGCATTTTACTTCATGTGTTGGTGCTTTTAACTGGAGTTGTGTGTGTGTTAGCTGGCTGGTGCTGTTAACTGAAGTTGAGTGTGTGTTAGCTGGCTGGTGCTGTTAACTGAAGGGGGGTGTGTGTTAGCTGGCTGGTGCTGTTAACTGAAGGGGGGGTGTGTGTGTGTGTGTGTGTGTGAAAATGCCCCAGGTGCTTATGGTGGTGTGGTAGGGAATACCTCAGGCTTGAACCCTGTACCCTGTATGCAGGTGTTAAAGACTTGAGTTCCCTACCCACCACCATTTGTAAAAAAATTGCAGATTTTTGCCTCATATTTGATCTGATCTGTTCTTCATAATATCTGTGGTTTGTAAATGTTGCAATGCTTGATATTTGATGGTGTAGTAGTAGCATTGTTGCCTCTCAGCTGCAGGTTCTCAGGTTTGATTCTTGTCTGGGGTTCCTTCTTTGTGGGGTCCGTATCTTCTCCCTGTGTTTGTGTGGGTTTGCTTTTGTGTCCTCCCATGTTACAAAGACATGTCTGCATTATTTCGTCCTGGGCCTCTGCTGAAAATTGTTTTTTTGTTCCAAGTCAGACTGTCCTGATTAACAAATGTTAAATAAAATTGACAGGCATTTGAATTTCAGACTTCAGGTTTCTGAATGTTTAATTCCTTGCAGATTTGATGGTGCAGTAGTAGTATTGTTGCCTCACAGCTATAGGTTTTCTGGTTTGATTCTTGGTTGGGGTGGCTTCTGTGTGGAGTCTGAATCTCCTCCCTGTGTATGTGTGGATTTGCTCTGGTGCCCTGCCATTTTACAAAGACGTGTCTGCAGTATTAATCCCTGCGTCTCTGCTGAAAATTGTTTTTGTTCTGTCCGCAGTAAAATTGACCGGCATTTGAATTTCAGACTTCAGGTTTCTGAATGTTTAATTCCTTGCTGATTTGATGGTGCAGTGGTAGTATTGTTGCCTCACAGCTATAGGTTTTCTGGTTTGATTCTTGGTTGGGGTGGCTTCTGTGTGGAGTCTGCATCTCCTCCCTGTGTTTGTGTGAATTTGCTCTGGTGCCCTGCCATTTTACAAAGACGTGTCTGCAGTATTAATCCCTGCGTCTTTGCTGAAAATTGTTTTTGTTCTGTCCGCAGTAAAATTGACCGGCATTTGAATTTCAGACTTCTGGTTTCTGAATGTTTAATTCCTTGCAGATTTGATGGTGCAGTGGTAGTATTGTTGCCTCACAGCTATAGGTTTTCTGGTTTGATTCTTGGTTGGGGTGGCTTCTGTGTGGAGTCTGCATCTCCTTCCTGTGTTTGTGTGGATTTGCTCTGGTGCCCTGCCATTTTACAAAGACGTGTCTGCAGTATTAATCCCTGCGTCTCTGCTGAAAATTGTTTTGTTCTGTCCGCAGTAAAATTGACCGGCATTTGAATTTCAAACTTCATGTTCTTCAGAATACATAGTAGCACAACCTTTTTTCTAGCAATTTTCTAAGTTTATAAGATGAATATTTTAAATTTGTCCCTATTTTTGGGACTGTATTGCCCCATTATTGGCTTCGTCCAGGTTTTTGTGCTAAGGTTGACAGCTATGGCAAGAACTGAATTCACTGAATATGGACTGTAGAATTGTGCATATTTACTGATAAAGGTGCACTGTAGAATTGTGCATATTTACTGATAAAGGTGCACTGTAGAATTGTGCATATTTACTGATAATGGTGGACTGTAGAATTGTGCATATTTACTAATAATGGTGGACTGTGGAATTGTGTATATTTACTAATAATGGTGGACTGTGGAAGTCTGAGTAGACTTTTATGATAAATGTTCTCAACTGGGCAGTTTTGCCATTATGGGTGCATATGTTTTGTTTCATTGCTTACTGGAAAAATGTTCAAAACAAATTTAAAACACCCTCTAACAAGTGTACTGTATTGTACAAGGAATATAATTTTAGTACAATGAGGAAGGTGTATCAAAGAGCACATGTATGTTTGATATGCAAGGGGCCTATGATTCGAAAACAGCCCAAAATTAATCTTTATCTGCCACTGGCAAAATGTATTTTCTTTGAATGTGGGTTTCAATGCTGTTTCAATGAATGTGAGTTTCAAGGGCAGAGAAGTTTTAATGCTAAGTTTTCATTGTGAGACTGCATTGCTTTGTTTAACAGATGACTTAATGTTTGTGCTGTAAACTTTCAAATGAAGTCCAACTCATCATTGAAGTAAAGCAGTATGCACATTAGTGTTTATGGTAAATGGAGTGAAATAGCCAAGTAATGGTTCATTGGAATGGCTGCAGAGGCTCCATTCAACCATTATTTTGTCGGGGGGGGGGGGCAGCAAACTCAGACAGGCCCAGCTGAACTATACCTCCCAACTGTCCAGATTTTCAAAGAATGAATAGATTTTTGTTTCTTATTTTTGGTTTGTTGTTCATAAAATTTATAGTTTTAATTCCTAAATGATTTGCCAGAAGTCACTAAATAAGTTTCAGACTTCATAACCTTCATAAAAATGCATGTTAAAGTAAGAGCCGTTCTATCAACTGTCTCAATTTATACAAGAGCAATTTTTAGTACTGTTTATATGTGCCCCAAATATATTTGGCCTTGTTCAGATTTACTGCATTAACAGGTTGAGAGGTACATGCAAATAAATTGCTTTATAGAATTAGGCATAGCCAACCTCTCAACTGTCCCCAATTTTGGCTCAAAATGTTGCTCTTCCCCCTAATAATCCCTCCGCAAAATAGCAATTTTGGAAGAAAACATGGAGGGTTTACAATTAAGAAATAACTGTAATAACCAAAGTTATAGATTACTTGAAATGCATGTAGATTCTTTTATTTTGTCAGCTGCTCAAGGTAGCAGTACTAATTTTAAAGTGTCCCTTCTTTGACAGGTAGCAGCTGTATTGTGTGTCTATTTTATATTTTTGCATCACATTTTTGGTCCATTTTTCATAAAATTGTGTTTTTTGGCAAGTTAGTGACAAATCACTAAAGACTGAAGTTAGAAAATGACAGACATTTGAGTTTCAGATTTTATACCCTTCAGAAAATTCATACTAATGCAAGACCCATTCTATTATCTTTCTAAGTTTATTAGAGCAATATTTAAAAATTGTCCTTATTGTTGTGCCTTTGTCCCACTTCTGTGTATGGCTTTGTCCAGATTTCTTGCTCTTGAGGTTGAGAGGTATGACAAATGTGTCAGGGCCATCACAGTCAGCCAGAGAGATTTCAAATTGTGACATGCTTGTTGCACCCCACTCCCCATGTAGTGACTCTGGATGTGTCCAAGCAAGGCAAGGAGTAGTTGTATCTACCTTGGATGGGGAGGACACACTGCATAAGTACTACAGTGGCTTTTCATCTGTCCTTGATTTTGCAGAATGGTCTGGTTTCTGTCAGATTTTTGTACTGTTGATTTATGCTTATTACTCAGATTTATGCTTATTACTCAAAGTGCCTGTTGCTCTGTGTTTAAGTAGCAATGCTTTAATGACCATAAGGTAAGCTTGTCTGACATCATAAGATGCAAGTAAGCTTTAATAAGCATACTGTTAAAGAATTGCCAACATTGAAAGCCTTTCTGTTGTTGCCATGCAGAGAATACTTGACTAGATAATGTATAAGCCTTGGGTATTAAAGGACAGGATTCCATTATTTTAAAGCTCATTACACTTGTTGGAGACTTCCAGTCATCTCTACAGACTTTACCCGTAAACTAAACAGAATGCCAATCATGTGTGGTCCATAACCTGTACAGTAATCCTTTAAGCAATGTATCGTGAGCTTGTTTCTTGTTTGCTTTTCGTTTTTTACTTTTATCATGTTTTCCCCATGAAACAAGTTGTCAGGCAGCAGGTCTTTTTTGGATAAGAAACATTTTTACAAGTGGGGGCATCACATAGATTTCTACTTTCAGCATGTTGCTTGGTACTTTAATAAAGCTGAATATATTATAATTAGAACTGCAGTGCAAGGAGAAGTTGTTTGAGTTGAGTGCTTCTGTTTTTTCTTATACTTGATTTTGACTGGCATTCCAGTAATATATTTAAAAAGTAATTTATTTTTTCATGCCTCACAACCTTTTGTTTCCATCTAGATATTAAGTAAGCTGTCATGCAGCCAATGCATTCAAATATTTTTATTTTTCTACACTTATTTTTGTCTTGATTGGACTTTCATAATGATGGTTTGCCACCCAGGGCAGCGTATTTAATTAAAGTTAGTTTTTTGTGGTTTTGTGCATAGCTCCTCCCCTTTATGGTTGACCACACCCCTTCCCTTTGACCCCACCCATTCAGCATCTCCTGCAGCCCCCCTGTGATTTGAAGTCACCAGCCGCCACTGCACAAAGCATTACAGAAAACCATGAAGTTTATATCACTTGGGATCACTCATTAACAACAGTTCAAAAAATACATGCAAGAAAAACAGATATCGTAATCCATGAAAATAAGACAAAAGTACCATCGACAACTGAAATTGTTACACCCAGTAACTACAGTGCCTAAGGATACCCAGACAATTCCAATTGCAGTAGGAACAATGGGTCTTATAAAAAAGAATTTACAAATGTACTTAGAAATGTTACCAATACATGTAACTCTGTATGAATTGCAGAAGGAGGCATTACTGGACACGTTGCAGGTGAAGCACTTCTGACTAACATTAAAGACTGAAACAATGTTAATTTTATGAACTTTAATCATACTTTGACTTAAGAATGGAGCTCATTCCCATCATGGTATCAGAATCCCAAAAGACTTGGAGAAATTAAAAAAACTAACTATACTCACCAGCTATAATCTTATCTTTAGTAAACTGATATTTAAGATCATAAAGCTACTATACTGCCCCTCCAAATTCTGGCTTTAACTTTAGGCATCCAACTTACTGACTCATGGCTAGAAAGGAGGAGTGATCAGCCTTCATAAGACCAATACTATGAACCACTACAGGTAAAAGGGCCTTTGCAAACCTAGCCCCAGCCACACGAAATTCTCTAAAATCAGAATTCAATAAACAGTAGAGGCATTCAAAGCAAAGCTGAAGGAACATCTTCAAAATGAAGAAAAATCTAATTGCTTTTGGGATACTGGATAACTTCTAAATTAGCTTTATAACCCTCAAATTTCTTAAAACCTTTTCACATAAGTTGGTGGTCTATGCCTTGTGCATATTCTTATGTGAATTTTATAATTCTGTTGTTCTTGTATTGTAAATAATGTATACAAGTTATAATTGTGCTATTCATTTCTTTGTATCCAAATTGTTTTATGTACTATAGCTCTACTGTATTCTTGATGAATCATTTGCATCTGTATTAATTTATCTCAGCTTTATTTCTTCATAGGTAGATTCTAGACTTGGAGTCCAGGGTTCCACTGAGAAGCCTTGCCCAAACTCCCAGTTGCCCAAAGAAGTGTCTTATTAAGTGGCTTGCTCAAGATCACACAATAAGCAAATGAGGCTGAGGAAATCAAACTCTGCACCACAGGAACTACTGCTCAGATCCTTAAGTTTCTGCTCCAACTACCGGAACTTATGTTTTGTAAAATTGTTTTTATAGATTATATGAGTTTATCATAGTATTCTTATATGTTTTGTAAACTGCTGCTAATTTTAACTTATTACACTTGCTCAACTTGAACTTGAATTGGGCTGAAAAACATCAATACACTGCCTGGTTAACAAACTACAATAAACGAATTAACAAATTTATTCTCGTCCTTGTGGCCCATGTCATGTAAAGAACTGCAGTAGGACCAGTTTAGTTACTCAGTGAACTAATAAATTATAAAAAAAGAAATAAACAAGAATTACAGTGAATGATTGTCTGCAGGTAGACTAAAATGAACTTAAATTACTTACAGAAAAAGGAAAGAATTATACATTGGTTCATAGGAGGTTACTAGTCTATCGACCGAGAGTCATTCCAAGACTAACCATTTATACCCCAAGAATTACAAGAGTACATTTTTTCAAACCCAAGATTATATTTAGCAATGAATGCACATATTTAAGAGGGATGTGGGAGCTATCCCCAGCAAGAATTTATGATTAGCCATCCATTTTTCCAGGCTCTGTTTAAACAGAGACATAGTACTCTGTTATGAATTGGTAACCTATCCCAGAGAAGTAGCAACCTTGGTTGATGAATTTGTCCCTCCAGCACATCCTGTTTATGTTGCAGGCCAGATTTAGGTCACTGGAGCAAGAAATTCATTCCCATTTGACTTGCAGATGTGCAGCATTTTCATTAGGTTTGTGTAAGTCAGGCACAGGTCTCCTCTGAGTAGTCTATATGCTACAGAGTACAATGACAAAGACTTCAGTCTGTCCACATAAGTCATGTGCTGGAGTCCCTGGATGATCTTAGTTAAAAATCTCTGTGGTCTCTAGAGTTGCAGCAAGTGCTTGGTACGGTACATTCCAAAAGGGGCATTATACTCAATTATAGGCCAAATGAGTGACGGATATAGGGGGGATATAACCTCTCTTGTTCTTGAGGCAATTCCTTTGCTAATCAAATGCGCAACATAGAATGCCTTTTTTACCACAGTAGCCACATGGTGGTCAACGTTAAGGTCACATTCTACTTGTGTTCCCAAATCTCTCACTACTGTGTTTGTGGCTAGGGTATTGTTGATTATTTGATAGTATATAGGGTTACTGTTTTTCCCGAAGTGAATGATGATACATTTTTTCACATTCAATTTATGTCCGTGGCTTTGGCATCAAGCATTGGTCTGTGTACATCCCCCCTGGAGTATACTGCATCATTTGGGGATTCAATGATTGCACCTAGTTTGCAGTCATCAGCAAACTTGGTCAGTCATAACCCTTTTATTTTGGCCTGAATTTCTGAAAAATATATACCAAAAGAAAGGGGGCCCAGTACAGAATTTTGTGGTACACCACTAGTAGTGACAGGTCTGCAGGTTGGGGTGGAGTCCACCACTTTGATAATGATGTGAGAACAGTTAGTGAGCCAATTTGCAACCCACCTCACCACAAAAGGGATGACATTCAGTTGGGCAAGACTGTCAATAATGCTTGAATGTGGGATTGTGCCGAAGGCCTTGGCCAAGTCAAGATATGCTGTGTGCACAGATTTTCCCTCATCTATGGCCTTAGTTATACTTTTGAAAAAGTTTACTAGGTTTAATAGACATGATCTGCCCTTGACAAAGCTGAACTGTGTTGGATCAAGGGTCTGGAGATTGCCTATATCCTTATTTACGAAGTCAACTGAATCACCGATGTGAACAACAGAAAATAAAAAAGTGAAACCACTACGAGTACACTGATAAGTGCTCTCACACCCCAACAGTATATGTATAAAACTGAAGACAATGAAATGTACACATATACTCCCAATTTATTAGAACAGTGGTTAAAAACAGTGTTTTACATAATAAAATCACACGGATAGAGGTTAAGCACTTTCACCCAGCATATCAGGGCTTCTTCAGAACTAATGACATGGTTCATTACAGGTGTTTTAAGCCTTTTCTGGTGCCAAAATTCAAAACTAGAAAATTAAAGTGATAGTTACTTCTAAACAGTATAACTTGTTGCTGGTATCAAACAAATGTATGCATGACATAAGCCAGAACCATAATTTATACAAAATCACTAACAAATGCAGTACATATTTTAATGATATATTAGCTATGATAAAAAGTGAATGTGATACTTAAGACAACTGTGATTATATAGTAAACCATTGTAAAACATAGTACATACCAATAAATATCATGTAAATAAAATATTAATATGTAAAAATGTAAAAATCTTTTAAAAGATAATTATGAAATGTAAAATATTCCCTAAGTAGAATCCTAAATTCTAAATATAAAAATATTTACTAAAATCTTCCTTAATAAATTAAACTTAAAGTCTGTATGATGAACTAATAAATGGCAGATTGAGTATAGATAGTCCCAATAATAAATTTATTTAAAATCATGTACAAATAATGGTTTGAAAATTATTTGAAGAAGAACATTAACAAAGGTTTAATAGGAATAAATTCATTCAAACCTGGGGGTCTGGTGGCATCTAAATATATTTGCCACCATACTTCTTTATAACTAAGTAAACTTTTAATATCACCCCCCTTAGGGTCGATTTTAATCACTTCCAGTATTATAAATTTAAAGTGATGATCATCATCTTCCCTTTCGATATGTCTGTAAAGTGCGTTATTACTGTCTTTGGTCTTAATACAGTATATATGATCATAAATCCTTTTTCTAAGGTTTCTTTCAGTTTTTCCTACATAAAAACTAGCGCATTTCTGACAAATGCTCAGGTATATCACCATCTTAGTGTTGCAATTCCCAGCCTGTTAACAGTACTTCTATGCCCATTGCTTAAATGTATAATAGTCTCGCCAGACATAAAATTACACTGTCTACAGGTACCACATCTCGGGCTCCGTACTGAGATCAACTTATTGTCTTTTACTCCTACGTGTTTATATTCGACTATTTGCTTAATATTGGTTTCCATTTTAAATATAAAATGTGGTTTAGAACCTATAATTTTGGTTAGCTGGGTATCTTTAGATATAAGATACCAAAAATCATAGATTAATTTCTTAATATAACTCGCTGCTATATTAAATTGTATAATGAAGGACTTTTGGAATATATCCGCATTCAAAACAGGTGTCTTATTATTATCTTGAGATGTAACTGCCTCATGTGTAGTCAAAATATATTTCCTTCCCAGTAATGTTTGATATCAGCTGTTCCTCTATTGTAATATATATTGAATGGTATGGTCCATCATATTTACAGGATATCCTCTTTGTGTAAATAATTCCTTAATGAAGTCCAATTCAATATTTAATAATTCATCATTAGATGTCATACGAGCTGCTCGTACACATTGACCTTTGAATATATTGTTCTTCATTTGCTCGGGATGACAACTGGTAAAATGTAAATAATTGTTAGAAAAGGTATCTTTCCTGTATATGGAAGATGCAAGTAATTTAGTTTGGTACTGAATAAAAGTATCCAGATAAGGTAAACCTGTATTATTATGAGCATAAGTGAACTTCAAGTATTCACTACTCGAATTCAAAACATCAATAAAAGATTCCAGGGTCTTATTGTCTGCATCCCATAAAATATATATATATCATCCAAAAACCTGGAATAATATTTCACATGCTTATAATATTAACTAGCAAATAATATCAAGTCCTTCCAGTAAAGCACAACTAAATTAGCATAGATGGGAGCACAAGCAGCTCCCATCGCTACCCCTTAATTTGCTTGAAGTATTCACCTTCAAAGTAAATGTAATTATTATCCAACACAATGGACATCATCTCTTCTAATAACCTGATTTCATCCCATTCCAGATTGGAATATTTAAAAATGCTGACACTGAATGCTTCGAGCCCTTTATCCTTTGGGATGCAGGAGAATAAATCTATTACATCTATGGTAAGAAATGTGATATGATCAAAGTTCATATCGATAGGATAATTGCTCAAAAAAAACCCAGGAATCCTTTACCATATGAGTAACTTTTTCATATAAAAATTTTAATTTAAAATCAATATATTTACCTATAGGGAAGGTCTTAGATTTACTACCTGAGACTATTGGTCGAAAAGGTGGGTCGTAAACATCCTTGTGAACCTTGGGTATACCAATGAGGATGGCTAACCTAGGAAATTTAACAATTAAAAAGTCGTATGTCTCTTTGGTAATTCTCCCATCTAAATAATATTCTTCTATATAAGAATCAATTCTTTGATAAGCAATATTAAGTTCATTAATGGAAATGGGTGTATAATTACCAGATGCAAGTCATATAACTTTTTAGTATATTCCGTACTATCATATAAAACAACTCCGCCCCCCCTTGTCTGGTTTCATTACTCTAATGTTCATGTTATCTCTAAGATCACACAATCATTTTTCTTCTTCTTGTGTTAAATAGAAGCGAATTGTTTCAGTTTCCTCGACCCATAATACAATTCCCTAATGATAATATTCTGAAACGTTTCAATAGCGGGGTGACTTGGTGGAGCAAAGCTACTAGCTTTCTTAAAAGAACACTAGAATGTCCTCCATAGCCATAATTATCATTCTCATACTTATTCGAATTATTAAAATAAATATCTAAATTAACTTTCCTAATGTACTTATTAAATTCAATTATATTATCAACAAAATCAAATTTAGGATTTGGGATAAATTTCATTCCCTTAGTAAATAAATCAAAATGTACTTTGTCAATATTCAAATCAGTATAATTAAAAATATTAAAATTGTTAAATGTATGTACTTTTCCTTTAATTTCAATCACATTTAAATAAATATTACTATTATTAAAAACAAATTCAGAAGTTGAAACATTTTTATAATCTACTACCCTCTCATCCCCATGTATTTCTGGTATCCGCTTTTGTAAGGTTGTGTGTATTGTTTTCCTTTGTGTATTGTTTTCCTACCCTCTGAAAATCCCTTTTGTGAGTATATTGTATATTAGGGTGAGAATCACCATACCCCCCCTGATAGTCTAAACTCCCTCTGTCATCATTCTGCTGTGTATATATACTAAAGTCATCATTAAAGTGTTTCGTAGGATGCATATTAGGCCAAATATATGCTGTATTGTTGGTGTATTGCTCACAATCTCTATTTAATTTTTTTGTCTTTCTCGGTTTAATATTGGAAACCCATTTTTTGGCTTCCAAATACTGTTTATTATACAAATTCTCCCATTGGGAGAATAATAAATCATTGAGATTATTATTATTCAATTTTTCAGCTTCAGATATAAGTTTGCTCAATTTTTCTTCATTATATTGAATTAACAGACGCATAAAATCAAAACCGCAGTTGTCAAAAAACTGTTAAACTCTTTTTCCATATTTGCAGTAAAATCAAGACCTAGGGGCAACTTAAAAAACCTAAGGCCCTTAGGTACTATGTTCATTTCCAAGTTTCTAGACAAATAAGCATTGTCAATTTTTACACCGTTGATATTTTTTAACTTTTTACCAAGTGAAAAAATCATAAGTCTTTAGATTATAGTACTCTATATTGTCCTTTCTTAAAATATTGTCTGCACTTTTAAAATCATCTGTACCATGATTAAACAACAAAAACTCATTAAATTTGTTGTCTTCTCCAACCGGATGCTTTTGTGTAGTGGGATATACTGTACTAGAAGATTTAACAGTACCTTTATCTTGTTGTGTAGATCGACCAGCAGCAGTTGAATATGTTTTTGCAGGCAAAACTCTTTTAGGTTTGGCTCCAGTTCTGATAGCCTCATCGTTTATGTCATATAATGAAAAATCAAATGTAAAATCAGATAGATTGATTTTACTATGATTATAAGATTCATTAATATCCAAGGTATTTAACCCCCTCCTTACACATTCTCCTTGTCCATTCGGTATCTCTAAACTGTCTGATGAAACAGCTTCTTCACGCACATTAGATTTCATATTGTTCCTGTAAACAGTGTCCACTTCAACTGTTTTATCATCAGATACTCTTTGATGGTTGTGTCCTAGAGAAATAGAAGTCTCTATATTAGCAGAATAGGTAGGCTCAACCAGCGCACTACAATTCTTGATAGAACCTGGCAATTGGGATACAGGAACTGGATAGCCATTCTGCAAAAGTTGTTTGACTAAAAAGGTGAAACTGTTCAGTTTGCCCTTTAGTCCATTGATGTCATCTCGAATATGGGAAAAATCCTCTGTTTCCAAGTGCTGTGAAGATGTTTCTCCTCTACCGGGTGATGCACCGGTGTGCTCCATGGTAAACGACAACTGAATCACCGATGTGAGCAACAAAAAATAAAAAAGTGAAACCACTACGAGTACACCAATAAGTGCTCTCACACCCCAACAGTATATGTATAAAACTGAAGGCAACGAAATGTACACATATACTCCCAATTTATTAGAACAGCGGTTAGAAACAGCATTTTACATAACAATAAAATCACATGGATAGAGGTTAAGCGCTTTCACCTAGCATATCAGGGCTTCTTCAGAACTAATGACATGGTTCATTACAGGTGTTTTAAGCCTTTTCTGGCGCCAAAATTTAAAACTAGAAAATTAAAGTGATAGTTACTTCTAAACAGTATAACTTGTTGCTGGTATCAAACAAATGTATGCATGACATAAGCCAGAACCATAATTTATACAAAATCACTAACAAATGCAGTACATATTTTAATGATATATTAACTATGATAAAAAGTGAATGTGATACTTAAGACAACTGTGATTATATAGTAAACCATTGTAAAACATAGTACATACCAATAAATATCATGTAAATAAAATATTAATATGTAAAAATGTAAAAATCTTTTAAAAGATAATTATGAAATGTAAAATATTCCCTAAGTAGAATCTTAAATTCTAAATATAAAAATATTTACTAAAATCTTCCTTAATAAATTAAACTTAAAGTCTGTATGATGAACTAATAAATGGCAGATGGAGTATAGATAGCCACAATAATAAATTTCTTTAAAATCATGTACAAATAATGGTTTGAAAATTATTTGTAGGAGAACATTAACAGAGGTTTAATAGGAATATATTCAGATTTTAGTAAATATTTTTATATTTAGAATTTAAGATTCTACTTGGGGAATATTTTACATTTCATAATTATCTTTTAAAAGATTTTTACATTTTTACATATTAATATTTTATTTACATGATATTTATTGGTATGTACTATGTTTTACAATGGTTTACTATATAATCACAGTTGTCTTAAGTATCACATTCACTTTTTATCATAGCTAATATATCATTAAAATATGCACAGCATTTGTTAGTGATTTTGTATAAATTATGGTTCTGGCTTATGTCATGCATACATTTATTTGATACCAGCAACAAGTTATACTGTTTAGAAGTAACTATCACTTTAATTTTCTAGTTTTGAATTTTGGCACCAGAAAAGGCTTAAAACACCTGTAATGAACCATGTCATTAGTTCTGAAGAAGCCCTGATATGCTGGGTGAAAGCGCTTAACCTCTATCCGTGTGATTTTATTGTTATGTAAAACGCTGTTTTTAACCGCTGTTCTAATAAATTGGGAGTATATGTGTACATTTCGTTGCCTTTAGTTTTATACATATACTGCTGGGGTGTGAGAGCACTTATCGGTGTACTCGTAAGTCCATGATGATACAGATATATTCAAAATAAGGATTCAGTCTACTAGACTCTTCATTAGGGTATCATTTACCTTTTGTAGATCCTGCTAGCTTCTCTCATCTGAGTTTCCTGTTGTGCTGTCTTTGTTCCAAAGGACTTGATCTCTCTGAAGAGTGGTCCATTCAGCCATGTAATGCATTCCTTAATGGTAGCAGGAATGCAGTACGTAATTGCTATCTCCATCTATTGACACACATTTGACTTAATCATGTCTGTTGTCATGCAGAAAAAAAGCGTAAGTTCTGTGGAAATAAACAGATGTGCAGTGCTTGCAAAAGAACATATGTGCAATTAATGGGAATAGCAAATAATATCGCTAAGTTATAAAAACTTTGGTATACAGAAAAATCTGTGCTGTATATCAATGTGTTGCTTACCCATTAACAAATTCAGTACAGATGGCAAAATGATTTCACCAAAAATCTCTGTGAAGGCATAGTAGCCATAATGAGCTGTGATCTTTCATAGTAGAGGTCATTCTACTTATGAAACTGGGGAAACATTCTAAGACCATAAAAACATGTAGCAATGCATAAGACCATTCAAATGTTTGGTGTTATAGTGAAAAATGTACAATTTTAGTTTAGTCAAATATGCTAGTTTTCCATTTTCTTTGGGGAATCTATCATGAAATTCCAGAATTCGAATTGCCTGTCTGCTGGAATAGTACAATATTCCTAAAGATCTTGTATTTTAAATGAGAATAATCATAACTTGTTTATCTTCTTATAACTTTTATGTGTTATGTTAGTTTATTTTATTTAGTGCTCTGTACTTGGAAATAGTTTTGCTTCTATATGAATTCATTAAAATTGTAAAGGAGTCAACAGACTCAACAATCAGTGGGTATAATTCCCAGAACTGCAGCTTATGGAAATAAAATTTACATTGTTATGATAATTCTAAGTCAGTGTTCCTGACTGACACGTTAGAGCAGAATGTGACAGAAGGCATACAATTTCATGTATGAAACATTTGACATAATTTAAAGAACTGGGCCTTTGTTGGCATGCTTCATTATAGCAATATGGAATAAAGTACAAATAACTGACTAATCTTGTGGAAATGAGCAACATGTATGCTCTTCTACTGGGAGATAGCTGGAGAGAACTGTATGTTTCACATTGAAATTGATATGAGGCCCAACATCAGCCTCCCTTAGGGGACCAAGGGGACCATCAGCCACATGGTAATAAAATTGTGGTCATACCTAAAAGAGCTTGATAGATCAAGCATGATAGAATTCTCTAAACTACCGAAGGGGGTATAACATTTTTAGAGTGAAAGGACAAATAAAGACAATCCTAAGACGGACTTTATGCAGTCCTAAAAGATATCTACACTAATATTCTCGTGGACATTATTTAAGGACAACTATACTCTAAATACATAATTTTTCTTCCTAGGATCTGTATTCCTCTCTGCAAAATGATTGTCACACTGTAATATTACTATAGTCTATACAAATATAAAAATACTTTGAAATGCATATTGCAACTACAATACAACTGCATTAACCTTTTCCTACCAAAACAAATGCAAAAAATTAAACAGAAAGTAGAATACTCTAACACCACAAGAAAGTACACAACATTCATTAAATAAATACATTTCAATAAGAGAAATTAAATACAAATAAAAGCTCTTACCTGTCTCTATAGAAAGTCACACAGAATACACCATTAGTCAATTGTTAGCCTGTAAGAACCCCTCCAACATTCAAAAGTACTATACCATAAAAAACACAAATTCCCTGTAGAAGTGAAGAATAAAATCATAATGTCTATGACTTTATACCACTGATCCCAGCACTTGTTTATTACCTCCTTAGTACAGTGTATTATCTTTAGCTATTCCTTCACTTTCCACCTACTATATATATATATATATATATATATATATATAAAATTTTCTTAACCTTTTGTTTTTTTTGTTTGTCCTAAATGTTAAATTCATCTTCTTTCCTTTTCTTGGTAGGTTTTCATTAGTTCTCCTCTGTAAATAAATGTAGGTGTTGTTACATGCCTTTGATTCAATGACAACTCATGGCAACTCTGTTGGTAGTTGTTCTGAACCATGTTCTGTCTTTAGTCAGGTGACTGATCAAAGACAGTGGGGTATCTATAACTGTAGATGTTTCAGCCACATAGGGGCAAAGAAAAGTACATTTTGCAAGGGACAGTTTTTCTGTAACCCCATAGATGTTGTTAGCTAACTTGGTAGTGATTTATTTATTTCTATTTTTATTTTCATATATTCATTCCACAATTTTCTCCCTTCCTCTCTGTGTTTCTGTTGCAGGTAATGTTCCATAATAAATAATAATTTTCTGACAGATATTATATTATTATATATTATTTTTTGTCTCTCTGTAACAACCTTCACTTTTTATTCTTTGTTAAGTAGATATACTAATCACAAGTCTCTATCGTGAAATCACAAGCCTACTTACAGTTCTTGTAACAGAGCAGGAAGATGACCCTTGCAGATTAGACAATTTATATGGTGGAGCCTAGTACAGGTTTACATTGATTCAAAGAAAAAAAAGATTAATTTTATATTAATTCAGGTCTTGTTCTCTAATTACTAATTTATAATGTTTGCCTTCACTTTTGTCAGAATTTTTTTCTCTGCTGTAGGGTAAACTGTGTGATGATGACTCGGTGACTCATCTTTATAAAATATGTACTCTTTTTACTGGTAAAAAGCTACCCATAAGTGAAACCCTTCTACAAAAGTAAAACTGGGCAACAATCTGCCATAGTTTCCTTAGTGATTGCATATCATACAGTCGGTGCTAGATACAGCATAAATAAAAGTTAGCATTTGCCCTTTATTAGACTTACTGTCTATTATAGTGATATAAATTACCTCTGTAATGATGCCTATTAAACAACACAATTGATTTTAATGATGTCTGTGGCAGTGAACCACAAATAGCAAGACTAATGAATTTGGAAAGGGTAAATATTTTAGAAAGGGGAGTCACCACCACACAGTTTATGTTCGAGCAGAGAAATGATTAGTTTTAAGGAAACAACAGTTCCTCATAGAATCAGACAGATGATAAAGGAATTTGTCTGGATGGGCCCTATAAACATAGTTAGGATGAAGGCACAAGTCAAAGAAGGTGGAAGTCAAGATAATAACAAAACATACATCATGTATAGATAAGCAAAATGACAAAGAAGGGGCATTATAGTAAGCATGCTAGAACGATGGTTGTGAGGATGATCAAACAAAGCCTTACAAGAATAGCATAGTCCTGTATGGCAGAGAGCACATTAGGTGTAAAGCCTTAAAAGAAGCACCAGTGATACTTCCTATGGAGAGGGAGAAACACAGAGAAAGAGGAATTAAGAAGACAGTCCAACTGAAGGGGGAATGAATGGGGACAGATAGGGTACACTCATTAAGGTTTGAGGGTATATGATTGATGACTGGACTTCTGGATCTGTTATATGGTAAGGCACAACAGACCACAGTCTTTAAAATAACTGGAAGAGATCAGATGTAACTAACTTGGTAAAGCATCAGCATGAATGAGTCCCATTAACCTGAACACATTTCACTATAGATAAATTCCAACTTTTAAGAGTCACAGCAGCAGAGTATATGGAAGCCAGTTGTGTTCTCAGAAGAAATTACTTTTATTAATCGTTTTGAAGTGACCAAATATCGCATGAAGATGAATGTATAAGTGACTTCTATGCCACTATAACTAGTCCTTTTCTATCTCTATACAGACATTTAGTTCCAGTTTTGGTAAGAAGTTGAGAAACATTTAGTGTTCCAGCTATTGTACACCTAACATAACTGAATAAGGATGCATCATTTATTGTCATTTTTATTGAAGACGACATAATACACAGGTTTCATAGTAGTTCAATCAACCAGAGTAAACCATAATATGATTTTTTTAGTCATTTTTTTTTAAATGTTCATTCACTTGTACTGAAATCATCTGATTCTATCAAAAGAGATAATCAGTTCAAGGTCTGAGACTTCAAAATAGTATCATGTTGCAGGTAAAGCAGATCACATTTCCCAGAAGTATTAAATCAAGAAAATAACTTCATTGAAAATGGCAGCCTTGCATCACAGTGAAAACAGGGAAGCAGAAGCAGAACATAGAAACAGAAAATGGTAAACCCACAGGTTAATAGTTTCTTAGACAATGGGTGCAAAAATAACACTTTCTCACTTGAAAAAACACATATTGAATAACTATGCATTATTCTTTAATATATGCACAGCCTTCCTGGTTTTAACCTTGCTGCAAAATAAAATGGCATTATCCTCCCAGAGTTTGAACTGTGTTCTTTCAGTGACTGCACCTGGAGTAATGTCCATCTCAAATATCTCTTCTGTCTTTAGTTTGGTCATAAAATTAAAGATAAAAATAAAATAATGCAGTGGTGTTTCTGGGAGGACATTGCTCTTCTGCATCACACAACATATTACAGCAATTATAGCATTGTTGCCTCACAGTAAGATGCTGTCCGGTTCGATTCTCAGCTAGAGCATCTTCTGCGTGGAGACACGCGTGAATGGGCCTACTTTCGTTGAAGGTTGTGCGTCAAAGCTGGTAACTCAGCACGTAAAAATCAACTACCAATCATTAGCGGACCGGAGTTCCGCTGTGGCGACCCCTAACCGGGAAAAGCCGAAAGACACAAGGACAGTCTTTGCTGGAAGTAGAAAATCCTATCTGTAACTTTGCATTCGTCACAAAAATGATGTTTCATCCAAAATCAGACACATTTTAAAGAAAGGACAGACAACATCAAGAAGTATATAACTGAACAGATTTATCTGGTATTAAAGAAGACTTCTTCAGAATAAGAAATCCATGTAAAACAATCCGTATGTAAAATTTAAACATCCATCTGACAAATCACATGATGAATTGAACAACTAACAATACATAAAAATATTCCATCTATAAAAACTAAGTATAAAACTATAAAACATTTATTGTTCAGTTTAACATTTTCTATAATCCTCTATCTTTCAAAAGCACTTAATATTTATAACCCCATTAAGTCCAGGCACTTTGTCTGCTTGCAACCTAAGCTGCCAAATAGTTTCTAACTGTTCCACTTCAATTTTATTATCTCCCTTTCCAGGATCCATACATAACTGATGATCTGCAAAAATAATACTCCTCACAATCTGAGCATGTCAACTTGTGCTTATATAAAGCATGATTAATATTTCCTATATTTATATATTAAATGTGCTCAAAAATATATTTACTAAACTTCCTTGTGGTCATCCCAAAATAAAATGAATTACAGGATGAACACTCAGCTAAGTAAATCATTCTTTTTGAGTTGCAGTTATAATGAACCTTAGTGTAAATCATTCTAACCCAAGTTTTCACTATTAGAATAAGCTGTCTTGCTGTCTCATAATAGGTATATTAACTCAGTCTCAAGTTATCAGAAAGGCTGGGATATTATTCTTTCCAACAGAAGTAAGCACACCTTTTAAGTTGCATACTTACAAATAAACATTGCACAATGTACATTCTATTAATTTCATAAGCTGAGAGTGAAAAACTGAATGAATATGGTGTAATTGTAAGAGAAATGGCAGACATAAACAATTAATTGGGCTATATATTACAGAAGTCTGTTAAGCACATGCAGTTTAACATTCTGAGTCTGTAAATACTGTCAACTGAAATCAATACATATTTCTAAATAATGGTTACTGGTGCCCACACATGTAGTAGCATAAGATTATTGCTATGTGAAATTTAAACATATAGTTGAGAAAATATATATTTACTAAAACATTACTAGTAAATGCATTCATGGCAAAATATTTACCGAATCTATTTCCAAAGTGGGCTATTTATACAGTAGCATGCATAACTTTTGAGTTTTAAAATGTTATATTTAATGTGTTAGACTTTTGTTTGTTTCATGATCTCTCAATTGCAGGAGTGATGACAACATATTTTCTGAGTGCAAGAGGTAACCCAGGACATGCAGTAAAGGATTTATAGGAACTGTGTTATTGTTTTCTACTTTTTGTTTTAGTTTATGTCTCTAGCGTATGACTTAATGAATGAAAAGGTATCTTCTGTTTAAGGCATCAAGGCAAAATCCATGAAACCTAAGAAAGGAAAAAGAAGTTTTACAAATTAAAAGAAAAAATCAAATAGTACAAACAATTGAACACAATCCCCCAGATTCACTAATCTTCCATGCAGGGCTAGCGTAGTCCTGCACAGAAGCATCCGTTTAGGAGGAGGACGGCAGCGTGCCATGCATATTAATGAAGGCTCACTGCCTGACCTCCTAGGCTTACACAGAGTGTGTATGAGTGCAGGGGATGTGTCTGAGAGCAGAGGTCTCAGAATAAACATGCCCCTGCAATGTAGAACAGCACAAAGTGGAAATAAATGAGCGAGACCGCTCATAGGTGTCCGCGTATCCCCAACAGTCCCCCATTTGTACAACAGCAACATTGCATAAAATCAAATTAAGTAACCCCCTTTTTTTTAAATCCGAGTATAGCTAACTGTAGGTGCACAAGTGTGCCCATTGCTTAGCTATGGTTAAAGCAGCTTAAAAGGCTGAAGAGGATAACAAGGAAGATATATGCAAATGAAGCAGCACAGCAATAGTGTAGTGGGCAGAGCATTTGCCTAATGAGCAGGCATTCCCGGTTCAATTCCCACTGCATCATAGTCTATTCTACATGGCAAAGCATGTTATAACCAATATTTTTGTTGCAAAACCCACAAAATAACATGTATTTATGAACTGGAGTACTGCATTAAATGCACATGTGAAGCGTCAGTGTCATAATAAAAGGCACTAGTAAGCATGTTTAAGCACAAATAAGCAGTAATAAGCATATATAAGCACTAGTAAGCATGTTTAAGTGCATTTGTGGGGGGTAAGCATTGTCTACACAGATTAAGCAAAGTAGAAGCTAACTGGGTGTAAGAAACTGTGACCGGAAGTTAGCAGTGCTTACCTCCACGCAAACCCATGCAAACCCGCTTACAACTGCTTTTAAAGTGCCTTAATCACTCTGTATCCAATGAGCCTTGTTCTGCCCAGTAACAAAATAAAAAGCCATGCAGGTCTTGAACACAGGACCCTACACACCTTAGTCCCAGTCACTATCCACCAAGCCATCACAGAAGTGCAGAAGAATGAGGTAGTAGTAAACATGTCCTCACCATAGTATAACCAAACTGAACCTGTGAAAGGCATCATTATCCAGCCAATAACTGACTACATAACATAAATATGTGAACTGGAGTAAGGCCAGAAGTGAAGTGTAGTTGTAATAGAGTGTCAAAGTCCCCAATAAAACACAAGGACCCCACAGAGTGTACATACACATCAATCAGGGATGCTAGGCATATATACAAGGTGTAATGAATAATAACACAATACCAAAAAGGCATTATAATGAATGTCTACTGTAGGCAACACCAAGCATTGCACAGGCCAGCTTAGGAGGTGTGAGCAATGTGTACACCAGCTAACTCTTTGTGCCCAGTGGTATACCCCTTTAAACAATGCCATTCTTAGATAAGCAGGTTTGCCCATAGATTAGCCTGTTCAATACCAGCCAATCACAGAAAATTGTGGGGAATTGGCTCTACTTAAACCCAAGAGGAGGGAATACAGCTAATGACAGGTTGTAGCTTCCCCTTGCAGGCAACTATGGCAGTAAGGGGAGAAGGAGTGCACTTCCGGGTGCAGCGCTGGTGCATCTAGGAGTCCAAGGTCATGGCTGGACTCCTAGTTAAAGACCATGCACAGATACTGCTGCAGGGCCAGTACCAGGGCTCCCAATATAAGGCAGAGGACTGGGACCATCTCACCCCTGGCCTCACCAGTGCCACTGGCATACCCCAAACTGGTGAGCAGGTCAGGCACCACTATGCCAACCTGAAGCAGTGGAAGGCGGACCTCTTGGAGGTGTGGCTCCAAGAGGCTAAAGCATCAGGGGATGTCCCAGCCATGTGTAATTATCAGTCTACTACCTGTTTAATAATTGCCAGCTCAGATATATCATGGATAGGTATGGCTATATATTCCTCTTATGTCCCCCACAGCTGCAATGGAGTGGGCCACGAACCAGGAGGCCCACATCTGCCACCTGGCTTGGTTGCGATGCGAGGCAGGTCAGTAATACTCATGCTTTTACTGTCATAGGAAATAAAATTAAAAGCAGTAGTAAAGTAATTGCTAGTATAAAATCTGTATTGTTCAAGGCAAATACTGCATACACTAGAGAATATGGCAAGAAGAGTCTCATATTGTTAGTATGGCAATAAACGTGTAATACCCTGACAAAACAGGTCTAACTGTTGGACTGTATGTGTATATTTTGGTATCATATGGTAATGTAGATCTGCACTCATGTAATAGTACTGTAGTATTAAACACTGTTACCCACACCATGCACCATAATGTGAATGTGTAGGAATGCCTGTATATGACAGGTGTAATCCCCAAAGGCCATTTAGTACAACTGAGAGACACACAGACAGTGAACAGGGGAAACACAGGCAACAAAACCCAAATAGCACATGCAACTGAGATGTGAACTGTTGATTTATTAGCACACACAGCCATGGTTCGAATCCTGACAGTGGTAGTAGTCTGCATACAGAATTATACACAACTGTACAGATATGTCCAGACTGTCTATTAAAGTGGCCCATTTCTAATGACTATCAACCTGAACCCCTGGGAAATCAGTGGGATGATCTCAAATGTATAGGCAGCAAACAGGAAATACAATTAATTGGCACAAATCTGGCACACTAGCAACTCCCCAATACCTTATGTGACTAAGAAGCCACATATGTCCCATTTACACCCTAACCTGTTAAGCTGTGGTCAGAGTGGGTACAGTAACAAAGTGAGATGTATGTGCATAATGCTAATGTGTAATCTGGAACCTTGTGTGGCAACAGTGCGGTAGTGCCAACAAATATTGTTCCCACAGGTACGTTGGATACAAGCACTGTGCTGTGAAATACAGACCAATGTACTGGTACAGTCCACCCTGGTATTGTAGGGGATTGTGAGGGTTGCAGTTTCTCTGAATAATAAAGTATCACTGAACACTGCTGCCCACACTATGCTACATAATATAACTGTGTAGGAAAGCATGTATATGTGTGTGTTAGGTCACTAAAGGTGGAAGAGGGCAATATTCTAGATATGTCCAGGCATATCAGCATGTGGTTAACACATGGCCAGAGTCTGTGGAGAAAGAGTTGGATAGCATAGTGCAAAACATCAACCCGGAATCTGGCCGTATGTGTACAAACAGTTAGTCAGTGTTAAACATTCCCTCCACAGGTATACCAGGTAAGAGGTGTATACTGCAGGTAAGACCGATTCATGTGTAATGATGTTGACAGCCATATCAGTGTCCAATATAGGTCTATAGGGTAGTGTAGTAAGACTTGTAATATACAGATCACAGCACTGACTAGGAAAGTAATGTGGAGTACAGGAATATACTACATGTTAATTGACATCTTTCTCTCCCCCCACCTTATCTCCAACAATAATCAACATACCCACCCCAACTGGTATGTACTGACTAAGATAATGGCCACTCATTTGATAAATATTCTAATGGTTCCCATGCATGTGCCATATTGAATTATTCCAAAATTGTTGGCATGGTGCCATCAACTAACCTGCATGCTGTTCTTATTACTACTGTGGTCCCATATATGGATGTGCTGTGTTTGCTAAGCAACTGTTCCGTATCTGGTGTCTGGGTTAATGGGAATATCTATGCATGCTGTTATACATAACCCTGGAATGTGTTGACTATTACTAACCCATATATGATGTTGAAATCTAAACACTATAGCATGCTTGGGAAGGCCAGTCCCAGCGGACCCACCTGTCCCACCTCACCTGGCTGAGGCACCGGGCACCAGCATGTCTGGGACCCAACCCTGCACCTCCCTGTCCAATGGTCTTGCACTACCTTCAGGTGGAACTGTCTCAGGGGAGGGGGCTCACCCCCCCAGGAGTGGGCATGGACAGGCACATGTCAACTGTCGCCAGGCCGGGGTCATGGTGCATAGAGTGATCAATGACCAGGTCAGTGATCTTCTACTCCAGCTTGGGGGCCATGTGTCACGATTTGAGAGTCAGCCTGGCTCTGTGGCTCAGCCCTCAGCACAGCCACCTTTGGGGCTGTGAAGGTGCAATAGTGACTGCCCATAGGTAGGGACCTCAGTCCCACTGTTACCACTAGGGGGCTTGTGGGCTTCTGATATACCAACACCCCTCCCCATGAAGGTGTTTACCCCCCCCACATCTGTCATATACTGCCCCTTTATGCATCTCGTGTGTCTTGTCTGCTAACCTACCCAACTTACCTCCCCAAATATACCTACTGCCCTTCCCCAGCATCCCACTCCCACCTGAAAAAAAAAAGGGCAAACTGTTCCCACAAAAAAATATCACCCCATACATAGCTGTCCATTTCGCACACATGTCCACTGGACACATGTAATCTGGTCTAATTGGCATCACAATTAATGTTTGTTGTCCTCAGCCCTCTCTCAGGGGTTGAGTGTCCAAATCTAACTCCAGGTTCAGTGTATATGCACAGCTGTTGCTGTAGAAGAAATGGACATCTATGGACCTTCCCTACACCCAAACTGCACATCCCTACCTATTTTCCCCACTGTCTTTCCCTCTTTGCGCCCCCTTTTCACCACTTTCCTATCAACCCTTTTTTCTTTTCTTTTAAAGAAATTAGCGTGGGGGTAAGTGGGAGTAAGCACTTCTAAGCAGCAGTACGTGGGTCTAAGCCTGTTTGCATGGGGGTAAGCACGGCTTACACAGGTTATGCAATATGGAAGCTAACTGAGTATAAGACACTGCAACCAGAGGTTAGCAGTGCTTAGCTCTGCACAAACCTCTGCAAACCCACTTACAACTGCTTTAAAGTGTCTTAATCACTCTATATACAATGGCCCGTGTTCTGCCCAGCACCAAAATAAACAGCCTCTGCAAGCCTTGAACTCAGGACCCTGCAAACCATAGACAAAGGAATTTACCACAAAGCCATGACAGATATACATAAATCTCAGGCTATCACAAACATATCATCCAGCACAATCATTCAACAGTACAGGAAATGTAGTAATATCATACCACACAACCTCTTAATGTGAGAATTCTGGACAAAGTGTGCCAAAATGTGGGTACAAATAGGGATATATGTCAAATATTTTTCTCATACACTTAAAACATTGCTAGTTAAACAGTTATATGTATTAACCCACATATTATGAAGGAGTTGAAGTCTGAAACACAAAGGCATTGTCATTAGTTACTGACTTCACTCCTGAGATCATCCATGCCAGTTGCCAAGAGAATGAGATACAGGCCAAAATTATGAGCCAAACATGCATGGACATATGAACAAATATATATCTGTAAATGTAGATGGATAGACAGCTATAGGTATATATATATATATATATATATATATATATATATATATATATATATATATATACACACACACATATACATATGGAAATGTGTATAGCATGTCCACATGGGAACAACATCCTGAACCCCCCACTACAACATTACAGACCATATGCACTGTTAATGGGGATGGGGGCACAAATGAGGGATACCTGGTAATTACTACTATGTTGCCCCCACCTCCACAGCCCTAACAGATATGCTGTGCAATCAAATATCCAGCACATGGAGTTCCTGACTCCAGGACCCTCCACAACACAGCTACAATGCTTCAACAGTAAGCCAATTCACCTGTAAGCTGTCAGGGCAATATTTGTTACATATCAAGCAGAAATGTCATTCTACCATAGGGAATGTACAATATGGAAGGAGTACACATTACAATGGTGCAGATTTGCACACACATCTATACATTGACAAATATATTCATGTATATATATACATATATATATACATATATACATATATATATATATATTTATATATATACATATATATACACATGTATATATATACATATATATATATATATATATATATATATATATATATATATATATATATATACACACACACATATATATATATATATATATATATATATATACACACACACATATATATATATATATATATATATATATATATATATATATATATGTATGTGGATTCACTTCATAACACTGAAAACTCAAAACACTGAAAATGAGAAAGCTTCATAATATAGAAGACAAAAGCACTGAAACTTCAAAACACTGAAAACTCAAAGCACTTTAACTCAAAACACTGAAAACACATATCATACATATACTGAGTTTAAACAACATAAATCATAGCACTTTCCACCAAGTGTAAGCAGGGGGGCAAGCCCCCCCTTCACCCCCCCATGTGGGGGGCTGTGCCCCCCACACTCCCTGCTACTTAAATATATCAACTCCATGATTGCACTTAGTGTAGTGAAGTGCAATCTTGGAGTTGATATATATATTAGTAGCAGGGGGTATGGGGGGTGCAGGGGGGGCTATGATTTATGTCGTTTAAACTCAGTATATGTATGATGTGTTTTCAGTGTTTGAGTTTAAGATTTTGAAGTTTCAGTGTTTTGAGTTTCAGTGTTTTGAAGTGAATCTATATATATATATATATATATATATATATATATATATATATATATATATATATTTATATGTATATATTGGTCTACTCAAAAACATCGACACGCCAAAACACCTGTGACGAGAACACTGAGACCAGAAGATCGACAACTGAGATGACCGACAGTTTAAAAGCCCGATACTGAGAACACAGACATGTTAAGGTAAGTGTGCAATAGTGACAGACTTTAGGGTTAGGGGCGGGTTAAGTGAGTTAGGGTTAAGGTGCGGGTAAGGTAAGTGTGTGATAGTGACAGTCTTTAGGGTTAGGGGTGGGTTAAGTGAGTTAGGGGCGGGTTAAGTGAGTTAGGGTTAGGGCACGGGTTAGGTGAGTGTGCGATAGTGACGGACCTTAGGGTTAGGGTTTGGGTTAAGGTTAGTGGATAGATAGTTGTGTATGTAAGGTTTAGTGTAGGTTTGTAAGGATTTTGGTGTGCTTGTGTTGTGTGTGTGTTTTTCGGAAAAGGTATTTATTTTGTTGCTCGTCTGGATTGTGGTTTGTCGGGCATGTGAAGTTTCGTGCTTTTAAATTGTCGGTCATCTCAGTTGTCGATCTTCTGGTCTCGGTGTTCTCGTCATCGGTGTTTTGGCATGTCGGTGTTTTCAAGTAGACCTATATATATATATATATATATATATATATATATATATATATATATGAGATATATGAAATATATGTAATGAGGGATGAGTACAGTGGGACAATTACCCCCTTTTTCTGGATGACAAGCCCTCAGTGATGAGGTGTGCCACATAGCCTGGTATTACAGGTGTGCTCTCTGGAGCATTGCACCAGGTCCCATTTACTGCACAGATATCGAAGTCCCCCATTTGTAGGTGTGCCTCAAGAGAGTGCCTATTTAGGCTTAGACGTGTAGCATTGAGTAGCCTTACTGTCAGTTTTGCATACTTGTAACTGTTATGGTGGTGGTTTTGTCCTTTCAAACTTGCCAAGATGAGGCACTATGGGGTTGCCAAGAGCTGTAGCCAGTAACCTGAATCCTAGGGGCAACAGATGCAGACCATGTCTGGCAAAGCATTGTGGTTTGTCAGTCATGTCTTCTCAGGTAGACAGATACTGGATCCCCTTTGAATGACATCAGAAGCTTAGCCACTTGGAGTCATGTGTGAGTGTTCATATGTGTGCGTGTGTGCATATATATATATATATATATATATATATATATATATAGATATATATATATATGTGTGTGTGTGTGTATGTGTATATATATATATATGTATATATATGTGTATATATATATATATATATATATATATATATATATATATACATACATACATACATATCTCCATATATGTATGTGGATATGTATATGTGTATATATCTATATAGATATGTGGATATATGTGTACACATATATGTTTATCATATGTCCAGAACATGAAGTGGAGTCCTACCTCAGCACCATTAGTCCCAACCGCTTACTGCAAGGGAATGTCATGGATGTATTGCAGGTATACATTTAGACTGTTGCTAATCCCTTAGGGGTGTCTTAACAGACATGTTGGGAGTGGGAGGTTACATCTGCTGTAGACATGTGCACCATTGGCTACAGACAGACATCCTGAGAGCATCACAGTACAGTACCACTGCTAGCACAGTAATGATCCTGTGGACTACAGCAGGGATATGACCAATATATGTGGACAGTCTGGCACTCTGTGGTCATTCCAGAAGTGTGCACAAGTCCCCTTCATGCGAGACATGTGGACCACACCTCCCAATCTGGATGTTACTAGCCATGTACATGGGCATATCATGACAATACTATGAGTACATATGCCCACACAGTGTATGCACGCACATATGGCAGTCTGTCATGACACATAAAGCTTGGTGGTGCTGAGTACACATGGCCACATACTAACCAGTAGATAGTGACATACATCTGTACAGCATACCACTGCTTTGTCAGAAATATACAACAGTTATGCTGGCCTGGCTGCAGTATGTCTTGCAAGTAAATAGACATAACAGCACACTGGGTAATTGCAGTAGGCTGCTAGGCATATCACAAAGCACTGGGCAAACCAC
The DNA here is from genome assembly GCF_019279795.1 of Protopterus annectens. Taxonomy (NCBI): domain Eukaryota; kingdom Metazoa; phylum Chordata; order Ceratodontiformes; family Protopteridae; genus Protopterus; species Protopterus annectens. The sequence continues at coordinate 805,453,263 of NC_056744.1, forward strand.
AGGCAGACTGCCACAACACTGGAATACATATTGTATGGGGGAATACACACATACCTGCGATTATAGTGGGCTCAACATGCAGGTCACAGCACAGCATAGCAGACACCTGTGAGAAAATGCATACCCACATCCAATGTCAATGCAGCCACAGGCACATATGATACACAAGCTTACCACTGGAGCAGCTTGTAACATCAGATAGAACAGGACAGAGAACAATGGTGTCTACCACAATCTGTACAGAGCCCATGGTTTGTAAGTGCAATACACATACAGTTGTCATTCATCCTAACTCAGGGGTCTGCAACCTATGACTCTGGAGCCACATGTGTCTCTTCAACCTTGCTGTAGTGGCTCTTTGTACCTCTGAGGAGTAATGGACACTCTACCACACAACACACACACACACACAGATCAAGCAATCCCAACACAGAACACAATTATGGACATATGTTACGTATTGTTATTATACACTTAGTTATATTTATGTATAACTGTATATGAAACCGTATATCTCTGCTATCTTCATTGTAAGAGTCAGATAGGTGTTGTGCCTCCTGATATGTTTAGTTTGGTGGGTGAGGGGTCAGGAATGGCTCTTTGGATAGTGAAGGCTGCAGACCCCTGCCCTACGTACACAGACCACAGTACTGTACACAAAAACACAGAATATTCAAGTAATGTCCTCAGAAACAGCCCCTACTACACTCAACATGTCCAGCAGTCTTATCTGACTGGCTTGTTATCAGGTATGATTTCAATAAATAATGATGTACAGACCATATGCACCATATATATGTGGGCTTCATTTGCACAACACATGTGTGCACCTCTGCAGTCTAGAGGTCAGTGTATGTAACCGTGTGCTATGTCCCTGTAAGTCAGTGTATGGGGGGATATGAACCCTAAGTATCCTAGGGTGTTACAACACGTGGAGAACTATCAGTAGTAAGCTGCCTTAAGGTATGTGGATGTACATTACCATACATTTCACTTTGTGAACATTGCTGGCCTACTGCTTACTGCCATCAGTGTGATTGTGATGATTTCAGTTATGCATTGTTATGTGACAGATACCCCTCATAGTGTCAGCACAGGTCTTTTGCCCCTAGGGAATGCATGCAGAGTCTATTTAGAGGCCGCTGGGGTACACATCTGCATTACATACTGTTGAATGCTTGTTATGCTGTGGCCAAGTCTGTCTTTCCTGTTGTACTACTTGAAGGCCTTGGCATGGACACCAACAGATGCAATGTTTTTGGATTACTGTAATAAATGATCTGTTTGAGTGTTGCATTACTCTGTATGTATGTCAATGCATAATCAGCTATATGACATGGCATATACAACTGTAATAGTACACAACTGAACCTTTCCTATGTATACAAACCTGTGTGTTGTGTTACATC
>NC_056744.1:805457171-805489671 GCF_019279795.1 Protopterus annectens
ACAGTTATACTAATACAGTAGTATGCAAAGGGTCACAACTGTTGCTGTCCAGGCCAAGCCCTTCAAATTGTACAATAGTGAAGACAGACTGGGCCACAGGATACCAAACAATCAACAGTATGTAATGCAGGTGTATAGTTCAGCAGCCTCTGTAAAGACGTCATGTGACCAAATGGGTTGTAACTGTTACATAAGTCATAACTGACACCATCACATGCACACTGACAAACAGAACAGTCTGTATGGCAGGAGGCAGTAGGCTTGCATTAACCCAATTTATGTAAGTAATGTAAATATAGGTGAAGTAGACGGTACTGTACATCCAGATACCTTAAGGCAGCTCACCCCTGATACCCCCACATTTTTTAACAGCCTAGGTCATTTATGGTGCTCCCCCCACCCCAGACTCAGTAATATAGGGCCATATACCACCGTTGCATACACTGGCCTCTGAAGTGCATAAGAACACACATGTATTGTGTAGGTGACGCCCACACATATATGGTCCCAGCCCCACCATATTTGTGGGGGATACAACAGCAGTGGACTGATGGCAGCAATGACAGTGTGATATCCTCACAGCCCACTACAGAACAACCCCTGAAAGCATGTCATATGTGCAAAGCTTGGTATGTAGGTGGAGGACAGAGGCTGGAACACAGGCACAAATGTGCAAAACTGTTGCCATACAATAAGCAAGTTGCTGGTGTTACAGGATAGTTTGCAACATACCCTTAGTCAGGGAATTGAGGTTAGAAACAGAAATGGATGTAGCCATGTACTGATAGCACTCACCACACACACTGCCATTGAAATATCTGACACAGGACCTATGTGATAGACAGACAACACATGATAGGCACACATCTGGCCACCAAGAGGATAGGCCTACCGTTGAGAGCTATGCAGACAGACTGCATTCCAAGGTAAAGTAGTATGTACACACACACACACACACACACACACACACACACACACACACACACACACACACACACACACACACACTCTGTAACACCAGTACTATATGACGCATAACGCAATTATACTCGCACTCTGTCTGTAGTTCCTGAATATCTTACAAATATGTAGCTGGCCTGAGTCTGCCAGTTCTCCTGTAAGAGGTATTGCTACCTGCTGTCTGTAACACTGATGCACACACACAGGAAGTATGTCCATCAAACAGGCAATGTAAAGGGACCATGTCCACATGATGTAGGGTTTAGAGTAGGTGGTTGCCATGACAGTGGTGATTGGAAGTACTAAACATATGTAATTTTATATATATATATATATATATATATATATATATATATATATATATATATATATAAAATCTATGGCTATCTGGATAATAATATGTACATATATTTCCATCATGTGTCCTGGACATGGAGTGCAGCCCTACCCCGGCCTCTATAGTCCCACAGTCGTAGTGCAAGGGGATGTCAGGTATGTATAGCAGGTATATTAGTAGACTATTGCTACTGTCATTGGGATTGTCTTCACAGACATGGTGAGTGTTGGAGGTCACATCTGCTTATAACATGTGTGCCATTGGCTACTGACAGACATTCTAAGGACATCATAGTAAAGTACCGCTGCTAGCACGTAATGTCCCTGTGAACTGCCGCAGAGATATTGGCCAATATATGTGGACATTCTGACACACTCTGTACAGTCCAGAGGTAAACACATAACTCCTTAGTGCTAAACATGTGTACCATGCCTGACAATATGGATGTAGACAGCCATGTAGATGGGTATAACACATAACAACTGGAATACATTTGCCACCATAGGTTATGCATTCACACACCCCTGTCTGGCCTGACACATAATAACCGCTGGTACAGGGGTGCCATGACCACATACTACCCACTAGATATTGACATACAGCTGTACAGCATCCCACTGCTCTGTCTGACATACATAACTGTTAAGGGAGGTCCAGCAGCAGTACATCTGGCAAGTATCTGCACATGACATCTCACTGGGTAAGTACACTAAGTTGCTAGGCATTTAACAATGCACTGTGCAGGCTACAGGCAGACTGGCTCAACATTGGCCTACATCTCCTATGGGGTAATGCACATGTACCTGCATATATAGCAGGCTGTACAGGCATGTCACAGCACAGGGTAGATACACTTGTGTGAAAGTGCATAACCGCAACCAATGTGAACACATCCACAGCCACATTTGTTAAGCTAACATAATATTACAGTATATGGACTATCTGTTCGACACCATCCTCATATGTGCTGCTCACAGACTGACCCTACATATACTGGGCTGCTACACAGTTTGGTCTGAAGGCTGTCTGTGGTATGGGGCATGTGTGTGTATGGCCCTACATACATGTACGGCAATATGGTACCATAAAGTGGAGCAGCATGTAACATCAGATAGGACGGGACCTAGAACAATGACATCTACCACAGTCTGTACACAGACTAATGTACATATTAACAATGCACACACTGTCGACATTCACCATAAGTACACAGACCTCAGTACTGTGCAAACATCCACAGAATGTCCAGGTTATGTCATCAAATATAACCCCTACTATACATGACATGTGTAGCAGTCTGATATCTCACTGGCTTGTTATCAGGTATGATGACACTAATTATGGTGTACAGCACATATGCACCACTTCATGCACAGCATATGTACACAGGTTAACAGAGTTGTGGCTGGAAGCACATACACAGGGCCAATAATGACATGTTGCTGTGATAACCTCATACATTTACTGTTATAACAGGGTTTGTTGCAACATATATCCTATGAGGGATAAGAAAACAGTAACGGTCACAGCTTTCACCATCTACAGACTGCAGTCCTCACACTACCTTCTGCAGTCCACAGATAGATGCTCCATTGGTAACACATGAAACCAAAGGCACAACACACTGCCCTGTCTGCAGATGACCCTACAAATGGGGATTCCTCATAAACATGGAACTGACATGGCAGGTATTGAGACATGTTGGACAGTCATATCCACATACACACTGTTAAACCAACAGTACTCCAAATGCAGTATAGCAGCAATTACAGTCTGTAGTCAGGTCAGGCACATCCCCATCCTGTGTGTTGCTCTGTTTCCAGAGTGTATGTTGTTAGAAGTAAATCCCCAATCCATCCAAGATGCTGTTTGCCAAACAACAGATCTAGTCCCTGCTCACAGTGAATGAAAAGGGCCAACACCAACATGATGTTCCTAGATATTGGAGTGTGTTTCCATGCAATTGGCTATGGGAATGTTACCACAGCTGTTCCACATGCAATCAGCTAGGGGAGGGCTGCAGTTCGTGCTGAGGCCATCAGCTGATCATGAGCATCACTTAAAATACACATGCTGCTGCCAAGAAAAGAAGGTGTAGGTCTCCACATCCACCAGAGATGGAGTGGGAGAGGCAGACAGAAGCAAAGACAAGTTCAGGGAGTGGTGGGAGAGTAAAACCTAAGCATGTTTGTGTTACACACCTACCAGCACAGGGTAACAAACGCCTGATGACTATGTAGTGCTAGCACAGTTCTATGCAGTTTTTGTATGCGCCACATAGGTTACCTGTTGTAGAGCCCTCAGAACATATATGTGATGGTGACTGACATCTGCAACAGTGATATGGTAGCTATACAGTAGGTGACGTACACGTGCCTGTCCACATGAGCAGGTGCCAGCATCAACACAGCCACACTCTTACTGGGACGCACACACATTGACACACTTGACAGGGCCAGGATTACAACTCATCAGTAGTGGGATTGCCACAACACATCACTGTGCAGGTATCACATGCACCACACGGGTCATACGGGGGTTGTATGGGCAAAGGTTATGGGGAGGTGTCTGACAACAGACAGCATGCTTCAGTATGCCCTTGAGGGTTGTTTGGAGTGTGGATGTGAACATATGCACCATACAACACACACACAAATACACAGGGTGCCAGTACTGACATGCATGGGTGCATGTCTGCACGGTTGTGTGGTGGTCGATTGTGCCAGATGGCTGTACAAGGCTAGGCAATGGGTATACCTTGGCATCAGGCCACATGATTATGGTCTGCATTATGGCTCAGGGCTGTATTGTCTGCATTTGCCCACACAGGTGGTATTGTATCCCCCATCCAGTCACCTGGGTGACTATTGTGTGTGGCCAATGCTGTGCATCACTTGCAATGTATGTGTTCCTTAGTCCATGACATGGACAGTGTCTGGGATGTGCACACCTCCCACATGCATGTACAGTGACATGTAGAACTGTACCTGGAGTGAACTGTACCTGGAGTGTCTGGCCCATGTTGTGAACACAGATTATCATCAGATGTGTCAGTCTTGCCCACCTGTGGCAGGAACTGGTAATGGGCAGCAAGTTTACCCTGCACCTAAATTGATAGCAAGCTAATGGCATTCCCTGGTGTCAGTGGCATCTGTCAATACAGGGCATCTTGTCAGGCATGCTATGTCCTTTTGGGTCACATGTGATGGCACCACAGGTGTTTTAGGTGTCCACTAGGGAAAATGGAGAAGGTGCACTGTCTGTATGTACGTGCATATTGGACAGATGGACAGGGTGCCATGCCCTCTGTAGTCCACAGCTATCACCCCATAGTTACTATCAGTGGTCAATATGCAGTGTCCTACCCACATATTGGCTGTTGCCTAGGCATGTGTGCATGTATGAGACATGGGTTGAGAGTGTGCTCTGGGTAATACTGGGGTTGCTAACTGTGATGGACTGGCCTTAATGTCACATGTATGGGTATGTCTTTGCACCCCACCTTCTCAGCTATTTCACATCTGTTATCCCTGTATGGTGGACATTGTGATATATGGTAGGGCCACCATATAAGAAATATGCAAAACCCGTTCCACATTGGCCACAGGTGTCACACACTCACAACCACCTCCACACAGGATACATGTTACACACACACACACACACACACACACACACACACACACACACACACACACACACACACACACACACACACACCTGTCATGTCTGGGAGTAGAACTCCTACCAAACTAGTTTATTACTCTACACTGTTATAGTACACACCATGGAGATTACTGGAGTACTCCTTCCCCAAAGTTGTATATCACATTGGATGACATCAGCCGGATTGTCAGAGTAGGACATTTGAATTGTAGTCAATGTGACTAGCCTAAAATGCATTGTTCCCTACACAGATAGTGACACACACACAAAACATCCACAACCAACATGTGTGGGTATAGAACCCCTAACAGAGGTCTATATCGCACTACAGCATGGAGCTGTTATAGGATGCACCATGGGGATTACTAGGGAGCTCCTTCCCCAAAGGTGTATTTTACAATGAATGACATCAGCAGGATTGCCAAAGTAGGCCATTTGAAATGTACTGTGTGTCACTAGCCTAAAATGCATTGCTCCCTACACAGACATTGAAACAGACACAAAACATCCAGAACTGCCATGGGTGGGGATGGAACCCTACCACAGTTCTACATCACACTACAGCCATACGCAGTTACAAGACAAGCTACAGAGATTACTGGGCTACAATGTTCCCAGAGGTATATTTCTAGGTGGGTGACATCAGCAGCCTTGCCCAAGTTGAGTATATGAATTGTAAGGAGTGTGAGTACCCTAAAAAGCATTGGTCTCTACACAGCCAAAGACAGAAAAGCACGCACGCACGCACACACACACACACACACATACACACACAGTTCAAGGCTGGGGTTAGAACTCCTACCTTACAACTTTATTACACTACAGCAGTACGCAGTTACAGGACGCACTATGGAAATTACTGGACTGCAACCTTCCCAGAGATGTATTTCTAGGTGGGGGACACCAGCAGCCTTGCCAACGCTGAGTATTTGAATTGTAAGGAGTGCGAGTACCCTAAAAAGGCATTGTTCCCTATACAGTCAGACAGACACACAAACACTTGCCAAGTCTGGGGTTAGAACTCCTACCTAACTAGTTTATCACACTACCACAATACACAGTTATGGGATGCACCACGGAGATTACTAGGCTACAACTCTCCCAAAGGTATATTTCACATTGGATGACCTCAGCAGGCTTGTCATAGTAGGGCTATGGGGAGGGCGGTGTGTGCATGGGCCATAACCCATTCATTTAGGAGTTGACACGCCACATGCGGGCAACACACAGGATCATATGTCACAGGTACGTGTATACAGCTGCTAGATAACTACTTCCTTGTACACTCAAGTTGCACAGCTGGCACGTGCACCACATAGTCTGTAATGCTGACAGATACTGGTGGCTAGTTTCTGCAGTGAGCGACATCTGCACCTCCTGTGTTTGGGGTCCTTTGGCTGAGTGCTGGGTGGAACAGGCCTGGATGGCTCCTTGTCACAGTCACCCTCTTCCACACATCTATGTACATCTACCTTTGGCTTTATTATAGTGTGTTGTCCTGACATATATGTCTGTATTCCTATCCACTGTGTGTGCAAGGCATGAGTGGTGCATACTGATGAGTGTCTGCACTAACAACTGCAACTGCCAGATATGTCTGGTCCACTGGTGTTTGCAGTCATGGCCTTCATGTGTTTAAGTGTGTGAGCATGCCCAGTATGACCTTTCAGTATGTTGTTGACTGACATTGCCTAAGTGTGTGAGCATGTCCAGTATGACCATCTGTACTGAATGTGTGGATCGTGTCCAAGTAGTTTGTGCTGCAGTGCTGACCTTTGTGTTGCACACCAACAGCTAGCATGCTGTCTCTGCAGGGTATCCATCGATCATTTGGCTTTGACTGTTACTACATTTCTGCATAGCGGGGGGGATAACACCTGACTGTTTCTACATTTCTACACAGGAGTTGGGGGGGCACACCTGACTGTTATTAGATTACTATGTAGGATGTTAGGGGCACACCTGACTATTTCTACAGTTCTACACAGGGTTGGGGGGGCACACCTGACTGTTATTACATTACTATGTAGGATGGGGGGTGCACACCTGACAATTTCTACATTTCTACACAGGGTGGGGGGCACACCTGACTGTTATTACATGACTATGTAGGATGTGGGGGGCACACATGACATTTGTACACATTTGCTATGACTGTGCTGGTATGTCAGGTACTCCATTTCATTCTGTATTGCTAGCTATCATTTTGACTAGAGGCATACCAGTGTACTACAGATCAAGGTTTTGGTTGCCATACATATTATTGTCTGACTTCCTACCCTTCAGAACTAACATCCCACTGCCTACACTGCTGTGGTCTGTCTGTGTAGGCCTGGGGGGAGGTTAACCATAGCCTTCATTCTGGGGCCGGCCATAGCACAGGCTCTGTTTGGATTTGTCTACACCTGTCATGCTGGCTGACACTGTTGTTGGGTATGTGAACCATCCTGACTGGCGGGTGAGGGTCATATGGACACTGGCTACTATGGTGACTCCAGTATGTTTTACAGATGTCATGGTGCCACTATGGGAGTCTACTGTCTGCTGCCATAACATTTAGCCACCCAATTCCCTTGCATGCTCACATCCATACCATAGCTACAGGTAACAAAACATTCTACTCCATTTGGCAATTGGTAGGTTGATTGAACTCCTTTGAGAGTATGACAGACTTGCGGATGGTGCTGGAGGGCTGCCTTTGTTGGATGCACATAGTACACTCCCTATACATGGTTGAGCACAGGTAGTGTCATGTTTGGCATCCCTTTTACTGCATGTGTGAGTCAGAGAGGTGCCATTCCCTGGGTCCCTACTGTGTCAGTTCATGTGCTATGCTTTGCCTCTTTGCCAAGGCCAGAGCATACTGGGCACACCTCCTTCTGCCTACTGGGGCAGGCTCAGGTTGTTCCTCCTCTAGGTCACTTTGTGCCTTTGCAGGCCTTGACATTGGTGGGGGATTGTCTGGCCCTTCCCCATGCTGTGCCTGCTGCAGCTGTTTCCACGGGATCATATTGTGTAGCATAGCACATACCATAACAATTTGGGTACATGTAGCTGGTGAATACTGCAAGGCTCCACCGGATGTGTCCAGACACCGGAACAGTGACCTGAGCATCCCAAACACATGCTGTATTATATGTCTGGCCTGTGCGTGTGCCTCATTATGATGTTGTTGTTCAGGTGTGTGTGCATTTCTGATGGGTGTCATTAGCCACGGCTCCGGTGGGTACCCAGCATCCCCCACTAGGTGACCATAGGGGATGTCCCCATGTGCAAATCTCTGGTGCAGTTGCATCAGATGTGGGAATTGTCCTAGCTTCCAGGGCAACCAGCACACACATTCATTATAATGCCCTGGGCATCACATACAACCTGGCAGTTGATGGAGGGGATGCCTCTGCAGTTGATGTAGCCCCTACTCTGCTGGGTGGTGCTTTGATGCATATGTGCATGCAGTCTATAGCACCCACTACTCCAGGGTGTTCTGCTATTTGGTGGAAGAGACGCATATTGCTGGTCAACACCTCACGGGTGTTGAGAAAATATACATACGCACTGGCATGTGCTGACATGGCATCCAGGAACTGGTGGAAGACTCTGGATGCTGATGCCTGTGAGATCCCCATGATATCCACAGTTGTGCTTTGGGAGGTACCTGTGGCTAGTATACCTAGGCCTACACATACCTTGGTATCCACTGGGATGGGTTCTCCTCAGCCAGTTTGGTGTGTCAGGTGTGACTGGCACAGCTCAACAATTTGCTGTAGGAGGTGTCTGTCCACCCTATAGCGCTCCACTATCTCCAGCTCATGTAGCCCCTGGTAGGTTACCCTGGGTCTGTACACTCTTCTCCATCTCCTCACTGTGGGTTGTTTGGCAGCATTCACATCCTCACCACCCTCAGCCTCTTGCATATGTTGTTCTATGTTGCCTGCTGCAGCCCTTCTCATTTTGTAGGTTTGTTTGTTAAAATTTCCCTGCTTGTATACACCGGTGGTGTAGAGTGTGGGAAAAAACAGAGGGGAAGGTGTCTGCTTAATTTATAGTAGTGTTCTGGGCTGGGTAGTCTGCTGCCTGTGTAATTGGCTGATTCTGATACATTTCACCTGCCAGCTATGCCAGTTCTCCTTGAATATCTTCCTACTGCTGTTTTCCCTTCCCAGTGCTTCCCTGTTTAAGAACGTGTGTGCACCGTGCAAATAGAGTGCTCAATTGTGCATACTGCTGCTATTCCTGGTTTAACTTCTTTTTTCTTCCTGTAAAACCCGGTGAGCGATGCGCACACCTGCTTACACTTTATAAAGAGTGCTATGCAGGTTTAGACACACCAACTAGTTCAGCTGTGCTAAGCTAGGAGCAAACCTGAGCCACAGGGCTCCAATCCGCTTACAGTGTGCCTGATGCCCCCCCATGATATCACCTACCTCCTAAGCTTGCACCCAGATATTCATACTCTTACACTATTGGGATCTGACTCACATGCTGGGGAAAACTGGGATTCACTATCCTTTCCCTCATTTGCATAGGATTGCCTGCTAATGCATAGTTACATGTGTCACACTGAGCCTCCCCCCTTATCAACCACTACTCACTGGCCAGGTTGTCTTCTGCCTGCCATTAACTTGCATGGCAGAATAATGATTTTAGTTAGAATGCTTACTTTAGGTTTATTTTCTTATTTTCCCCACAATCCCGTTTGCTCACCACTGCCCTATGCTTAAAACACCGAGATTGGCTAAAAAAAAAATAAAAGTTGATTTTTTTATTTTTTGTATTGTTTGCAATGCCAATGGCCTTTGGCCTTATTCTTGGCCATTGGCATGCTTCCTCAATGGTATGCAGCCTTTATTTGGAGCTGTCATAGCTCCATTTTGGATTACTAACAGAGTACATTTCTGCAGATAGCACTAGTCTTGCACGAACTTTTGCAAGCTTCCTGGATTGCAAAATTACCTAATTTGCATAGATTTCACCTGCAAATGGGGTGATTTGCATACCAGGGCTTAGTCCGTGCAAGATTAGTGGAGGAGTACTCGTGCACACCCCTGCAGGCTGTTCATGGATCGCACGGCAGACATATTGCCTGCGTGAGCTCCTGCACCAATCTTGCACTCCGTGCAAGCTTTTGAGAATCCTGGGGACTGCTAAAACATCTGTCAAAGTGGTTACTTTTTTATTTGCATATATGATTTTCCTGTATGTGAATACTATAGTAATATACTATGTTTTGATGTTATAAGGGGTACGATTGCTTATGGTAAGCCAACATTTTAAGCCAGGTATGAAAAATTCTACTGTATCCCACACCCAAATGTTTGGGATATTGGTGTCTAATTATGTCTTGTATTTACTTTGGTAGGTTTTGAGAGGTTTAAAGTGCTTTGTTTTCTGTTTTATTATTTTATTTTGTACTGAGTATCCACTTTAACCTCACTCTAATGCATTTCTTAAATTATTCATACCTATCTTTCACCACTCTTCTCTCTGTAAATTCTCAGTATAATGCTTGTATATATATTTTTTTGTGAATATTAATACAAATGTTATTATGCTGACTATTATGCTATGTATTCAGTGAAACTGCATCATAAAATGTTATTGTAAATACTGATTGCATTAAATTTGTTACCTTGGAACCTTTCTCCTCAGGCCTCCACTGAAAAAGGGCACCTTTGCCCAGTTAGATTTTCCTGGTAAATAAATGCGAATAAATAGATAAATTAATTATTTTGTACCAGTATTTTACAGCAAAGAAAAAGATTAATTCAAGATTTGTATACAAATGTTAAACACTTGGAGATTTCTCTGTTCCATCTAGTTGTTTCTCTCTTTGTTTATAATACATTTCTTTGGTCATTGCCAGTGTGTGATGCTGAGTGCTTATAGGAAATCTCCTATAGTCTTCAGTTAGAACTTGTTTTAGATATACCCTGTGGTTTGCTGCACTGAAGTCTTTATTTTGTTTTCCACATATAGAATATAGTCCAGTTTGCTGTTTAATACAAAGATAAGTTATATCAAAATCAGTGAATGCAGTTATTAAGGACATTTACAATTTGCATTAAACTGCCTTGTCTGATGCTCAGTTACTTTAGGTTTCAGTTTGCCTTATTTGTTATCAGGAAATCAGTATAACCAATAAAATAGATCATTAATGACATTTTTAATTTACATTAAACTGCTGTAACAGGTAAGCACACTGGAAAGGGAAATATTTATTTCAGGCTTCTCTTTGCCTTATATATTATCATCAAGGTACTGAACAGCACTTAAATATGCTGTTAAAGTACAATGGGATAGGCAGTACTGTAAATTGCAGATTTTTTTCACAAAGCGTTGCATTTATTGTTTCCATCTGTGGTGTTAGACATTACAGGATGGTTGTACTATTATATGCAGTCATGTATATTGGACAGAAGTAATCTTAGGTGATAAAGTATGCTCCTTCACTCACCCATACTGATCAAGAGTTTACAAATCTTTCTGTCTCTCATCTTACAGGAAGGTCTAACACATACAAATGACTGGTGCCAAGCTAGGACTTAAAACTAAATGCCAAGAAATGTATAACAATACCTTTGGGAAAGTTGGCCACTCAGGGAAACTACCTCAATGGCAAAACACCCTTAAACATAGACACAGTAGTCAGATATTTGAAGGCTCATGTAGATAGTAACCTGGCTTTTGACCAACATATATCTAAAGTAGTAAGGAAATCATTCTACGTTGCTCAACTTATAAGGGCATGGTATCCAAGTACAGAAAAGTCATCCTGTCACTGTACTAAGCTGTTGTCAGACCCATCACATAGTTTAATGCCTCTTTCAGTATGTACCTGACCAGGCACATGCAACAAGTAGAATAAGTAAAATGTCCATAGAGGTTGCTCACAAAAAGAATGCATGACATAAATACAACGTGCTATGCAGATTGCCTCAAAATCCTCTCTCTACTCTATTTTCTACAGACTGCTGTGAGGCGATTTATGCCTGGCATACAAGGCATCCATGGATCTTGCTTTGATGGCCCTTTTTTGCACATCTGCAAAACAAACAGCACCAGAATGACTAGATCTAAGGATCTTTGCTTGGACTTAAATAGGACATGCTGGTAGGACAGGTACATATCTCAGAGAATCCTCATTCTGTCCTAATTTACCTTTACCTATAAATGTCAGCATCTTTACATTGCTTCATAATGCACACAAAATTTTCAGGACAAGACAGCTGGATAATCTTTTTACAGAAAATACCTACTATAAATAAATCGACACATTATTATTCAAACCTAAAGTATCTAAAATCTTTGGAGGTCAACAGTAAAACTACCGAGGTGGCAAAACAAACACAAAAAAATTGCAACCTGTAAACATGGCAAGCAACCCCCAAATTTTAAATATATAGATATATATAAATATACACACGCACACCAATGCTGACATCACACAAACTTAGAGAAGAGGGACAGAGTAAAGAAAATGCAGCACCCCCTCCCCTTTGTCACTTGATGTGACGTTTAAAGCATCAGTGAAATGACCAGCAAGAAACAGTAAGGCTCCCATATAGAACATGCTACAACTGTCAGTAGCTCTTAGAATGAGCAGATAACACACTCAGAAATAAGGGAAAGAGTCAGAAAAGTTAAAATATGAGTATTTTGCTCAAGTATTTAAATATGGAAAATATCACTTTTACTGGGAAAAGATTATGACCTGTCAATTGGTTTATATAAGATCACCATCATGATATGATTCTGGTACATGCTAAATTTTTCAGCCTGAGGAAATGTCAGATGTATGTTCGTTGTTGAACCAAACAGCAGCGAACAGACTAGCCCAGAAATGTAGACCAGTTGGAGTCATTTCTCAAACAATCATATTCAGACAGATTTCTCAGAGAAATAAAAATGTTACATCTCTCTGCAACAGAAAGCACTTGCTTAGCAGTTTTGGCAATAAGTACATGTACATAACTTTATCTTCACGTAATATGTATCACTGCATGTGAGCCTACATTTGGGGAATAGGCAAGCATAACTCGAGTAACGGAAAATGTTTTAGGGAAAATATAGGAAATTAAGAAAAATAAGATAATAAAGCAGCAATATTTTCATGCAGTGTTCTGAATGTTCTGTGGTGCAGTGGTTAGCACGTAAGGTCAGATGTTGAATTCCTGGTACTAACTTGAACATTGCTGCTATTTTATTTTGTGTGAATTTTTCACGGATACATTTTAATGCATTAAAATATAAGAAAGGGGGTACTTGTGAGCCGGAATAATTGGTGATTGGTGTAAAGTGAACATGTGATTTGCAACAAACTTTATTGAAACTTGGTTGTGTTTTTAAATGTTTATTAGTCTGATAAAGCCCATTGGGAGCAAAAGGACAAAAGTTATAGCTAATAAACTATCTTTTATAGAGTGACCTGTCAGAGTGGCTGTCTGGTTATTTATAGTGAAGAATTTGCAGCTGGTAAGATGTCTTGGGAACTGTGGTTTTGGTTTTATGTTTGCATATACACTCATAACACGTTACACAGGAAACAGCTAGGATAAGTACTCCACCAAGGTACAATAAAGTCATAAAAATCCACAAACACGTATCTATAGCTATAGATCTAAATATATATATATATATATATATATATATATATATATATGTGTGTGTGTGTGTGTGTGTGTATGTGTACATATGTATACCACCTACTAAATTGTATACTAACTCTGAGATAACACAATATCAGGGAAAGGATATATACCCCATCCATGAGAATTGTCAGATCTCTATAGCTATAGATCTATCTTTCTCTGTACATATATATATATATATATATATATATATATATATATATATATATATATGTATACACACACACACAACTCTGAGATAACACAATATCAGGAAAGGGTATATACCCCATCCCTGAGAACTGTCCAATCTTGCATACTTGTTGACCATTTGCTTAGGTGACCAAATTCTATCAACTAAACAAATGCGGACTAAAGGAACATTTGAACATGTTTATAACTTGTATACACATCACCACAGTAGTCAGGAACTACTTCTACGTGGCACATCTAATCACAAAAGGGTTCTCATCCAGGAAAAAAGAGGTCATTGCACCCCTCTACTCGACACTCATTAGACCCATTATAGAGTACAACGCCCCTTTTGCAATGTACCTCACAAGACATCTGCAGCAGCTGGAAAGGCCACAGAAGTACCTCACAAAGAGGATTACTGGCCTCAAACAGATGCCCTATACCGACCATCTCAATAAACTCCAGCTTTACTCTGTAGCATATCGCCTACTCTGTGATCTCTGCCTAGCATATAAAACTATGTCAAACCCAGAGCTGTTGGACATGCTATACCTAAAGAAATTCCAATCCCTCTGAGCTACATGCTCTAGGGACCTAAACCTTGTCACCACAATAAACAGGACATGCTGGAGGGATTGATTCCTGTCCCAGAGACTTCCCATACTCTGGAACAAGCTACCCATCTATGTCAAGCAAAGTTCCGCATTAGCACTCTTCAAGAAAAATCTTGATGAATTGATGGGAAATAGAAGTACACCCCAGGGATCACTTTTGTGGCTCTACTCAACAGGGACACAGGAAAATAACTTTCTTGGGTGGCATAAGCCAGGGAACCTTGTTGGCTAGGCTTACTTAGACCCTTGGGCCGATAGCCTAGTACCTACCTATGATCCTATAAACTCGGGTACACAGATAAATAAATATAAAGATAGATACATATATAGATATAAATTTAGAGGCACAGGAGTGTACTATTAACCAACTTGCTTTATTAAAATAACAAAATGGTAAATGCTTTCTTCTGACAAACTCAGCAGGACTTCATTGTACAAAAAATGAGTTGAAATTTATTTTCATAACAGCATTACTTGAAACCACCTATCCAAGTTCAGTAATTGGAAAGTAATCCCACACTAATTAATATTTAATTTCAAAGCACTTTATTTTAACTTTCTAGCTTTAATGACTGGTTTAACAGTGATGATTTAATTTAACAGGGAAAGACATTTTCAACTAATTTTAGCTGTCAATAAACTTCTAATGGATCCAACTTAAATTCAAGTCCCTCTCTTTACTCACTCATTAACCTCTTTAATATGAAAAATAAATATGTGTGAGATTGAGCTTGTAAGAAGTAAAACTGATGATGTTATCCCTAAAGACTATGGACTTTACATTTAAGATACTTTATATAGTGAAAATATTTTTGCAATTAGCAGTGGAAAATCAAATGGGTTATTTTATTTATTTCATCCATTAAATAAAATTAAGTTTTTACATATTCTTGCCTCCAGTGTGTTTTAAAAAGATGACAGTTGTGTAATGACAACTCAATAATGATATACTCTGAGTATTGCCCCACTGCCTACCCTAGTATAAGTTTGATAGCCTCCTTTAATAGAAATGCGTATAGTGAAACATATCAAAGTATCAGTATGAAATGCACGAACCCTGACAAAATGCACAAAAGATAAAAATCTAATCTAAAGAATTCCATTGCAGCTCACTGATGAATTTGACATTACCACACAGCCCCTTTCTCAAAACAGGAATGTTTCACCATCATTACATGTTTCCTGTGAAAATAACATTATGTTGAACAGTGAAATTTATAGAGTATTTATATGTGATGTACTGACATTGTATATTTTGGACATGTGCAGATGGATATCTCACTGTGGAGAAAACTCATATATCCACCACTAATTGCAAATGAATGTCATTGCACATGCCATGCTCCCATTGTGAAACACGTGTGAAATCATTGTAAAACACTTGTGAAACTAGGTATTAGATATTTATTTATAAGAAGCCATATGTCAGTTTACTTTAGAGAATTATCTATTCAACTTTCAGATAAGTATAACAATACAAGATACAAGTATGAACCTAAGACTGTGATTCTATTCTTACATATTTCAGCACAGCTAAGCATTAAAATTGAATACACCACTTACACTATCTCAGCACAGAGAATTTTGGCTACAATATGCTTGCAATGAGAAATGCATTGGTTTGGTGAAATACTAACATATGGGTTTGATTGACAAAGCAGACCCTTGATGAATAAGCAATGATAACGTGAATTAACAGCATTTTTGCTGGTATACCTATGCCAATGAAAATGTTTAGGAGTTCATTTAGCACAGTGAACCATGGTGGGGAGGGAAACCAAGCTTCAGCTTTCCAGAAAAAAGTGGGTAATGTACTAGAACATCACTGTTAGGTTACAACACAGAGAACAACAAAACTGCAGCGAAAAAGCAATAATGGGTGATGGCTCAACTCACTCCGACTCTTTCCCAGCTGACAATATGGCTTCATACAGCCAGTGGGAGAATGAGCTGGTCAGTAAGGTGATAGAACATTGATGGTCAAGGACAATGAGGGGGAAAGTAAGCTAAAACAGAGTTATACACAAGTTCTACTTCTGATATAACAACAAGCAAATTAATTTATATGTTAAGACAGGTGCTGCATTTCATTTCTCATACTAAACAGAAACCATACACCTACCCCTAATCAAGACTGAGTATAATGCAACTTGGAAGGTTGGCATATTATAATAGCCATCAGGGAATGTCAGTAGACTCACCAGTACAGGGCTATTTCTCAAAAATTGCTTAATATATTCCAATAAAATTGTTTAGACACCAAATATGTATATTCAGTATCAGCCTTATCAATGATATGTTTTAAGTGAAGAGGAACTGGAATAGTTGTGTGTTAAATGTTTGAGGAAAAAGTCACAATTCTTAGTAATGATAGTTTATCTGTTTTCTGCATGAACCAAAAACTGAAACAGAACGTTAAAGTCCTCAGTGTCTTGAGATGAGAACCTCTCTGAAAATCAGCAGTTATTTTAGTTTCATTCTTTTCTGCATGAACAGTTAAAATGATGGAGAGGGGGCGGTGCCTGAAAGGCTAACTGAAAGCAGCAGTATTTAGAGCTCCATATAGCTAGTTAAAGAAGACAGGAAAAATATTATTTTTTTTCTTCAAAGTATAAACTCTTATAGATAAAGGACTAATTTACCTAATTAGAAACTTTGGTGAAGTTTTACAAATAATTTCCTGTCAAAAAGCTTGGAGATATATTCACTTGTTAAAATGAGCAACTCAAAGAATTCTCATCAGGATGCTGCCTTAAAGGAGCTACAACAGATGGCATCTATCCTGCAGGAGTTGTCTTTGAAGATGGATGATTTTAAAGAGAACCTAGAAAATCTTAAAATAAGCAGTCAAAAACAGGCTGGCACCCTCAAGGAAATGTTACAACAGCAACAGACAAAGATAACAGGAATAGAGGTTTCTCTAAATGACTTGGAAAGCAGACTTAAGGAAGTAGAAACACAGAAAGAACTGCTTCTTAAACAAAACACTTGGTTGATTAATAAAGTAGATGACTTGGAAAATAGGGATAGGAGAAATAACATCAGGATTTTCATATTACCTGAAAACACAGAAGGTGAGGATATTATTTCCTTTTAATCAAGCTGGATCCCTGAATTTCTAAATTTAAAAGAACGACTTTTACTGCCACTAACTCAAACTCTCCTCCTAGGTCAATAATTATCAAATTTCTTTCATACTTGGACAAGGAACTGATTTTAAGATCTGCTTGGAGGAAGGCACCTCTAAAATATAAACAGAGCCTGATAAGATTTGATAACGACTGTTCATCTGGAATAATGGAACAAAGGAAAAAAGTGTGGCCAATGATAACGTTTCTGAAACAAAATAACATCAAGGCACAACTTGCATATCCAGCTAAGATAAGAATACTGTATGCCAACAAGATGAGGACCTTTATTGACTTAGAGGAAGCCTCTTCATTTATTAATACTAATAATGTGATTACTTTACCAGAAGATATGGATTGGATGTCACATTCTCTGAAGAGAACAAAAGAAACAAATGTCTGGACAGATGTCAAAAAGAAGAAGCAAAAGACTGATACTGCTAAAGCCAAATCTCTCAAAGCATCTACTCTGATATGAATTGTTTTAACATTACTTTAAAGGACCAATTTTACTGCTTGGAATTTTAAAACAAAGGTAACTAACTACTGGAATCTTGATAAACAGATGACACGAGAGTTTTCACATTTCCTCAGGTATGTAAAACAGGGTACTTTTCTTTCACAGAAGGAGGGTTATATAGCACATAAAATATTTATACTGTAAATCAACATACATAGTATATGTGCATTTTCTCTTAAGTTTCTCTTTTCTCTCTCTTCTTTCTTTTCTCATTATTTATTTTAACTGCATCTTGTCTCCCTTTCTAAATTCTCTCCTATATACTATACTAATATAGTCTGTATATATTTAATAACTCACTATCTATACATAGATAAATAGTAGTATAAAATAATCTAGTTTTAAGGTAGACTAATTGGAATAGTGAACTTAAATGTTATTACAATATTTATTAGATTAATGATAGTCACTGTTATGCTTATTGGGTTGGGGACATGTCCGTGATCAACTCTGAAATGCTCTATTCATGTACATATGTCCTTTGGTGTATTTCCATTTAGTATTAATGAATATATAAAAAAAGGAGTGAAAATGTACCATTGGTTAAGAGAAGTGAAGCTTTCTTCACATTCTATTTGCATTACCATAGCAACAGTAAACAATTGCTACAGTTTCTAAGGACATTGTGAACCTGCGAAGTGTAATGTTAAGTTGTCCATCTCGCCTTCATTCTTGCTGGATGGATTCGGAGCCGATCCTCGGCTCCGACTCGGACAATACTAAAGCTCAAGAGCTAATTCCACCAGCTAGAGGCTCCCCTATATCCCACAATGCTAGACGGTAACTACTCAGATCTCGTTTGCCGCTATAGCTGACGAGGTGCTTTTCTACCGGCTCAGGCAGGTTAGTGAGAGTTTTTACCGTAATAGGTATTTCTTAACCCCCTATTGTTTCATACCATAACCTTTTTAGTTTAATTAATATTTAGATAAATCGACCCCTGTTTTTCGGGTCTATATTCCCTTCCTTTTCTTCCCTTAACTTGTAGGCCTTGCCCTTCCCTTCCCCCAGTCCTTTAGTGTGACTAAATTAGTAGTTTTTTTGTTAAGGGCTTGTATGTGTGTTTGTGGCTTTGTGTTAGCCTTAATAATTTTCTTCGGTAGAGGGTGTGTCTGTAGTGTGTTTGTGTTGTTGTCAGGCACTCCTTTCACTATGTCAAAAGACGCTAAGGTCTCAGGCTTCAAGAAGTGTGACTCGTGCGGTCAGAAAATGTCTCTGACAGACGGTCACACTTCTTGTGTGTATTGCCTGGGACCTTTGCACCTGCAGGACTCTTGTGCTGTTTGTCATGCTTTTAGCCCTAGAGTCCTGCAGGAACGCAAGAATAAATTAATCTTGCGGGGCTTATTAAAGCCTGAAGGCCCCCCGACTCCGTCTGTGTCGGGGAAGCCTTCTAAAACTTCCAAACAGTCGGCTCCGGTTTCTGAGTCGAATGCTGGAAAGGTTAAGTTGGCTTCGACATCGGCTCCAGCCGGAGCCGATGTTTCCAAGCCTCATACTGTTACCTCGGCTCCGGCTGGAGCCGAGGCTGATAAAACTCTGTTGGCTCCGATACTCTTATCAGAACCACAGTCAGGGAAGAGATATAGATCCCCCTCTATCGGCTCCTTGCATTCGGCACCAGGATCCCCTCTTCTTTCTGAACGGAGCCATAAAACTCATTCCTCATGGTCTTCCAGGTTATCTGACCATGATTTGCAAAGGGTAGTGAGTAGACTTCTCAAGTCCGAGGCACTGGCCCAAATGCTGCATAGCCCGACTCAGCAGTCAGTGGCTATTTCCGTTCCCCAATACATTCCTCCTCTGACTCCTTTGAGTTCGGAGCCAGGGCTTGTCGGAGCCATGACTGTCAGTGCGTCGGATCCGATACCTTCCCTTTCGGCTCAGTCGTCTGCTCCAATCTCCTCCTTGGAGGGATCTCGGCACCGAGCTTCCCTCATCTGCTCCGAGGGGGCGAGTGGCATCGGACCCTTGTCTGACCCCGCTCTCTCTCTCGGGGCTTCGGCGCTGGCAAGCTCGGCTCCGACATCGGCTTTGGAGCCATCCCTGTCAGTGCCGGGGGAGGTCCTTGTCTCTTCGGAGTGGGGGCCTCTGGCCTTGCCTGACAGGGGTGCCTTCGAGGTCATGCGGAGCGTGCTAGAACCAGGTTCTGCCCCACAGTTGGCTCCTTCAGCCCCCCCATCTACAGTGCCTGCGGTGATTTCTACTCACCCCCTTGCCTTAGACCACAGAGAGCCAACTCCTCAAGTTTCCCCATTGGGAATTTCCTCCTCTTCCGAGGCCTCTCCTGACCCGGTAGGAGATCCCCCTAGGAAGAGGCAGTGCAAGAGGAAGCACATTGACTCCCCTGAGTCTATCACCTCTGACACTGACTTAGAGGAATCTGAAGGTTCCCCTCGATCCCCCTCTGAGGATGTTTCCTTTGCTGACATCCTTGAGATCCTCAAACAGAGGGGGAACTGGCCAGCCCTTAACCCTTTGGAGGATGAGTCAGTGTATCTTGAGGCGTTTGGCTCTCGCCCTTCTACCTCCTGGGTGTCCCTTCCCTTTGACCCCCTTATGGAAGTGGTGGCAAGGAAGGCTTGGACGGCTCCTGATTCAGTGGAACCCACCCCGAGGAGACCATCTAAATTTATTACTGCCCCTAGAGATAAAGATTTTTTATCCAAGGGTGTCCCTGTTAATGCCATGGTGGTGGCTGCGGCCACTAAGAAGGAGTTAGCTGATCCTTCGGTTCCTGTTCATCCTCCTAATAAGGAATCTAGGACCATGGACAGGTACGGCAAGTGGATGTTCTCATCAGCGACCTTTTCAATGCGTTCACTGAATTACTTATGCCACTTCACTCGTCTCCAGAGAGATTTACTCAAGGATATGGGTGAACCGATAAAGGATCCTACAGCTGAGGGGTTCAAAGACACAATGAACTCCCGGTTGGCAATCCTGAATTCCATCATTAACTCCTCCATGCAGCTGGTCTCATATGCTGCAGATGGGGCGAGTAGAGCCGCAGGCACAGGTATTGCCTTACAACGTCACGCCTGGATGCGGCTATGCAACTTTGCGGACCCTTTCAAGGCGTCCTTCACCAATTCTCCCTTTGATGGATCATCCTTGTTTGGTCCACAGGTGAAGGATACATTGACCAGGTGCAAGGTAGAAGGTAAGACTCTCTCTGCCGTAGGAGTCCATTTTTCTACCCCTTCTAGACCCTATCCCAAAGGTCAGAGGGGAGGAAAGATGTGGTTCCGCAAACAATCCCAGGGAGTCTCATCTGACGCACAAGGTCGATTCCCCTCTAGAGGTAGATGGGGGAATAATAATAGACATCGCCCTAGAGGCAGAGGAGGTCCGCAAAACCAGGGTAGCAGAGAAATGTTCTCTGATAAACCCTTTCGGCATCCCTGAGGGGCTGCCTGGCTGTTCACCTTCGGAGGCAGTCTGGGGAAGGTTATCCCTGTACCCAAAAGCCTGGCTTTCACTTACTCAAGACAAATGGGTACAGTCGATCATATCCGAGGGTTACAAAATTCCCTTTATTCACATCCCATCCCAACCCAACCAAAAAGATCCCTTCCAGACGTTCCACCCGGTCTAAGGGAACAAGCAGCATTAGAAATTTCAAAGCTGCTATCAAAAAGAGCTATCCAATCAGTCCCAGCAGACCAGCAAGGATCCGGAATCTACTCCAAATTCTTTTTGGTACCAAAAAAAACGGGGACTGGAGACCCATACTGGATCTCAGCTACTTAAACAAGTATATCAGGAAAACAAAATTTCGGATGGTCACGCTTCAGTCCATTCTACCCTTCTTGGGTCAGGACAATTGGATGTGCTTGATAGATCTTCAGGACGTGTACTACCACATCAAGATGAACAGACGCTCCAGGAGATATCTCTGCTTCAGGCTGGGAGCCAGTCACTACCAGTTCAGGGCCCTGCCCTTTGGTCTCACTACAGCTCCCCGTGTGTTTACCAAATGCATGGCAGTGGTCGCGGCTCACTTGAGACGTCAAGGATTCCAGGTGTTTCCATATTTAGATGACTGGCTCCTTACCGCCACCACCAGACATCAGCTTCTTCTATCCAGGGACTTCACCATCCAATCTTGCCAAGCTCTAGGCATTTCGATAAATTTTGAAAAATCTGCCTTGTCGCCTTGTCAATCTATTACCTTTATAGGCGCCACCTTAAACACACTCAATCTTTCAGCCAGACTCACAGAGCAGAGAGTGTCAGATATTCAAAAACAAGTTTCCCTTCTCTTACAATGCAACAAAGTCAAAGCCAGATTAGTTTTGAAGGTGTTAGGACTCATGGCAGCAGCTATTCCCCTTCTCCCCTTGGCTCGCTTTCACATGAGGATCCTCCACTGGATGCTGTTTACTCAATAGTCCTTTCAACAACTCCCGATGTCCCATACCATTTTGATAACTCAATCATGCAAGAATCAACTGTCTTGGTGGATCACATCACCTCAACTTCTCCGAGGAAGACCCTTCACTCTCCCCCCCCCAGTCGCCACGTTGACAACAGACGCCTCCCTGATCAGGTGGGGGGACATTATCAGGGCAGGACAGTCCAAGGCACGTGGCAACCTTTCGAGTGCCACTTGCACATAAATGTCTTAAGAGATGAGAGCAGTGCTTTTAGCGTTGCAAGCCCTTCACGACTCTCTTCCCACTGGGACTATTGCAATTCAAATGGACAACATGTCCGTAGTGTGGTACATCAACAAACAAGGCGGAACCAGATCATACCCTTTATGTCGAGAGGCACTCAGACTTTGGCAATGGGCGATCTCTTCTCAGCGTTTTCTGATAGCAACGCACATTCCCGGGAAATCCAACGTTATTGCAGGCAAATTGAGCAGGGCAATTCTCATGCCCCACGAGTGGTCTCTAAAGAAATCAGTTCTAGAAGAAGTATTCCTAAGATGGGGCCAGCCTTGCTGCGATCTTTTTGCTACTCCCCAAAACAGCAAGTGTCACGACTTCTTCACTCTCTTCCCATTACCAGGCCATCCCACCAGAGATGCTCTAGTTCACGATTGGCCCCGGGGACTTCTGTATGTCTTTCCCCCCTTTCCACTGATATCTCAACTAATTCAGAAAGCAATAGCCTTGAGAGTGACTATGATCCTCATTGCCCCTTACTGGCCTCGACAGATATGGTTTGCGTTTCTTCATCGTTACCTTTTGGAGCAGCCTTGGCATCTAGACCCAGTACCAGATCCGATAACCCACCAATCAGGTCAGCTGCACCAATCTCTGCTTTCTCTAAACCTCACAGCGTGGTTTCTCCGATTCCAACCTTAGCCAGGCTTCCCTCAATATCTTGCTAGGTCTGAGATATCTTGATAGCCTCTCATAAATCTTCTACCCGGAAGATTTATAGTAGCAAATGGAAACGCTTCTCCTTTTGGGCAACGTCAAAAAACATAGATCCCTTTACAGCACCTATCCAGTCTATTCTAGATTTTCTAGCAGAACTCTTTCATTTAGGATCATCTGCATCTACCATTAGAGTTCAATTGGCTGCCATATCTAATTTTCATGTTGGTGTCTTGGAGTCTAGCATCATGGCTCACAAACTCTGTAAAGCCTTTTTAAGGGGCGTATTTCTTCTTAAACCTCCAATCAAAGATCCCCCGCCTCAATGGGATTTGAACTTGGTTCTGGCATCCTTAATCCTTCTCCCCTTCGAACCGGCTGCTTCATGTTCTCTGAAGTTGCTTTCTTGGAAGACACTTTTCTAGTAGCTATAACTTCAGCAAGAAGGGTATCTGAACTCCATGCTCTGTGCAGTCGTCCTCCTTACTTAGTGTTTCACAAAGATAGGGTATCCCTCCATACTAATCCATCCTTTTTGCCCAAAATTTCCTCTCAAGTAAACCTAAACCAAATTATTGATCTCCCCGTCTTTTCCCCTAACTATTCAAACAGGTCAGAACAAAAGCTACATTTTTTGGATGTTCATCGCCAACTTAGATATTACTTAGATAGGACTAAACAATTCAGGAAATCTAATCAATTGTTTCTGTCATATGCGGAAGGAAAATTGGGCCTTCCTGTTACTAAAGTATCCCTCTCTAGATGGCTCACCTCTACAATTACCTTCATCTATGAGATAAGACATCAGAAACTACCCTCAAGACCTAGAGCTCATTCAACTAGGGCATTAGCTACATCCGTAGCTTTTCAGGATAGGCTGCCAATAGATTCCATTTGTGCAGCAGCCACCTGGGCTTCTCCTCATACATTCATTTCACATTACAAATTGGACATGGTTTCCAGAAGCCGTGCCAATTTTGGTTCCACTGTTCTCAAGAGTCTGTTCCGATAGGCCACCCAGGATAAGGTGCTAGGGACGCAGTCCCATCCAGCAAGAATGAAGACGAGATGGACAACTTAACATTAAGAAGTTATGTACCTACCATAACGTTCCATGTTAGTTGTCTTCTTCTCGCCTTCTTTCTTGCATCCCACCCTCCTTCCCCCAAGCCTGGACAGACCGACAGGAATTCAGTTTGTGTTCTTCCTCTGGAAGTCGTCATTCCCACACGTTCTTCCACCTCTTTTTCTCCTTTCTTAGGTCTGCGATACCTTTCACGCAGGTTGTTTTGAGGTGGGTTTCCCTACTCCATTCTATGGAGATTAGGGTTGCTTGGTATAGCTATCAAACGAGATTTGAGTAGTTACCGCCTAGCATTGTGGGATATAGGGGAGCCTCGAGCCGGTGGAATTAGCTCTCGAGCTTTAGTATTGGCCGATTCAGAGCCGAGGATTGGCTCCGAACCCATCCAGCAAGAAAGAGGGTGAGAAGAAGACAACTAACATGGAACGTTATGGTAAGTACATAACTTCTTATTCAGTCTCACAGATAAATAATAAGAAAAAGTAATGTTTTTAGTTATTAAAATGAAAAACAACCTAAGCAAGGTAAAATATATACATAATAGGACTATTTGTAAATATTTTATGATTTATCCTCATAGGATTACATATTCCTGGAAACACAACTGAAATGTTCCCAAACTACATGTGCACTTAAATGTAGCTGCTTGATTAAAAAGTATTACTCAGTGTAACATGCTGATTTCACAAGCTGTCTGCACTGTAAATGTTTCATTTTATATGTTACTTGAAATTGTCAGTCTCTAGAGCATATGAAAAGATACATATTACTTTTTGCAACATGTTATCTTTGCAGTTACCTCACACTCTCTACAAACTCACTTGGTAACTGAGCTAGTCATTTAAAATATGTTTAAATATTAAATGTGCCCTTGAAATGCTATTGACATTTTGACAAAATATAATCTGAACTGTACAATGAATGACTTGAAAGAAGTGAAGTAATGCATAGATTTCAAAGATAGTTCTTGACACTACAGTAAAAGTAAAAATATATATTCACAAGGAAGTATTGAAATGTGTTAGTCTTTCAGTTAAAATAGCTTACTGTCAACATTTTGCGATATTAAAAAGTTTGAAGAGTTAGGAAATTATTATTCTTTGTCTTTATAATGGTTATTAGACAGATGTTAGACTCTGCTTAGTTTAATGAATTGTGACATATGTTTATGAGGAAAAGTGGACTTTACTCACATTGGACTACACATTCCCCGAAACTCAACTGAAATGCCCCGAAATTGCTTGTGAATTTAAATGAAACTGCCCGATTAATAAGCATAATGTACTTTAACAACCTGAATCCATAAGCTATCTGCTACATTATATATGTCACTTGCATATGACAGGCTCTAGAGCACATGAAAAAATACATATTTTTGCAACATGCTATATTTGCACTAACCATACATTCTAAACTAACTCAATTGGCAACTGACAAGTTATTTATTTGAAACATCAGTCTAAACATTAATTTTGCCCTTGAAATGTTGTTGCCATTTTGACAAAACAAAACCTGAATTGAAAAAGGAATGATTTGAAGAAGTGAAGTATTGTACAGATTTCAAAGACAGCTATTGACACTACAATATAAATAGAAATGTATACATGCAAGGAAAATTTGCTTATTTTTAACTTTTTGCTTTATCAGAAAATATAAAGAACTAGGACATTATTTCTAATTTGTGTTTATAATGTTATTAAAGTGATGTTAGTCACTGACCTGTTTAATGGATTGCAAGTCATGTACAAGATGGACTACTGAATGTTATTTCTGTTTACATATGTTTGCTGAATTTCTTTTATTAGTACTGATTTAAAACAAAGGGAAAGAAAGGGAAGGGAAATCTCTGTTTTTTGGTCAAGGGAGGAGAAGCTTAAGCATATTCTAACTGCCCTGAAAACTTTCTAAGATGCTCTAAATACTATTTGATTAATACTTACCCAAGGTAAGTCTTGATTACCATATAGGTACCTTCATATTCATTCTAGGCCTGTTGTGATTACCCATACTGGAAGCAGGAGGTGCCCTATGCAGGATGGGAATTGTCAGGGTGATCATAGTTCATTCTTAGACTTTGCTTTGTAAATCTATAAATATGTAAAAGCACTGCACACTAGAATGTAGGGCGCCTCTACTCTGAGTCAGGATACCACTAATAAGCCATGTCTTTTCATAAGTGTAAGTTAAAGTTGGTGAGCTGAAGATTAAAGGAAGACAATACACCTACAGTAAATTCATATTTCATTGGTAATCACTCATTGTCTCCTATAGAGTCCTTTTAGTCAAAATTATTTTAGTAATAATCTATTTGTTGTTGGCTTATTTAGTGTATACTCCTCTGCTACATTTAATTTATCCAAAATGACATATCTGACATATTTGGGATACCTTAAGGGTAACTAAATACTAGATATTTTCTAAGTCAACTTAATAATTGTTTACACTACTAACATTCCATCCTGATATATAAAATACTATAGAACAATAATAGAATAGTATAGAATTTCATATCTCTTTTAAGAAAATTCTCCATATAATAATTTAACATATGGAGCTCAGTTGATATTGTTGGTTAAAGGTATGAGTAATAATCCAATATATCTATTTTTATCTATTGGATTAGGAATGATTTTCATTCCATGTTTAATGGGAAATTCTTATTTACTTGTATTTGATACTTTAGAATTAATGATTTATAGAAGTACTTTTTAAAAGCCTGACCAGAATTTTACCCTACTTGTATTTAAAGAAGAAAGAACTCCCAAGTTTACACACATAAAAATAACATTCAATTTTATCAGAGAATTTCAAAATAAAAAAAAAGAAGCAAAAAGTTTCTTCCAACAATAACTTGAAATGGATTTAACATTCTTATTATTAAATACTAATGGCTTAAATAATGCAAATAAAAGATCAAACTTACTAAAATAATTAAATCTAAATGAGGCACAAGGGGCATTTCTCCAGAAAATGCATTTTAAGACTAATGATAGTTTTATTTGGAACCCTAAGGACTATACAGTCTTAGCTCAATCCTCCTCTAGAACAAAGACAAATGGAGTATCAATTCTCTGGAAGAAAAACATAATCACTCCAAAAGTTATTTATAAATATGAAGACAAAGTAGGTCTACTAGCATTTGTTATAATTAAATTTAATAACAGAATATGGACCTTAGATAATCTATATTGGTTCCCAGGAATTGGAGCAGGAATGGTTAATAAACACCTAGATTTTATTTCCAACAATTATAAAGGAAATCTTATACTGGGAGGAGACTTCAATTGTACCTTAGAAGCTTCTGAAACCACCAAGAAGTCTTTTTGCATAGCACCTATTTCAAAATCCTTAAAAGGATGGATTGATTAATTTCATTTAATAGATACTTTTAAAGTAAAGGATAAATCCTTATTATTTTCCCATAAAGGCCATAGATTTGGAACACAAACCAAAATAGACAAATTATTCGTAGTTCAAGATTTACAAACAAAAATCCTCATCTTCTCAATAGTTCCATGCCCCTTCTCAGACCATGACTCTCTGATAATGAAGCTGCAAATACAGTTTAAACCTTTAATCCTCTCAACTAGAATTCCATCATATATCATGAAAATTAAAGAATTCAGACCCTAGATGTTGTCAGAACTACAATTATTTCTTGAAATTAATAATACAGCAGAAATCAGTAGAGTCATGGTTCGGGACTCATTAAAAGCATATTTATTTGGTAAGACCCTTAGCTGGTACAAAAACAAAGTCAAAGAGCGGGAGTCTGAATCATTAGACTTGCAAATCAGACTCTTGACAGCAAAATCTAAAAAAAAATCAGAATTGTCCAGAAGTCAAAAATGAAATAGAGGAATTAAAAAATATATATAATGAAATTCTAACACACAACGTGTCTAGCCCTGGAAAAATTTTAAATAAACTCATTAGCCACCTCCACCAGATATCTACATAACTTAGCTACAAGAATTAAAATACAGTCTAAAGCAAATAACATTAGTAGTATATATCATGAAAAGAAAGGGAAAAAGTATCAGATATAGGAGACATCCTTGAAGTATTTTGGTTCCATTATATGGAACACTTAAAAAAGAAGATTTAGATACCAACCAAATAAACTTAGATATAAACCTTATCAATATACAAAAATTCCCCAAAACTTAAAACTAGACCTACAAAAATCTATATTCTACAAAGAAATTATTGACAAGATAAAAGAAAGTAAATCTAACAAAGCTCCAGGGATAGATGGTATAATTACAGAAATTTACAAACTCTTCCCTTCAACAGTAATCTCCCTTTTTCATAAAACTTTGCTAGAAGTCCAGTCAGAAGCAAAAATACCACCCTCGTGGAAATCTTCTCTCATAACACCAATTCTAAAAGATAATAAACCATCAGACCTTTGCGCCTCATACAGACCTAGATCATTACTGAATAATGATTACAAAATATTCATGTCAATCCTAGCTAATAGAATGAAAATCCCACTTTCAAAGACAATTAATAATGATCAAACTGGATTTTTATATAACAGGCACACACATGATAATATTTAAAGGATACTTGTTCTTATAGATTATGTGAATAAAGAAGAAAAACACTTGTAATTGGATTAGACATAGAAAAATCATTTGATTCCCTCAACTAGGAATATCTATTTAAAATTTTAGCAATATTTGAATTTCCTCCTCCCTTCATCTTATTACTAAAAAACATGTATATTAATAACTGAACCTACATTAAATTAGGTCCTTTCACCTCAGAATCTATCCATATAATGTAAGGTACTAAACAAGGATGCCCCCTTTCTCCTATTTTATTTGTTTTGACTATATAAATACTTGCAGAAGTAATGTGCAATAATTCAAGAATAAAATGAATAGAAGTCTATGACCAGTACATATCCAAAATAATGCTTTTTGCTGATGATATTTTATTAACCCTATCAAATTCCAGATAGTCATTAGGAGAGCTAGAAGAAGTAATGGAGAAATTTTATAAGATTTCAGGTCTACACTTAGATCAAAATCAAAATTTCTATTTTTAAATAAGAAAAAAGAACTACAAGTTAAAGATAAATCCATCATAGGAAAACAAGAACTTATGCTAAATTATTTACGAATAGTGTTATGCAAAAATATAAACGAAACAATATTAATAAATTATGAAAACATTATTGCAACAATAAAAATATATATAGAAAAATAGAACGAAATTATATTAACTTTTTAACAGGTTGCAATTAATAAAAATGGTCTTATTGCCAAAAAATACTATATGTAGCATTAGCAATACAGTTAATTCCTGAAAGATGCATTCTTAAAGAAATAAACTCATGTTTAATAAAATTTTTATGGTATCCCAAAAAGAACAGAGTAGCACTAACTCATCAAATTAGACCCTGGAAACAAGCAGGATCGAACTTCCCAGAAATAGAAATATATATAAAAGCATATGTGCTTAATACTACAATAGACTGGATAAACCCAAATTATTTTGCCAACTGGAAAGAATTAACAATGGCTATATTAACAAATTAATTTAATCTGTTAAAAAAATTTTAATAGTAGACAAATCAAACAAACCCTGGTACATACTATGCATAAATATACAATATGATACAACAAAACATTCTAACATAACACTGATTAATCATTACATCAATTCCTTTAGGAAACTTATCAATGCAAACATAGATCTAACATGTTAGTTTGACCTTTTAACCCCATTTACCATCTCTAAGAACTTTCCTCACAAAATATATAGGGAAACAATAACCTCCTGGGAACAAAATGGATTCTTATGCTGGTTTCAATGTGAAAATAAGTTAAATGTTTTAGATATACATATGATAAAAACTTCTTACAATATTTCAACACAGGACTGGTTAACCTTACAAAGCATTCTAATGTACACTCCAGATTTATGCAGATTAATTAATCATTCCTTATTTAAAGATATTCCAAATCTAATAAGTTTTCAGTATGAAATTAAATATAATAGTTGTGAAAAGAAAAATTCCATTTCAAATCTATATAAAGAGTTAATAACGTATAAAATAATTCCCAAACCATCATACTGGCAGTTCTTAATAAAAGGTCAGTCATTGCAGTTTAACATCTTACTATCAGTTAATTACACCTCTAACACACAGTACTGGAAAATATTTAACTGGAAATACTTACATAGAGCATTTTTAACACCAGATAGAATTAAAAAGATCAGTACTACTACAAATGGTTTTTTGCTGGAGGTGTGAAAAGTCAAATAAAGCAGACTGGATTCATATTTTTTATGAATGTAATAAAATTAAATCATATTGGAATGGAATCAATCATTTTTACAAGCTTTATTTAATGAATCCTTTACCTTAACTAAAGTATTGATTATATTAAATGTAAATGAAGGTCCCTACCTGAATAAGACAAATATGTATTTGTTATGGACAATACTTGCTATGTCTAGGATATGCGTAACCAGAAGGTGGAATTCAAATACACCCCTGACCTTGGAAGAATTTTACACTTTACTGAAGACAACTGCATTGATGGAAATAAAAATCAAAGAACTATGAATCTATCCCAGGTCATTGGTAAATAATCCTTGGAAGAAAGTTATATCTTTGTTGGACACTCTGCAATAATCAATATTGTATCTCTGATAACTGATCTGTTAATTCTATAT
The DNA here is from genome assembly GCF_019279795.1 of Protopterus annectens. Taxonomy (NCBI): domain Eukaryota; kingdom Metazoa; phylum Chordata; order Ceratodontiformes; family Protopteridae; genus Protopterus; species Protopterus annectens. Next base: position 805,488,329 of record NC_056744.1, read on the forward strand.
TTAATAACATACAGTGTATATAATTGAAAGTTAGGCTATTTTAAATATTGTATATAGTTGTTTAAAATGATATTTAAAAATATTATGTAAATGTTACTTTAATTGAAAATAAAAAAAAATATTTGAGGATAAAACAATGGAGAGTATCACTTTTAATGACAAATAATTAAGATACTTTAATTTGTATCTTATAAAACAAAGATAATTTATAAATATTTGCATATAAGAAACAGAAGAAAGAGCATGCTTGTGTGCTGAATCTTTAGAGATTTTAAGAAAGGATGCTATGAAATTATAATAATAAAGTAACATAAAACTAAAACATGAATTTGTCTACATTGTGTTTCTAAAGAAATAAAAATTCTAGTTTCAGCTCCTTTCATACACAGACTGTCCCAGTAGGATATGCCCTTTCTGATAGGGTACAATTTGTGAGAGGAATTCTCATAAAACTTTCACAAAAAAGTTGTGATTGTTATACATTTTTTTTCATAGGCATATTCTTGCTTGCACAGTCACATAGCTCCTGACAAACTAGATCAACAGCAGTAACACTATGATCACGTGCCAGCAGTTGCCAGTCCCTTTCACATACAGTCTGTCTTCCCACCCCCAACAACCAAAGATAGGAATTTTCTTTGTACACTGTTGAGGTATGACAGTATTAAAAGTTAATGAAATAACATCAGTAGTACTGTATTTCAACTTGCTCCCCAGACAAGGAATATTTAATATAGATTACTTAAATGACTCTGCTTTCATGCTTAACCTGCCTACTCCAGTGCTAGCCAATTTCTGTGTATACATTTTTCCTGGGGGCAACTCAAAAGCAGCATCTGATTAAGTCACTTGCTCAAAGTCACAGAGTTTATAAATGAGGTGTCAGGGAATCAAACCCTGTGCCACAAGAACTGCAGTTCAGATTGTGAACTGTATTCACCAGTTACTAGATGATTAAAAATAAACAGGTAGTTACTAGGCTTCCAGTTCAGGGGACAATTGAGGAGCATACCAAAATTCACAGTTGCCATTAAGCACTGTCTGGTTAAGTCACTTGCTCAAGGTCACACAATAAGCAAAGAAGGGCTAATGGTAAATGAACCCTGTACTATAGGAGCTACATCTCACAGCCTTAACCCTCTGTGCCAACTGCCAGACATTCTACTACAAGTAAAATGAATAAATAATGGGCATGTCATGTATTTCATTTTGCTGATCTCAAAACTATATAAGACTCTTACTGATAGGCCACATCAATAATCATTACTTGTGATAACACCATTTCCTTCACTTTCACACATAGCCTGCCTTACTACCCCATTGTTAATTATGACAAATTTCTG
>NC_056744.1:805492171-805667171 GCF_019279795.1 Protopterus annectens
TCAAATGACAATGAACAACTTATCTCACTGCTTAAGTGATGTAGTGACATGCCATGGACTGACTACCTATGGCCTGTTGCTATGTCAGAGAGATAGATGGGAAAAGATATGCTAATGAATAGCATGCCATCTATTTCTGAAGATATTTTTCATTCCTTTTAAAAGCAAACTTTAGATAAACTATTTCATTAATACATTGATTGTGATAAAGAAATAATTATGTTTAAAGTGTTCTGAAGTATAAATGCATTTTTAACGATTTACAAATAAAAGACATGTAGTAGGGCATACAAAATATTCCATGATAACTATAGGAATCAATCAGACGAGGTCAGAAAGATTGGGAAGAAAATTAGTTAAGCAATTCAGAAATAAACAATGGGAAGACATATGTAGTGCTCCCAAATATCCAAGACAATCTAAAAGACTTAGGATTTTAGCCTGGAAGTGTTGATATAGGCACTTTTTTTACCCTGAGTGAACTCCAAATAATTTTCCCTCAGCTAGGTGGGAAGTGATGGAAGTGTAATGGGGAAGAAACAGGTATCTGGGAACATATGTTCTCAGAGGATAATGAGTTGGCAGACTTTAAAAACTTCCTACAGAGTACTCTGTAAGGAAAACTGGCTGAACAAATGAGTGAAACTGAAGAAATTATTATTTTTTTAGTTGTGATACAGGATCTAAACTGCTTACACACTGGAAGGCCTTGTTAAGTTTAATTCTGGTGACAGCTAAAAAGGCAATTACTAGAAAACAGAAATCAAAGTCTAAACCAATAATACCTGAAGTAGTGTATATTGTAACAGGGATAAAAGAGCATGAAGTGGAGTCTTCAGAAAAGGGTAGAAGTGAATTACATAGAAAAAAAAACCATGGAAATTGTGGCAACAATACACACAGAAAAATAGTTTGGAGGAGGAATGAGTTTAAGAGAAGGCAGGAACTAAACAATTTATGTAATGTTGGTTTTATTATATTGTATAGGTTAATATACAGGATATATAATGACTATAAATGTGAACTTGTTAGTATAGTTTGATTACTTTTATATAAATGTAAGCTTGCATGTGTCACAAGTGAGAATTCAACAAAGGTATATAAAAGATAAAATAAATGAATTAATTAATTAAATAAAAATAAAAGACATACAAGAAAACTGTGTTATCTCAGTACCTTGCAGTTCTGTCTTTGTAGGTGTCAAGATAATTCATTATCTGTAGGGCCAAAATTTAGTTCATATTTTTTAATTTATTAGTATTTGTAATACTTAACAGTATAATGCTTAACACTGTTGCCTTATCCCTCTTGGTTTTCTAGTTCATTCCTTGTCATGACTACTGTTGCATCAAAGATTAGGTGAAGTAATATTTTGTGTTAGGGCATTTTAAGAATGTCATGACATAACACAAAGATCCATTCATCAGTCTCTCAAAGTTATTTCAAACTACCTCTTCTCTGACCATTCCATTAACTCCATGTGCACTTTCTACCCACTTCTCAAACAGTTCTTACCCTGCCAGAAATATCACCTTGCTTTTCCCCCTGTCCACCAACAGTTTGTTTCCTCTGCCTCTTGTTCTTCTGTCTCTACAGGAATTCTGAAAACCTGTCTTAAATGACATGACACTTTGTTTATACTTTCCTTCAAACTGTTACCCATATTTAATTAATCTGTCTCTAATTTATAGTTTCTTGTTACAAAATAATACCATCTCATTGTTTATGAATTGTAATGTATGTTATTTTTCTTCTGTGTTTTTTTCACCCTGACTGAACCTGAAATCTGCCTATTTGAATCACAGATCTACCTCCAGTTATCTCATGTAAATTATTAAATAGATGGATAGAAAGGTAGATATAGCTAGCTAACTAGATAGATAGGTAGCTAGAGATAGATAAACATATGGCTCTCAATTCAGATCTATACATCTTTGACGGTTTCTTTAAGTAAAATGATAAATTCTTTCAGTGAATGCAGACATTTATATGAATATTAGTTTTGCTCTGAGTGTCAGTGTGCTGATTAATGGCTTTATTCAGATGGGAAACACATGCCTTTGGAAACAAGCTTAATTAAAAATAAAAAAGTGTGTGGGAATAGCATGTCGCAAGCAGGATGTTCCTATTTTGCAAACATTTTATCGAGGTGTTATTTGTAAAACTACTTACCATAAATGACATTTGAGAGATTCACAGCTTTGATTTTGGTTTCTGCTTTTAAATGAAATATGCATTGACACAGTGCAGATACCTGTTAAAGTTAATTTTATTTATTTATACTATAGCAAGGATTACTGAAACACTCCCAATATTTGGCTATTTTAACTCATCTCTCTTAATACAGTTCTTTTAAAACTATGGTAGAGACCCATACTCTAAACACTTAAACATATGACATTTTACGTGAATGGAAAAACATTTTATAACTCAAATGAATCATTTGAACATGTCCTTAAAGAGTCTCTGTTGGTGTATATAGTCTGTTGTTACTATTTGTGTGTGTGTGTGTGTGTCTCTGTATAATATGTGTGAGTGCGTATACTAACAAACTTATAAAGGATATGAAAATATCTTTGTCAGACACAGAGTATAGATATTATCACCATCTTATGAACTGTCAAGCAATCGTCACACTTTAAGCACATACATAATCTACCACACAAGCATTGTAACTGATTGCATTGGCACATAAAAATAAAATTAACCTGCACAAATTGCATCTACAAAAAACTGTACATACACCACCTCAAAAAGCCATTTCTGCCATATAAACCAAAGTCCTAGAAATTACATTTAGTAAATCTGGAATTAAAAAAATTTAAAAAGGAAGAAAATCACAACTGCAAATAACCAATCGGTAAATAAACTTACTACCAAATTAGACCGACAAATAAAAAAATCTAAACTACTTAGGGTTACCACCTGTCCCACTTAACAAGGGACAGTCCCTCTTTGGGCAATTGTGCCCTGCAAAGAAATAAAAAAATGGCAAATGTCTTGAGATTTTAAGACAAACATATTGACTATATTTTATGTAATAGTTGCATAAAACAGTTATTCTGCATCTGAAACGCCTAAATGTGAAAAGAAACAGAATAAGCAACTAAAATGCTACAAGACTAAACTTTTCTGTAGGCTAAAAATTGAAGTTCTGTCTTGTGTACTGGAAGTGGGTATATTTTGCCCTGCAAAATCTGACGTTTGCACCAAAAATGTCCCACTTTGGGCATTTGAAAAGGTGGCAACCGTAAAACTGCCTCATGCTAAGCATGCTAGTTCCTAATCTATCACAAAACTGCTTCAAAACTTTGGATATCAAAATAGATGAAAGGGTAACTTGGACAAGCCATTAATTAGAGAGCTCATTCATAAGATCCTCCCCCAAGCCTTTTCAGAATGCTTACTATGCAAATAATACGATTATTGCATCCTGTTGAAATGAATGGAAAAAAAAAAAGAATGGATAAAAGGAATATGTGAGGATCTAGGTTGTATGATACATTAATTACTTGCATTATGGGATTAGGAACTTTGAAACTTTTTCCCTTAAATGCATACTGCAAAGATGTCGTTCATCACGTTCATGCTAAATGTATAAAATTAATACACATACAAATCAGTGGTGGTACAAGGCAATGAAGGCAGAACAGCTACAGAAGCTAGAGGTGATAGATATAAAGTACCTGAGATGGGGTGGTAGGATGCACACTGTGGGACGGAACAGAAAATGAGAACATCAGAGCAGAAGCCCAAGTAGCTCCAGCTGAAGAGAAGAATGAAGAGATTACAGTGGTCCAGGCTCATGTGCAGAAAACAGACAGCAATTTGGTGAAGAAGATTTGGGACAGACAAGAGGAAGGCAAGATTAAATGAGGTCATGGATTGTGTGAAAAAAGACCTATGACAGACAGGAAAGACTATCAAAGAAGATAGAAGAGTAGCAATGAATTGAAAGATGGTGACAGTTGATGTGACACCCTAACCCAATTAGAAAAGGGGGGAAAAATGGGGGTTGATTATGACAATGATATATATTTGTGGCTAAATCTATATACATATGCATATATATATATATATATATATATATATATATATATATATATATATATATATATATATATATATATACACACACATATATATACATACATATATATATATGTATAGATTCACTGGATTCACTTTATAATTTCAAAATACTGAAATCTCGAATTTCAGTATCCTGAGACTATAAAGCTGAATGTTGAAAACATCAGGAAGTCAGAAGCGTGAAATTTCAAATACCAAATAGTAGTCCTGTGTTGAACTTACAGTCTATGAGCTGAATGGCCATAGCCGCTGTTGCAGAAAGCAGTATGCTTCGTTGCTTCCCAAACCTGCTGGTGTATATATCCATGTCTTGGCAAGTTCTGCCCTGCCCAAATGTCAGTTGCAATGTCTGAAGCAGGAAGTAGAGCACCCGGTTGTTTGGGAGCTATCTACACCACTCTTCCATTGCAGAAGGGTAGTCCTATGTAGCTGATAGATGGTTATGTCCTGAATTGGGAGAAGGTTTCAAAAGAGAAAAAGTACTGCTTTTGTAAAGGGAAACAGTCTCTGAAGTGTACAGGTAGGGCTGTTACCGTCAGTGTACACGATGTTGAGAAAGTACTAAAATCTGTGCAGCACACACACACACACACACACACACACACACACACACACACACACACACACACACACACACACACACACACACACACACACACACAGAGGGGATCCCAATAAGATAGAAAGATGCAAGATGTGTGCAGAGTTGAGGGTGAGGTCTAAAGTATCCCATGACATGCCCTGTCTAATTGTTGATGATGTCTTAGCTTCAAAATCAGCTGAAGTAACACCTAGCCTACCCATTAGAAAGGCACTTCTCCAACAGGTTGGTAGGATTCGCCGACAAATAAGTAAAGCTGGTGTCCAAAATGTGGATCATATACTTGATATTAAATTGTCTGATTTCCCCACCAAGTCTGGACCATTTCTAAGCAAAACCATGATTGATAGTGTAAGTGATACTAGCGTGATGGTGTTTAGTACCCAGCAAAATCTATGTGACTTGAGCACGGCAACTATTTGGCTTATTGATGGCACATTTTTCTATAAAGGGATTATGTGCAGGCAATTGTACAGTATACATGGGTTAGTGAATTCAGGAGGGTTCAACAAAAGTTTACCATTACTGTATTGCCTAATGACAAAGAAGTCACTCAAATCCTACAATTACATGTGGCATTGTGTTTTGAGCTTAGTAGAGGAGCACGGATTTGAGCTGCAGCTGAAATATGTGTTAAGGGACTTTGAAATTGCCACGGAAAAAGTGTAAGTCTGAACTTACAGGGTGTGACCAGAATATTTGGTGGAAAGTGCAGCAATTGGGACTGGGCCACAAGTATAACATGGATATGTCATTCCAAGTGTATGTCAAGTGCTTGGTAGCACTAGCATTTGTCCCTGAAAATGACGTGATAACCACTTTCCAAAGCCTTAAGGAATCATTCCCTATTGAAGGGAAGGCATTACTACAGTACTTCTCTGACTGGTATGTCCTAGGATGGGTAAGGAAGTTTTGTACTAGGACTACAGGTTTCTCAAGATTCCCACCTCTATTCCCTGTCACATTCTGGAATACGGAAGAGTTTAATGCACTGTGTCTACCTCACACACAAAACAATGTGGAAGCATGGCACCGATGATTGAAGTCCTTGTTAGGATATAGAGCGTGCAAATTAGCTGTGCTCATGACCACATTAGCTAGGGAGCAAGATCGTGTAAAAGACCTCAGAATTCATGAGAGTTGTGGTGCTGCACCTTCACTGAAAAGACGTCTACTGCTAAAGAGGCAGATGCAGTTTGAAAACATACTGCAGAACAGGAAGAGCTATACCAGTATTGAGTATGTGATGGCCATTGCATGGTTGTTAAAATGTGATTGATTTTAAGTTTATGTACATGGAATGTGGAGGCTAGAATGCGTCACAGTGGATTGTCTTGTGCATTGTTATTACTGGTGCATTTCTGCAGCATACAAGTGTGGCTACATGTTTAGTTTTGTTGGGTATGGCTTATACTATGGCCAGTATCACAGGTTTCTAAAGTGTTCTTCATAACGAGATTCAGCTTTTGTGCATAATCATCACTGTGAAAATCGAATGGAGTTCATAGATCCGGGTATTGTGTTCGCACTTACACTATGGTTATTTGTCAGATGTCACTATGGGGGATGCTACATGCAGCGTTTAATTTGAAGGGTAACATGGTTGATTGGTGTATAATAAAGGTTATTTAGTGAGTTTTGATATTTTAATACCAGTGTTTGGTGTTTTCGGTCTTTTGCAGTTCAGTTATATCACGTTCATTGTTGTGCACATTCGGCTTTCTGTTTTTTTGGCTATATAGTCTCGAGATACTGAAATTTGAGATTTCAGTATTTTGAGATTATAAAGTGAATGTATATATATATATATATATATATATATATATATATATATATATATATATATTATATATATATATATATATATATATATATATGTATGAGTGTGTGTGTGTGTGTGTGTGTGTGTGTCTCTCATGTGTATGGCATACATATACTTATATAGATGCTTCAACTAGTGACTGAAATCACAGTCCATCAACTTTTTGTTGCTTCAAGGTTCAAGTACTTTCCTTGCATTGGTATGATCTTGCAGTTTGATTTATTAAGTATGGGAGGTGGGTGTGTAGCATGCTGTATGGAGAATGGGGGTACAAAAATACGGATAAATTGTGACTCCATGTTATTAGTAGGTAATCCATATATATTAAAGGCATAAATACAGATGTATTTAAATATAGATACATATAGATATTTAGAAACTTAACTATGTATATACATATATATTTATAGGCATAAATACAGATATAGTTAAATATAGATATTTAGAAATATAACTATGTATACATATATATTTATTTATTTTACATTTGTTCTGCGGTAGCGTTGTCGCCTCACAGTAAGACGCTGTCCTGTTCGATTCTCAGCTAGAGCGTCTTCTGCATGGAGACATGCGTGAATGGGCATACCTTTGTTGAAGGTTGTGCATCAGGGCTAGTAATGCGGCACGTAAAAATCAACTACCAATCATTAGCAGACCGGAGTTCCGCTGTGGCGACCCCTAACCGGGAAAAGCCAAAAGACGCAACAACAACATTTATTTTACATTTGTTTACCTAGAGAGTCCGACTGGGCATAAAAACTTTTCATCGGATGCCCGGGGAGAAAAGCTCCATTGTTAGTAAACTATTGTGTTAGTAGAAAGAAAACTGCACAATACAATAAAGAAAAAATAGTAACAGGCATTCATAACAGTAAAAAGACTAGAACTGAATAAATTGGTCAAGTGGGAGACAAGACCAATAATCTTGTATAACAATGCTTCTAGAAGACAGTTCTTACAGCAGATAGTGACACTGTATACAATAAGAGTGCAATTACGATACTTAGGGCCGGATTTACGAAAGCTTGCACGGAGTGCAAGAAGAGTGTAGGAGCTCACGGAGGCAATATGTCTGCTGTGCGATCCAGGTACAGCCAGCAGGGGTATGCACGAGAGCTGCTAAAGCTACTCTTGCACGGACAGCGTCATGGTATGCAAATTACCTCATTTGCTGCTAAAAGCTATGCAAATGAGGTAAATTTGCAATCCAGAAAACACTAACCTGTCCGTGGAAGATTAGTGTTATCTGCAGAAATGTACTACATTGGTAACGGAGTACCGTTCTGCAAATAGCTAAACGGAGCAATGACAGCTCCAAATAAAGGATGCATACAGTTGAGGAAGCATGCCAATGGCCAAATATAAGGCCATTGGCATTTATAAATGTTTAAAATTATTAAAATCTAACTTTTTTTTCCCCTGCTCTCCGATGTTTAAGCGTAGCGCAGCACCGTGCAAACGTGCTGTGCTTTAAAAAAAAACAGAAAATAATTTAAAGATAGCCAAAAATAGCCATTTTCACTAAAAAGCTTATCCTGCCATGCAGGTGAATGGCAGGCTGAAGACAACATGGCTACGGAGTAGTGGTTGCTAAGGGGGGGAAGCTCAGTGTGAGAGATGTAACCATGTATTAGTAGGCAATCCTATGCAAATGAGGATAAGGATAGTGAATCCCAATTTTCCCCAGCATGTGAGCCATGTCCTAAGAGTGTAAGTGTAGGAGTAGGCGAGTAGTAGAGTAGACTATAGGTAACATCATGAGGGGGTGTGTCAGAAAGGCTGTAAGCTTATTAGAGCACAGTGTCTTGTGTTTGCCCAGAGTTGCTCAGGATTGCAAGAGGCGTGTCAACAGTTGTCCTTTTTGAAAACCAGAAACCAAAGGTGTATGCCGTGAATATATCTGAAATTTCTTGCAAACGTGCACACAGAGTGTGCGCTCATTTGGGCAGCGCTGCCCTGGGCAGAAACAGAAAGGGAAAAGGAAGGAAAAGAAGTAGTAAGAAGTTAACCAAGGAGAACTAGCAGAGCTGCCAGGTGAAATATATCAGAATCAGCCAATTACACAGCTAGCAGACTAGCTCAGCCCAGCCCAGCACTTTAAACTCTGCAAACAGCATTCTTCCCTGTTTTTTCCCCAAGAACTCTGCAACACTGCAGTATACAAAGAGGGAAAGCTTAAAAACGTTAAAGTCAGACAAAATGTTGGGGGCTGCTCTTGCTGTCATAAACCAACATGTGCAAGATGCTGAGGGTGGTGATGCTGTGAATGCTTCTGAGCAACCCACAGTGAGGAGATGGAGAAGAGTGTACAGGGTAACCTACCAGGGGCTACATGAGCAGGAGATAGTGGAGTGCTATAGGGTGGACAGAGACCTCCTGCAGCAAATGGTTGAGCTGTGCCAGCCACTCCTCACACACAGAACCAACAGAGGGGAACCCATCCCAGTGGATACAAAGGTATGTGTTGGCCTAAGAATACTAGCTACAGGTACCTTCCAGTGACCAACTGGTGATATGATGGGGATTTCACAGGCATCAGCATCCAGGGTACTGCACCAGTTCCTGGATGCCATGTCAGCACATGTCGGTGAGCACGTATATTTCCCCAATTCCAGTGAGGCATTAGCCAGCAATATGCATCTTTTCCACCAAATAGCAGAATAACCTGAGGTAGTGGGTGCAATAGACTGCATGCACATACACATCAAAGCACCACCCGGTGAGCGGGGTAGGGTCTACATCAGCTGCAAGGGCTTCCCCTCCATCAACTGCCAGGTCGTGTGCGATGCCCAGGGCATAATAATGAATGTGTGTGCTGGCTGCCCTGGAAGTTATCGCGATTCCCACATCTGGCATCTGACACAGCTGTACCAGAGATTTGCCAATGGGGACATCCCTGATGGTCACCTAGTGGGGGATGCTGGATACCCACTGGAGCTGTGGTTGATGACACCCATCAGAAATGCACACACACCTGAACAAGAACTCCATAATGAGGCACACGCACAAACAAGAAACATAGTTGAGCATGTGTTTGGGATGCTCAAGTCACAGTTCCGGTGCCTGAACACATCTGGTGGAGCCTTGCAGTACTCACCAACTACATGTACCCAGATTATCATGGTATGTGCCATGCTACACAATATGACCCAGTGGAAACAGCTGCAGCAGGACCAACATGGGGGCAGGGCCAAACAGCCCCCCACCATTGCCAAGGCCTGCACAGGCCCAGCGTGACTTGGAGGAGGAGCAACCTGAGCCTGCCCCAGTAGGCAGAAAGAGGTGTGCCCAGTATGCCCTGGCCTTGGCAAAGAGGCAATGCATAGCACATACCCTGACTCAGTAGGAACCCTGGAAATTACACCTCTCTCTGACTCACACATACAGTAAAAGGGATGCCGAACTTGACACTACCTGTTTTCAAACATGTATAAGGAGTGTAATATGTGCATCCGACATAGGCAGCCCTGCAGCACCACCTGAGGCATGAGTCCCTATTTTAAACGATATAAAGCACTGCTAAGCAAATTTTACCAATATTGAGCATATTTAAATGCAATTGCGCATAGCTGCGCACCACGCTAACCAGCGCAATGTTGTGCAAAGTCGAGCAAAGTCGGGTAAAAATGCTCACATCTGCTTAACTGTTCCTTAACTAGTCAGGTTTGCCCAGCAGGAAAATAAAAAGCAGTGACAGGGCTCGAACTCAGGATACTTTGCACTACAGTCACAACACTGAACCACTAAGCCATGACAGCATTTCACTGGCACAGACACAACTTAAGTCAGTCACACATACCAGTTGGGCGGGTCACATAACTAACAGTCACAGCCAGCAGGACAATTGTAGACAAATGCAAACACAAACAAATGCTGTATCATGCCCTCTGAAGAGGCATATGAGCAACCTCCCCCCAGGCCTATGCAGACAGATAACAGCAGGCCAGGCTGTGTGATGTGGATTGAGTAGGCTATGAAGTCACAAACTAATATGCGTGTAATTGGAAGCTAAGGTCTGTAGTACACTGGTATGCCTCAAGCCAGTACGATAGGCAACAGTACAGACTGAAATGGAGTACCTGACATAGCAGTGTAGGGCTAGCAAATGTGTATAAGTGTCAGGTGTTCCCCTCATCCTATGTACACCCACAGTAACAATCAGGTGTGCCCCCCCAGGTAGAAATGTACAACTATATATATATATATATATATATATATATATATATATATATATATATATATGGGGAACACAGTATAATAAGCCAAAGATGGATAGGCAGAGATGTGTGTAAGAGGGTGACCATGACAGGGAGTCATCCAGGACTGTCCCACCCAGCACACATCCCAATGGCACAAAAGACATGAGGTGCACATCTCACCCACTGTACATAACAGCCACCATTATCTGTAAGCATTACAGTGTATGTGGTCCATGTGCCTGCTGTACAACATGACTGTACAAGGAAGTACACATCTACTATCTGTAGACATGTACCGGTCACATAGGTATGTAGTAGACTATCTTCACAAAGGCATATATTAGCCTAGGCAAGTTGTGCAGCTTTCACCACCCCATTGGGTAGTTTCCCAAGCCCTAGTTTTAATAGTTAGTACCCTAAGCCCCTTTCTAGTGGGGCTGCTGATGTGATGCCTGGCGTGAATTGTCTGTTTCCCATCCAATCATCAAGGTTCTTATTGAAGAGTGTCAGCGAGGGGCTCTGTCTGATGTACATTGGGATCCACAGTAAGGCAAGTGTCTGGGATGGTATTCTATCCCACCAGCATGTTGTATTCATTGTTGTGATGAGGTTCATATCCCTGGAGTGTGTAGTGCAACTCAATTTTGTTATCCATAAATAGAGCATGTTCAACAGTTGTGTTGGACATGCCTCTGTATGTTAGGCAGAGTGTGCCTCTGAGTAGGTGGTACACAACGGAGAACAGATGTTTACCAGTTGTGTTGCATAACACAACTGTTTGAGGCCAGTAATCCTCTTGGTGAGGTACTTCTGTGATCTCTACAGCTGCTGGATATGCATAGTTGAGTACATCCAAAATGGTCCATTGTACTCAATGATGGGTCTGATGACTTAAGAGCAGAGGGCCACCACTACCTCTTTTGATCTTGATGCGAACCCTTTGTTGATTAGGTGGGCCACATAGGATTTCCCAATCACTTTGGCAACATGGTTGTCAAAGGAAAGATGACTATCTACTTGCATCCCCAGATCCCATATTACCTTGTCAGTTTTAAGGTGGTAACACCTGTGTGGTAGTTTGTGGGTACTTTGTTTTCACCATAGGGGATTACTATGCATTCTTCCACATTGAGCTTGAGGCCATGATTCTGACACCACACATCTGTTTCATAGAGTCCCTTCTGGAGAATATTTGTGTCATCCAAGGAATCTGTTATGGCAAACACTTTACAGTTCCCAGCAAACTTAGTCAACCACAACCCTCCTGTGTTGGCATGTACTTTTGAGAAGTCTATACTAAACAGAAGGGACCCCAGGACTGAACCCTGGGGGAACCAGTTGTTACTGGTGTAGAGTCTGACATGTAGCCAGCAACTCTTAATTTGTGGGATCCATCTGTGAGCCAGTTTGGAATCCATCTTGTGATGTATGGATTCATGCCCAGGTTGGTGAGCTCATCTATGATACCTGACTGGGGAATGGTGTCAAAGGCCTTAGCAAGGTATAAGTAGGCTGTGTGGAGCTCATTTCAATCATCTGTAGCCTGGATAACTGTCTCAAAGAAATCCACCCAGTTCAGGAGGCGTGATCTGCATTTGATGAAGCCAAACTGGGTGTGCTCAACTGTGTGAAGGTTCCCAATGTCTTTCTTGTTGACTTCCATTATGATTGGCTCCATTGCCTTGCAGATCAGACTCATCAGGTTCATAGAGCATGAATGCCAAGGGTCTTTTGTGGCCCCACCCCTGTGGAGTGGGAAGAACATTGCTGTGCAACATTCTATGGGTACATATCCTGTAGAGAGCATGTAGAGAGAGGTGTAGGTATCCTTGATGAATATGGATACATCCCCACCCTATGTGCTATGATCCAGGTTCTGATGCTGGAAGGTACGGAATGAGTAGTATCCTGGTAGTGTTGATGTGCTCTCTGGAGCCTTGAACTAGGTTTCTGTTACTGCACAGATATCAATATTCTCCATACTGAGAAGTACCTTGAGTGTGTGCATCTGGAGGCTGTGATTTCTGGCAATGAGTTGCATTTAGCTCACTTTGTGGTTATTTGTGTTGGTTATGGGGTTTGGTTTGTCCTGAGTAACTGGTGTTCCACACCTGAAGTCAACGCCTCATTGGTCCGATCTGACCATAAGCTAATTACCCTACATATCCACATTCTGCCCCCACCCTCCATTAAGGAAACGATGTTAAAAAATATCTCCAAAGACAACTTCATGATTCTTAAGACAGAAGTGGTGAACTTCAGGACACCCATGCAGATGGACAATACAGTTACGACTACTAAATCCTACACAATTGCACTTTATAAGCACTTACATGAGTGCATGGATCGTGCTATCCCAAACAGAACCAAGACGCTATCCTCCAGGAAAAGGAAGCCAATCTGGTGGTCCCCTGCCACAAACAAACTGCACAACAGAAGGAAGAAACTGTTGCAAAACATGGTAAAACCCATGAGTGGAGGAGCTCCCTGGTCAGCCTCAGTAAGAAGTTGCGATCCCTGATAAAATCCTCCAAAGCTAGTTATGAAAAGAAAATCACCACTGATTCTAAAGACAACCACAAAGCATTCTATAGCTATGTCAAGAATTACAATGGCAACACTGAGATCTGCTCTAAGTTACAGCACAATGGCACTAAATATACAAACCCAACTGATACTGTCAACATCCTGGCAGATAGGATCAGTGCTAACTTTACCCCCCTCTCACCCATGAAAGAGCCCATCTCTATACCGGAAGAATGCAAAGTTGCTGTAATCATGGCTGCACAGGTAAAAACCACTCTCCAGAGCCAGGAACACAGCATCCATGGGACCAGATAACATCCCAGGCTGCATTCTACGCTAACTACAGAACAAACTGGCACCACACCCAAGTACCATGTTCAATCATAGCCTTACCTCAGCCTTTGTGCCTGAACGGTGCACAGCGAAGGTTATCCCACTACACAAGGGACCCTGGGAACTAGTGCCCCATTAGCCTGATGAGCCTGGTCTGCAAGGCCATGGAACGTATCATCATGGAACTTATAAACAAAGACATTGGTAATCTCCAAACTCTGGACCACAACCATTTCAGGTTTGTAAAAGGCAGATCGTGTCTCCTAAACCTGATAGACTTCTTCGAAGCAGTAACCAAAGCCATAGACAAGGGTAAGGTGGTTCACACAGCCTATCTAGATCTTGCCAAGGCTTTCGACACCATCCCCCACTCTGGAATTATAGATAAACACACTAAACTAGGTATAAATCCCTATGTCACAAGATGGGTTGCCAACTGGCTCACTGACAGAACCCACACTGTGAAAGTAGCAGACTCCAAGTCTGACTTTAGACCAGTGACAAGTGGAGTACCACAGGGTTCAGTCCTGTGTCCTGTCTTGTTTGATATATACTTCCCTGAAGTACAGGCTAACACAGAAGGTCTTTGGCTAATGAAGTTCCCAGATGACTGAAAACTAGGAGCCATAATCGAAACTACTAACAATGTGGACATCCTACAAAAGGGCCTCACTGAGACAGATGCCTGGTGTCAGAGCCATAGCCTTAAGCTCAATGCCAAAAAGTGCATTGTCATCCCCTTTGGTAAAAACTCTGTACCCATGAACTACAACATAGGCAGTAGTATACTTAACACTGAAAGTGTGATAAGAGACCTTGGGACACAGGTGGACAGTAGACTCTCCTTTGATAATCACATTGCCACAGTAGTCAGGAAATCCTTCTACGTGGCACACCTCATCACAAAAGGTTTCTCATGCAGAAAAAAAAGGTCATTGTTCCCCTCTACTCATCACTCATTAGATCCATCATAGAGTACAATGCCCCTTTTGGTATGTGTCTCAAAACACTCTAGCTTTACTCTGTCGCATATCGCCTACTCAGAAGTGATCTCTGCCTAACATACAAAGGTATGTCAAACACAGAGCTGTTGGACATGCTTCACTTAAAGAAATCCCAATCTCTCCAAGCTTCGGCCCCAAAACCTGGACCGAAATACAAAAGGAGGGGGTGTATCCATTTTCATAAAGGATACCCACACCTCCAGGTTAGTGGCACAGCACGAGGCCTCGGAGACCATCCAAGTGCAACTAACAGTGGCAAAGCTGCTTATCAGATCGTAGCCTGCTACAGATCACCTACCTTGTCTCAGGACCCTCACTCAGCATTTCTGAGAACACTGGAAAATATAAAAGTCCTACCAAACACCATGATATTAGGAGATTTCAACTACCCAAACATTGACTGGGAGAATTACTCAAGTACAAACTCCTTTGCCCAATGCTTCCTAGAGTTTATAAACTCAAATGCCCTCGAACAGCTGGTCACCACACCCACTAGAGGTGACAACATACTGGACCTGATCATCACCAACATGGGGAATCAGTTTTCCACACCAGAGGTAAACCCCTCGCTGGAAAGATCAGATCATAAAGTAATCACACTGGGCATCCACATCCCGACCCCACCCCCAGTCAAGGAAACCACTGTGAAAAACTTTTCAAAAGCAAACTTCACACTACTCAAGACCGAAGTGGAAAGTTTCAAAGCCCCTTTGCTACAGGATAATGCTATCCAATCCACAGAATCCTTTACAAGTGCATTATATGAGCATCTACAGGGATGCATGGATCAAGCCATCCAGAGTAAAACCAAGACTCACTCCTCCAAAAAGAGGAAACCAGTCTGGTGGTCCTTGGCCATAAATAAGCTATACAACAGGAGGAGGAAACTACTACATGATAGAGCAAAATTCCAAAAAGGAAAGGCATCACTGATCATTATCAGCAAGAAACTATGATCGCTCATAAAATCATCCAAGGCCAGTTTCTAAAGAAAAATTGCCAAGGAATCTAAAGATAACCACAAAGCCTTCTTTAGCTATATCAAACATTTAGGTGGCAACTCTCAGATATGCTTTGAGTTACTGCAAAATGGCAAAAAATACACTGAACCAACTGACATTGCCATCATCCTGGCAGACAAGTTTAGTGCAAACTTCACCCCCCACCCCCAAAAGGGCCTGTGTCCATCCCAGAAGAATGCAGAGCCCCAGACATCATGGACATGCAGGTAAAAACAGCCCTCTCCAAAGCTAAGAACACAGAATCAATGGGACCGGATGGTGTCCCAGGCTGCGCCTTACACGAGCTCCAAAAGGAACTAAACCATCACCTAAATTCACTTTTCAAACTCAGCCTTACCACAAGCTATGTACCCAAAGAATGGCGTACAGCAACAGTCATCCCGCTCCACAAAGGTGGAGCCACAACAGAACCTGGGAACTATTGCCCTATAAGCCTGACCAGCCAGGTCTGCAAAGCTATGGAGCGGAATTATCATGGAACTCATAAACAGAGACATTGGGAAGCTCCAGACACTGGACCCTACACAATTCGGCTTTGTTAAAGGCAGATCCTGCCTGCTAAACCTAGTTGACTTCTTTGAAACAGTTACCTAGGCCATAGATGAAGGGAAGGTAGTCCACACAACCTACCTGACCTCACTAAGGGCTTCGACACCATTCCCCACTCTGGCATCATAGACAAGCTTACCAGCTTGAACATTAACCCCTATGTCACGAGATGGGTGGCCAACTGGCTCACGGATAGAACACACATGGTCAGAGTTGCGGGTGCCATGTCTGACTCTAAACCAGTCACAAGTGGCATCCCATAGGTCTCAGTCCTGTAAACCCTCCTGTTCAGTACATACTTCTCTGAGGTACAGGCAAGCACAGGAGGACTATGGCTGACCAAGTTTGCAGATTACTGCAAACTGGGGGCCATAATCGACTCTCTGGCTGATACAGACATCCTCCAGAAGGGTCTTGCAGAGACAGATACCTGGTGTCAAAACCGTGACCTCAAGCTGAATGCCAAAAAATGCATAGTCATCCCCTTTGGAAAAAACAAAGTGCCCATGAATTACCACATAGGTGGTAATCCACTAGGTACGGAAAATGTAATTAGGGACCCAGGTAGATAGTAACCTCTCCTTTGATAATCACATTGCCAAAGTGGTTAGATATTCCTTCTATGTAGCCCACCTAATTATGAAAGGGTTCACCTCTAGATCAAGAGAGGTCATTGCGTCCCTCTACTCATCACTCATTAGGCCTATAATAGAGTACAATGCCCCATTTTGTATGTACCTTAATTGGCACATGCAACAGCTGGTAAGACCACAGAGGTACCTCACCAAGAGGATCGTGGGCCTCAAAGAGATGCCCTATGCAGCTCGACTAAAGAAACTCCAGCTCTACTTGGTTGCTTAATGCCTGCTCAGAGGTGATCTATGCCCGACATATAAGGCCATGTCCAACCTGGAATTAATGGACATGCTCCACCAAGAAAAACAAATCTCTTAGAGCCACACGCTCCAGTGAATTAAACCTCAGCAAAGCAATAAACAGGACATGCTAGAAGGATAGATTCCTGTCCCAGAGACTTCCCCCGCTCTGTAATAGAATCACAGTTGATGTTAGGCAGAGCCCCTCGCAGACTCTCTTTAAGAGGAATTTTGAGTGGATGGGAAATTGTAAATTTACCCCTGGGATCACTTCAGTGGCCCTGCTAGACAGAGGCACAGGAAACTAATTTAAAAGGGAGGCAAAAGCCAACACATTCTGGCTAGGCTTATAAACGCCCTTGGGCAGATAGCCTAGTACCTACCTATGAACCTTTGAACCTTGCCTAAAAAAGGTAATATGGGGACAGCAAGAACCTTGGCCAGTATTCAGAAGCATAGGGCCAACAGGTGCAAACCATCTGTAGTGAAGCAACAAGGCTT
The DNA here is from genome assembly GCF_019279795.1 of Protopterus annectens. Classification (NCBI taxonomy): domain Eukaryota; kingdom Metazoa; phylum Chordata; order Ceratodontiformes; family Protopteridae; genus Protopterus; species Protopterus annectens. Next base: position 805,509,696 of record NC_056744.1, read on the forward strand.
GTCTATCATTTCATCACAGGCAGACAGAGACTGGATCCCCTTTGAATGACACCAGAAGCTCAGCCAATTGTTGAAGTTTATCATCTTTCTGTTATATTGCAGTATCATGTAGGTGAAGGTAAGATGCTACTCAAGGTTTGACCCTGTGTGTGCCAGCATGTGGTGCATCAACCCATATATGATATGGTCATGGCCTATGAATACAATACACTCACAATGCACCTAGTATGATAAGCCTGCTCAGGTTAGCAAATGTGAAAAAAGCCTTTGTGCAGACTGTCAGCAAGTAATGTCTGTATTTCACCCTGTAACTCCATATTGCTTGCTGAAGTGTAAAGATATACTTAGTTTGGATTAAGAACACCGCACTTGCTAAGTGTGTGTGTGTGTGTGTGTGTGTGTGTGTGTGTGTGTGTGTGTGTGTGTGTGTGTCTCTCTCCCTGGGGAGAGAGCAACCTTTTTGGAGACTACTCACACCCATTAAAAGTGGTATACTCATCTTTGCCATCTCATGGTGTCACCATCCTACAAATATATCTGTGGACTAAAGAAACTCCAGTCGTGTATAGCGTGTTGTGTAAATGTGTACTGCTATAATATCATAATGTAGTTAGTTAGGGGATTGAATCCTGCACTTGCTAACTGTGAGTGTGTCTCTCCCTGGGGAGGGGCAATCTTTTTGGAGACTACTCACACACCTTAAAAGTGGTATACTCATCTTTGTCAAGTCTCATGATGTCACCATCCTACAAATATACCTGTGGAAAGGTGAAATCCTAGTAATGTGTATAGTGTGTCGTGTAAATGTGTACTGCTGTGATGTCATAATGTAGTTAGGTAGGGGCTTGAGTCCTGCACTTGCCAACTGTGTGTCTCCCTGGGAAGTAGCGACCTTTTTGGAGATTACTCACACCCCTTAAAAGTGGTATACTCATTTTTGTCAAGTCTCATGATGTCACCATCCTGCAAATATACCTGTGGAAAGGTGAAACTCCAGTAATGTGTATAGCGTGTCATGTAAATGTGTACTGCTAAAGTATTTGGTAGTGGTTTAAATCCTGCACTTGCCATCTGTGTGTGTTGCCTTCCTGGGGAGAAGCAACCTTTTTGGAGACTACTCAAACACCTTAAAAGTGGTATACTCATCTTTGTCAAGGCTGATGATGTCATCATCCTACAAATATACCTGTGGAAAGGTACAATTCCAGTAATGTGTATAGTGCGTCGTGTAAATGCATACTGCTGTAGTATCACAATGTAGTTAAGTAGGGGTTTGAATCCTGCACTTGCCTACTATGTGATTTTGTGTCTCCCTGGGAAGGAGTGACCTTTTTGGAGACTACTCATACCCCTTAAAAGTGGTACACTCATCTTTGTCAAGTCTGATGATGTCACCATCCTACAAATATACCTGTGGAAAGGTGAAATTCAGGCAATGTGTATACCATGTTGCGTAAATGCATACTACTGTCGAATCATAATGTAGTTAAGAAAGAGTTTGAATCTCGCACTTGCTGATTGTGTGTGTGTGCTCCAGGTGTGTGACACCTTTGGCCAATGTGGAGTGGGTTTTGATTTTTCTAGTGTATTACATATCAAAATGAACTGTATGTGCATTACACATGTAAGGTAGCTGTGGGGCAAATCCATATACATACATGTGACCTCAAGTATTTCATAGGTGGGTACTCTGCTTTCTTCATGAACACATCTGTTATCTTTGTCAGAGCATGCTGGTGCTTTCCAGACCTTAGGTCACTTCTGTATGCTTGTGACAAGCTTAGCCACTGTAGTGATCCCGGGGCTATGTCTTCCGTTTCACATCCACTCATCACAGTTTCTATTGAAGAGTGTGAGTGAGGGTTTATGCTTGAGGTATATTTGAAATCTGTTCCAAAGCAAGCAAAGTCTGGCAAAGATGACTAATCATTATAGGTGTGCAACAACCTCTGTGGATCTGCATGCAAACCCTTTATTGATTATGTGCTCCACAGAGGGATTTCCAAAACCCTTTTGTAATGTGATTATCAAAGGAGAGATGACTTAACACACGGCTCTATGTATACATTAGTACCTGTTCCACATTTTGGGGGCTGCTACTTATGTAGTACTCTGGGGATACTTTGTTTTCTAAAAGTGGATAACTATGCTTTCTTTGGCTTATAGCTTTACAGCATGAATTTGACACCAGGTATCTGTCTGTATGATACCCTTTTGGAGGATGTGTGTGTCATCTGGAGAATAAAGTATAGCCCACAATATGCATTGTCATCAAACGTGGTCAGACATATCTCTAATGTGTTTGTTTGTACCCAAAAAAGCTATATGCCAAACAGGAGTGGTCCCAGGACTGAGTGCAGATGAATACCACTTGTTACTGGCATAGAATAGCACATTAAGGCTGCAAATGTTACTGTGTGTCCTACATCTGTGCGTCAGTTGTCAAGCCATCATCTAACAATCGTTTATGGTCAGTCTGTTGAGGTTATGTATAATAACAGTATGTGGGATGGGTATGAATTGCTGGTGAGCTATAGCTTGGCTGTGTTGACCTCCCCTCCCTCACCTATAGCCTTGTTGACTGGCTTGAAGTCTACTAGGTGTAGGAGCCATGATCTGGCCTTTAGAGAACCTAAGTAGGTATGGTGCAGTGTTTGCTGGTTCATAATGTCTCTGTTAATGAGTTCCATAATGCTGTGCTCCATAGCCTTCCAGATAACATTGGTCTGGCTTATAGGGTGAGAGTTTCCAGGACCTGTTGTAGTTCTACCCTTAATCAATTTATGTTAACATTTGCACTGGGTGTGACGAGGGTGGACAGGTTTAAGAATAAGTATATTAGAGGGTCAGGCCAGGTTTGAAGGTTAGTAGACCATGCCAGATAGGCAGGACATGTGCTGAGGAGGGATGCAGAGTATATTGTGAAATAGATGCTAAGGATGAAGCTGCCAGGTAACAGGAAAAGAGGAATGCCTAAGATGAGGTTTATGGCTGTGGTGAGAGAGGACATGCAGGTGGATGGTGTGATAGCGCAAGATGCAAAAGGTCAGGAAGAAATTATGTACTGTGGTGACCCCTAATGCGAGCATCTGAAAGGAGAAGTAGAAGCCATTGTAGCTCAACCCCTGTGGACTGTGAACACCATTACCATGTGTCATTCCACAAGTATGTAACCTGTATACAGGCTGCATCTGGACAGAGCGTTTAGGTGAGTGGTGACTTTATATGTCAGCTTGTGTATGACACAGCCAGGGACACTGTCCAGTACCATTGAGAAGAAGACATTGTAGCTCATCCCTTGTGGACGGTGAACACCATTACCATGCGTCATTCCACAAGTATGTAACCTGTATAGTGTCTGCATCTGGACAGAGCGTTTAGGTGAGTGGTGACTTCATATGTCAGCTTGTGTAGGACACAGCCAGGGACACTGTCCAGAGATGTTTTAACTAGAGTGTCTGTGAATCATCAGGTTTCACATTCTTCAGGTCTGGAAATGTGGCCCTGTGTAATGACAGGGTGGTGAAATCCGCATTCAAACTGTCTGACAAGGCAATGGTAATGTCAGTCAGATAAGTGTACTTTGTGACCATTTACATTAACTGTGACCCGATCTGAGATTTCCCCTGTAGATTATGAACAACACTGAAAAAAGCTTTAGTGTTGTCTTTGGAATTCTTGCCATTTTGTATTTTGAAGCTTGCCTTGTATATTTATTAAGGGACTGTATTTTCCCAATGATACTGATCAGAGAGGTTATCCCTTCTTGGTATGCAAGTCTTTTTTGGTACAACTTCACACCTTCTATTATATATTTAGTTTATGGCAGGGGTCCATGAGACTAATGCACTTTTACTGTATAAGTGAGAATTTCTTGTGTTTGTGATAGCACGGTCCATGCAACCCTGTAGGTGAACAGTGTGCATTAATAAAGGATTATGCAGCTGGGACAGTGTTAACCTTAGTAATGCAAACCAATGACAGATAGCAACAACAGCATCACCCACAGCACAGTGTCAACCCGTGTCACACACACACGTGTACTCAAGTTCCCAAATGTGTGTAGTACAATGCATACTGGCCACCAATAGAAATGATGCAGTGTTAACACTGGCCAATACAGGGCAGGTCACCCTGCCCATGTGTCCAATATGCACGTACATGCAGACAATGCACCTCCACCATGTTCACAAATGTACACCTGCAGACCTGTGCTGCACACACCCCACACTTGCTGTCCACTGTATAACACATGCTGACACAACTACACACATCAGCCAAGTGGCACATGGGCAAAGAAAACACAATTGGAATAAATACTGGTGGAAACAATACAACATTGCTAATTACAGCTTTAATGCATCATGCCTGCTCAGCTACACCTTCAAGGATATCATTACACTTTACTGCTGACAACATGCTACACCTTCAACCATTGCTATACTTTTAGTCACCCTGTGCATCAGCACCATGTTAGCCTGTTCCTGCATCAATGTTACAGATGACAGGAGGTGGCACAGGTTTCAGCATATGCACAGTGTGTGTTGTTGGTTTGCCAGAGGCCTACACTGAGCCATACAATCGACATGTGGGTGTGAGTGTGTGTGTGAGGGCCATGAGTACTGTTTTATGGGCCAATGTTGATGTAAAGTGTGTGGGTATGTGTTTGCCCTAGGTTTCTGGTTTATGTGTGTGTGTCTGCATGCACACAATTCCATCATGTGGCTACCATATACAGGGATTTGTGAGACAGCTACAGACTGTACCTGGCAGGCTTTACAGATAACCGTCTCTGGCCATGGATATGGAACCTGTGCCTGGCAGGGGTGCTACAGACAGTATCAGGTACTAATCCAGACTGGGTACTATCCAAAGAGGTTGACATATGTCCACTGGATCCAGGTCCCTGCTGGGACTGGCCAGAGCCATGTGCATGTAGTCTTCTAAGATGGTCTATAGACAGCCCCCCCAACATTGCTGGGGCTGGTGCTGGCACTACGGGAGCAGCTGTGACTTGCTGGACATCCACAGTGACTTCCAGCTGCTGATGTTGCTGGCATACATCCACATTGATGTCTCAACCATCCCACTCTGTCCTGACATATGGACATGACATTGTGGAGGATGTCCAATGTCTCACCCCAATGTCTATCAATGACCTCAGTGTAATTACGTATGCCACCTGCTAGGTCATGAATACTGTCATTTACAAAGGTGTTATGAGCCCTCTGTGCCCTTAATCCCTGTCTGGTGTACCCCTCCATCCGTGTCTGTATTTCCATGACAGCCTAGAACATGTGTGTGGTAGAAAGAGGTGTGGCACGTCTGCCAGGTGCATGATGACCAGCAGTGCTCTAATGAGAGCCCCTGGGCATCTGCCTATGTGATACCATTCCAGACATCTGGCTATGGCTGCTGTGTCCTGATACATGTGCCATTGATACCACACTGTCCTGGCCAGTGCCAACTGTACACTGTCCCTCAGCTAAGGGACATGGTGATGATGGATGTACAGGCAGTATGACTGTGTGCACGGATGGGGTGGAGACTTGTGTACTGTCAATTGGTGGCCCAACAACAGACCCTGACAAACCTGCCTGTGCCTCAACACACCTATCCTCATGATCACTGCCTGTCACAGTGACATCAGGTTCCCTGCTGTACTGAACCAGCCCCATCTTGGCACCTGTGAGAGGAAAACAGGAATCACACTTCAAGACCTAAACATAATGTCAGACCACATGCACGCATGTGCATATACACACATGTGCACATGCACACATGTAAACACACAAAAATACACTCCTCCCTAAAGCAGACACAAACAACACCAGCAATCTCAGAACATACACAATAGCAGGTGATGGTGGGGTACAGTATCACAAGCAAAACAGTCATATCACACATATCAGCATGCAGGACATGTGTTGCTCAACAGCATGCAGTGCACGTGTAGACCATCCTTGTTACTAACAGTATACATGGCTTTGACGCATGTGCTTTGTTATTAGGTGATGGCCTTCCCCCTGGAACACAATGCATACATGGACACAACATTGCTGTGCAGGTATTCAAAACTCTGTAATGTACTGTGCACCATAACAAACAGGTGTACATACCATGGCTGCATGTGTATCTGTGCTTCAGATATGTATCCAATGCTGATTACAGCCTCTGTGTCTTTAGCAAATAATTGTAGACACATTTTAGCACATGCATGACAAGTATTCACACATCATCATCAGTGGTGCATGGATAATTGATGGAATACCATTTGGCCACATACCCAATGTACAGTACTTATGGTGAGTGTAAATCATATTGTGGACATGCCAGTGTCATCCATGACATGGCAGGCTAAAACACAACTGCATATTTAAACACTACACATACCCAATGTGTGTCATATGACCTAGACACTCAATAGCATCACAAGACATGTGTCAGTTGTGCAAATGGTGATTGGTATGCATATTGTTTAGAGGTGCATATGTGTGCACACATACAACATGAAGGTGTATAGCAAGGTGTATAGCAATGAAAGCTATGTGTAGTACTGTGGTTACAATAACTGGATGGGGTATAGTACTATAGGCCATCATCATGAAGCATCATGTGGTCACTCAAGGCTACAAATGTTTCCCAAACCAGCACTACTCATGCTGTACTGGAACTGTACTACCTTGGCTACATTCACCATTTCACAACCAGTTGTTACATGAGTTTGTAAGGAGGCCAATAAGGAGCATTCCCTGACATGAATGTGTAGTGTGTTGCAGAGTGTGTGTTGCAGAGTGTTTAAATGCCCCATGATAGGCCTCTACCCCTCAAGTATATTATGTGTAATGTGTGGATGAGATTTTGGATATTGGAGTGTGTCTTTACAGAGTGTTTGGGAATCCTTTATGTGTAGCATGTTAAAATTCTCTGTGTATGACATAGATGTGTATGTTATGTGCATGTTTGAGTATCAACTGTGCCTATCCAATGGTCACTACAGTCTAGCCACATTTGTTTGAGATGGTCTGGGTATTGCATGTGTTTGAGGCAGCTAATCACATTAGTGAGATGTGCGTGGTCTTACATCAAACATTCACAGGATGCATTATGGCTAGGCGTGTTACATGTGTACATGGCCTACACCTTAACTATGACATGCACTCTTTATTTACAATAATAAATGTAGAACACACTCACCAGCATCTGTCCACTGCCCTGATGTCACCCCAGAAGGACCTACATAGAGATAAGACAGTTTTGTCAGTGGCCACAACTGTGGCATTGCTACTGTGTTTGCAATCTTACAGTACAACAGTTTACATTCACAGGGCTACAGATTATGCTCCAAATGATCAGTATTGCACAACAACAGGCTCCACATCTTTTAACGACATACTCCACATCTCACATATGCATGATCTACCAATACAGATAACAGTAGTTTACAGATATGCCATGTTACCTGTATGCTCCATGTGTGCTTGCTGGGTGGCTCCAACCTCCATCATGGTGTATGTCTGCTGTTGTTGTTGGGCAGGTGCCACCAGGCTCAGGAGCAGCTCCTCCACTCTGGTGAGGGGGGATGGATATTAACACCACCTCCTGATGCAAGCGGTTGTCTCCGCACATCAGCAGCACGCTGACGGACATGTCTGAGAAGATCACTGCAGTGGTGGCGTACCTGCTCATATGGTCCGGTTATGCAGGCCTACTTCATTTACCCTGCAGACAGCATCTTGCCAAATTGCAGTACGCTCCTGCTGGTCCTGGCTGGTTCCTGAGAACATGAGACTGTAGTACTGAATCATACTGGTAGTAATTATATCTTCAGCACTACTGTAACTGGGGTTCCTGCGATGTGCCATGATCTCTGGAAGACCAATACGAAAATATGTCTGAGCAAGTCATATGGCACATTTAACATTATACAGTACAGATATCACTGAACTGCCATATATAGCAACCTATTAGCTAACAGAGAGTGAAACACTTTAACTGCCACTTATCACTGCTCACCCCACAACAGCTTGTAACTGCCTGGCTCACTCTCAGTCTAATGAACCATGTTCTGCACAGCAACAAAATAAAATCACTATATAAAAGAGTACCTGGCACACTGTATGCAACATGATGCACCACCTAGCCACAGCAGATATACATCAAGCTGATGTGTAAAGAAATATATCATCCATCACAATGAGTGTAAGGTCAAGTAAATGTATTACTATTATACCACAGAACTTGCTAATGGCAAAACAGTGTCCAAAATATGTGCACAATTGGGAATATAGGTTGCATACTGCTGTAGTACACTATGAATGTTGCTAGATACACAGTTATATGTTTTACTACACATATGTCAAAGGACATGTTACAGATATACCCACACACACAGACATAATTACAGGACACAAAGGTATAACAACCCAGATAAGCTTTCAGTGTGTACTATACAGTACTGTGTCAGTACTTACACAACCTTAATCTTGAGAAATGTAATCTGTGATGAATACTGGGACCACACAAAACAGTGGATGCAAGCAATGTGGACATACACCATACTTTGCTATACAGGCCCAGAGCTTCAAGTAGTACTACAGTACACACAGGATTTGGATTCAACATCAGCACCAATCAATAATCATAGATGTAGTGCTTTAGCCTCCAATGACACACCCTAGTTTAATCACACTGTATGCAATAGCACTTTTTCTGCCTAGCAACAGAATACACAGCTTTTGTTAGGATCAATGCAAGGACCCATAATACCATGACATAAACAGTTTTCCACTAAGCTATCCCACAGATACATATCTTTGACATATTCACAAACACATTGACCATCACAGTCAGTTAACAGTACAGAGAATCTATTGAAACAAGTAGATGTAGGTGTGTATGAGTATATCACATCCACTGGTGTACATATACATATATATGTAGGCACATATACATTTCACCTTTCATAGTGAGAATATCAATTATACAAAGGATGTGAGGTGTACAGTAATGTAATAAAATCACACAGTCTTGGGATAAATGCATTGAAGCTGTTCACAGCCCAGGTAGCTTTAACAGGCCTCACTGGCTTCAACATTACAAACTGAACAAACCACCCACAGTGTTTAACCAGCATTGTATGCCGTCTTGTTTGTCACACACTAAAACCTACATACAAATATGCGCCTACTAACCTTCACCAACATATATATATATATATATATATATATATATATATATCTCCACACTTCACAAACAGTTGCAATATGTCCCCTGCTCTATGCACATATACAGATGTGAATATATATGACACATATATTTCTCCATATGTGTGTGGCATACACACACAAGGTCCACACTGTTGTAAGTCCCTGGACCTCACAGCTGAACGGTTGGGCCTTGCTGCAACACAAACAGGTGTCACATATGAACACACACTAACATTAGGGGGGTATATATGGCTACAAATGCTAGATAAACATACTAGACTGCTACAGCAGTTGCCAATGCTAAGCTACACTTTAATATGACTATCATGCATGTGTTGTTCTGTCACACCTATGTTTATATAATTGTCAGTGCTAATCCCCCCAACAGCCATTGGCCACACTACTGTACAGAACACAGATAACATGGATCAGATCTTTGACATTTAATGCTGAGCTACACATTTCACAGGTATGTCCCACTGCCCACAGGTACACACTGTATTGTCCATAGCAGTAGTTAAGCAGAACATCTATACATAAATAAGTACTGCTGCCACATACGAATGCTTCACATTATGTAGACTATTCTTCAATAACATCTACTACATGCCAGTAAATACATACCTTTCCTTTGTATGATTTGATAATATTTATTTTTCTTTTTCCTTTTCTCTGTCTCTCTCTCTCTCTCTCTGTGTCAGTCTCTGCAATAGAGTGATTGAGTTTGTTGGCAGAGATTGCAGCCTGCTTTTGTAGGTATTTGCAAATGAGCATGTGATGGCCTCTGCACCAATTAGTGGCCACCACTTGCTAATTGCATGCAGCCTGCTGTGTAGTAATTGCAGTAATCACGGTCATAGCAACCCAGTACTAGCAACCCAGTACTATAAATTGCTAACTCAGGTAGGCATGGCCCTTTCAGCTTTACAAGATGGAGATCATCCTTGTTTGCTGTGGACATCATTGTTTAAGACAGAAGGTTGGTATAGTTGGTATATCAGTAGCCAGGGGTGTAGAGATTTACATTTTGTACTCAGAACTAATGTTGCTGCTTCCAGTACCCACTTGTCAGTGTAGAAATGTACTCACCCCTCAAAATGTTACCCCGAGATACATGGAAAGATGTACTTTCTTTTCAACTTTTACAATTAACTGCCATACAAAGCTAGTTATTGAGATGTATTCCTTTGGCACAAGATTTGTTTGTGAACTGCTATACTGTGAATATTTATTTACTCAGTTCTAAACAGTTTGTGCTTTTTTAGTGCTGACATTAGCACAAGCTGCTCAGAAAAACTGGACACATGTCAGTACAGTGAGTATGCTTACCTACATCCTTGGTAGACCCTGCACACACAGGTATATTCTACATTTGGGTAGGGGTGCAGAAGTACAGAGAGTTCAAGTATTATTGTGTGGATTTTATCTTGCTAGACATACAGGGTTGCTGTGTACATGTTAGTTTATCAAGGCAAGTAGTCTGTCTGCGTAACTCCCAACTGTGGACCTATCCACATGGTAGCCAGAGAATAGCCTGCTATTTTTTGTCTGTGCACCACACGAGTCTTTTCAGCAATAGAGCAATGGCATTGTTACAGTTGGTTGCTACCAGTACATGGCTACATCCATTTGTATTTCAGTGTTGTATTCCTACATAAGGGTATGCTTCCGAAACTCCTTCCAAAGCTATTTGCACAGTGTGTAACAGCAAAAAGGCTGATATGCCTCTGTGTTTCTGCCTCTGCCAGACCTCTCAAACACTCAGGTACATATTTGAAAAGACTCAGGGAAAAGTAAAGAAAAAGTCAGGGACACCTTTAAAATGTTAGTGTCATTAAGTTGGAACATTGAGAGAATCAGAGCATATGAATTAATACACCTTTTCTGAAGTAAAATAAGTGTCCAACTCTTAATTATTGTCATTATTCATTAAGTGTAATTCACCACCTTTCTGGCCAAAGTCAGTAGTTTTAGGAGGGATTCAGAGGGACAGAGCTAAAATTTGTGTCAAAATCAGGGACATCCCTGAAAATTAGGGACAGTTGGGAGGTATGGCCTCTGCCCAAAATAGATATGCCAGTGTTTGTCCTACCGTGATACTGCGTGGGATTGTAAAGTGATGGTATAACATTATTTCCTGCTAGAATGGCTGCTTCTCTTATCACAGCCCACAACAACTGTTAGTAAAGATCCACAGAACAAGTTGTGTGGTATGGCATTCCTATTTTTCCTTTACATTCACTCATTCTGATGCATGATCTATTTATTTCAGCACCAACATGCTGTATATCTATCATGGCTTAGTGGTATTTCATGTTGTGTAGTGTGTACAAGGTCCAGGGTTCAAGACTGACAGAGGTGTTTTATTTTGCTCCTGAGCAGAACAAGGGCCCTCACATACAGAGTGACTAAAGCACTTTTAAGCAGTTGTAAGTGGGTTTGCATGATGCTTAGCAATGCTTAGCTAAGTGCAAACAAGCTCACACTCGGGCAAACCCGCTAACTACTGCTTAATAGTGCTTACTCCCGCTAACCCCCGCGCTCATTTCTTTGAAAGAAAAGAAAAATGGGGAGATAGGAGGGAAAGACAGTATGGAAAGTAGCTTGGGATGTGCAGGACGGGTGTAAGGAAGGTCCAAAGCTGCCCATTTCTTTAATAGCAACATCTGTGCATATGGAATAAATTTGGAGGTAGATATGAAACCTTCAACCCCTGAGAGAGGGATGAGGACAACAAAGTATGTTGTAATGCCAATTAAATTACATTTTATATGTCCAGTGGACATGTGTGCAAAATGGGCAGCTATGTATGGGGCGTAATTTTTTTTGGGGAGCAGATTGCCCTTTTTTTTTCAGGTGAGTGGAATGTGGGGTAGGGGAAGTAGGTATATTTGGGGAGGTAGGTTGCAGAGGTGAACAGACAAGACAAACAAGAAGCATACAGGGGCGGTATATGACACATGTGGTGGGTGAACACCTTTGACGGGGAGGGATGTTTGGAAATTGCAAGCCCATGAGCCCACAGATGGAAACAGTGGGACTGAGGTCCCCACCCATGGGCAGTCACCACTACACCTTCACAGCCCAGAGGGTGGCTGTACTGGGGGCTGTGTAGGAGGGGCAGGGCACCACTCATGCCTCAAGCTGGCATAGAGGTTCTGCAACAGAACGTTCAATTTCTCTACACACCACAGCCTGGACTGTTCGAAGGGTGATAGGTGGCCCTCCTCCACCCATGGTTGCATGAGGGGCCAAGCCCCATCCCCTGCAGAGCTTCCACCCGAAGGTGGCACTGGGTCAATGGAGGAGGAGGTCCCAGGCTGGGCACCGGACCTGCTGGTGCCAGGTGCCATGGCCAGCTGAGGTGGGACAGGTGGTTCCACTGGGACCAGCCTTCCTATACGAACTATGTTTTGAAGGGTTTAATAAAGATATGGGTTAGTAACAGTCAACAGCATTCCCAATTAGTTATAACAGCATGCAGAAGTATTCCCATTAACCCAACAAACCAGATTTTCAACAGTTGAAAAGCAAGCATAACACATGCATATATAGAACAATAGTGGACATTGCAACAGCATGCAGGTTAAATTGATGGCAACAGGCCACCAATACTGTGGTATTTTAACAGGGCCCATGCATAGAAATAAATGCAAATATTTATAAACCAATAGGACATATGTCCCAACAAATGTTTTGAGATTAGACATACTGATTGAGGTGTGGAATTGCATTTTTATGCACATACAGTAGGGTGGAAAAGGATAGCTCAATTAACAACTTATATATAACTTCTAGTTTTAACTACATTCCTATTAACTGCAGTTATATGTCCCTTACATGTATTATTACACTACACAATGTCCTTATATTGTGCAATTGGATTTTGCTAGATCATTATATACATGAGCTGTATCATACATACAAACTGTCCAAGATGCAGATGTTACTGCTACATATTTTGAGAGTTGCTCACACACACACTACTGCTAAGATGGTACACTGACAACTCTACTTTCATATAATTATCTAGATATGTTCAGGTGAAAGTATCAGTTATATGTTAACAGCTCCCTACATTTCTGGCAGCACACTGACATTTCTGGGGAACAAAATACCAAGCTACTCATGTGTCAGATTAACCTGTACATGCTGGGCAAGAACCAACAGTTGAGGGCTGTAAATATGCATAAAAGCTACTGGCACTCCCTTCATCCACGTTATATGGGCCTACTCAAGTGTGGGTTAACACTGCTTAATACAACAGTACTATTTGTAAAATGCAACAGTACAACAACATATCAAAGAAAATGACACAGACGCACTCCAGGAATTATACATTTATTAAAGGATTATTACACACTTTTTGAAGGCTCTCTCATTTATTTTATATAACATTGCATGCAGAATAATTACCAACATGCCTGATGACGCAGCCTTTGCAACCTATCTTCATGGGCTTGCTGATTCATAGCCCGGACACCTGCAGCTGTGAAGTAAATGCAGTGATATTGAGACATACCTATCCATAGTATAGACAAGCATAGCAATTCTTAACTACTTAATACAATGGCTACTTACTCAGTACTGGGGCATTAGGCATTGCGCAGGACTCCTGGATCCACTGGTCCAGCTGATCTTCCTTACGTCGCTTCAGGTCAGAATAATGGTGCCTGACCTCCTCACCAGTCCGAGGAATGCCAGTGGCACTGGTGAGATCATGAGCTAGACTGTTCCAGGCCTCCATTTTATATTGGGTGCCCTGGTATTGGCCCCACAGGAGTCTTTCCTCATGATTGTGGACAAGGAGGCAAACCATTACTTTGGTCTCCTCAATGCCCCAACGTTGCACTCAAAATAGAGTGCCTTCTCTATCACCGGCCATGCTGACTGCAGAAGGGAGCTACAACCAGTTATGGCAAATATTCCCACCTGTGGAGCCTAAACATGCCTCATTTCCCGCACTTATTTGTGATTGGCCAGTTTTGAAAAAACTCAGCTGTAGGCACCCCTGCTTAGCTGATGTTGGCAACGTTTAATATTCCTTTGATAGATATGTGTCTGTTGAAAGTGCATGGCTATGAAAAAACTCAGCTGTAGGCACCCCTGCTTAGCTGATGTTGGCAATGTTTAATATTCCTTTGATAGATATGTGTCTGTTGAAAGTGCATGGCTATGAAATGCTGTCATGGCTTAGTGGTTATTTACTGTGACTATAGTGCACAGTATCCTGAGTTCAAGCCCTGTCACTGCTTTTTACTTTCCTACTGGCCAGACCTGAATGGTTAAGATACAGTAAAGGAGGTGTGGCCATGTTTTGCCGACTTTGCTCAACGTTGCCCGACATTGCGCTGGTTAGCACGGTGCACAGCTACACGCAAATATATTGTATTTGCGCTGATTATTGCGGTGCGCTGCTATGCACAAATACACTGCGCTTGTTAACGCGATGCTCAGCTACGAGCAATTGGTTTTAAATATGCTAAATACTGCTAAAATGTAAAAAATATAATTTGTTCACTACAACAAATGACATTTGAATGCCTTTTACAAAACTTATACATGATAAATGTCAGGAAATATTTTTGTATATAGATTTCCAACACAAAATGGAATGTGCAGTAGTGTGACTCGAACCGGGAATGCCTCCTCTTTACGTGAAGGTTCTAACCACTACACTATCACTATTTTGCTTAAGTTGCATATTTTTTTCTTATTATCCTCTTCGGTGTCTAAGCTGCTAACTGTAGCTAAGCAATGGGCAATCCCACGCAAACACGCACAAATACAGGCAGCTTTATCGGAAATAAAACAAAAAAAAATAAATTTCTTTCAATTTTTAAATTTGTACGAGGTTTAACATATGGGGGAGTGTAGTGTTACAATGTACACATGTGAGCGGACTCGCTCATGTAACTCGACATTTCTTGGGTTTTGTCAGTACAGGGGCGTGGATTTTTGGACTGCTCAGCAGTCCGACAAGTCCCCAACACTCATCCATGCTCCGTGTAAGCATTAGAGTTGAGGCAGCGCACCCTCATTAATATGCATGGCGCGCTGCCATCATACTCTTAGACTGGCGTTTCCGTGTAAGACTAATCTAGTCTTACACAGAAGATTAGTAAATCCTGGGGTTAGTCTTATATACAGTTAGCATAGTAAACTGAAGACTTAAAATCTGGCAGATATTAACAGTGAGAAAGAAAAAAAAACAACATAAGGTAGTCATATGGCTTAAATTCAATTAGTTACATATGCAATTAAAATTTTAAAATCAACTAGTTCCATGGTTTGAGCTACCCATGCCCAATACATGTACAAGTCCAGGAACTGATGAGGTGGGCTTTAATGTGATGCTTGAAGTTTTTTAAGCTAGTTATAGTTCTAATTTCAAGTGGTAAGGCATTCCGCAGTTTAACAATATAGTAGGAATATAGAGAGTCACCTGAGCTATATTTACTTCTGATTTCTTAAATTAGAGCTTTATTAGTGGACCTTAGTGGACAGGTACTTATATGGGGATTGAGGAGGCCTTGTAGAGCTGGTGTTTTATCAGGTTTATAGTACATTTGGTGGGCAGTAGATAATTGCATGAGAATGAGTTGGTGGGGTAGTTCTAACCAAGATGCTTGTCTTAGCGTCTTACAAATGATGGGTTCTAGGAGGCCAGCTTATTATAGCAGGCATCTAGCTTGCTTAGGTCTGATTTTTATATATATATATATATATATATATATATATATATATATATATATATATATAAGATCACCGACCGCTTAAAGAAGTGAATGGTGATTAATCGACCCTATGTAAGCGAAAGCTTAAAATCTCGAACTGTCAGAAGAGTGATTTTTTTTTTCCTAGGGAAAAAATTCACTGTTCCAAAACACATACACACAACACAAGCACACCAAACAAACAGCAATCCACACACATACACCTAAAATCTTAGAACTAACCCTACCCTAAACTGTACACACACCACTAGCTATCCACTTACCTTAACCCAAACCCTAACCCCAAGGTCCATCACTATCACACACTCACCCCACCCGCTCCCTAACCCTAACTCACCTAACCTGCCCTAACCCTCATGTCCACACAATCGCACACGTACCTAACCCACGCCCTAGCCCTAACTCACCTAACCCACCCTAACCCTCACATCCACACAATTGCACACTTACCTGAACCCAACCCGTAACTTTCCACCACAGCACTAAAAATACCGAAGCAACAGAAACGGACAACCAAAATCTTTCCCTAGGAAAGAATTCAGGATTCTGTTGCTTCGATATTTTAAGTTTTCGCTCAATAGGGTTCGATATTAGAACATTCGAAGGTTTTAAACCTCGATGTTCTAATATAGACCCAGATATAGATATATAGATACACACACACACACATACAGAAAGAGAGAGAGAGAGGACAAATATAGATACGCACTGAAGACGCTACTTATGAGTGGAAAAACAGACTGCATATTTTGTTGAACATATTAAAGTCTGGACTGGTTATCCAATACATTTCTTTGAAGAGAATTTGGTGCTGGATTTTTTTTTTTTTTTTGCTTGCAATTGTTAATATTGCCCACTAACTTTACTTGTGAATGGTGAAAGTGCAAATATGACACACAAGGGAAGCAAAAAATAGCAATAATAAAATCCAATCTATTGCTCGGTATTTTGTTGCTGATATCTTTAAGAGGGTGTGTCTATATTTAATTGCTTTATGATGTTATTTGAAAGGTGTATAAATTGATTTGGTCATTTTTATTATTTATCTGATGAAGATCTTAATTTTAAGGATGAAAGCACTTATGTATTAAACCTGTATTAAACTTTTGGACTGTACCTTTTGGACGTTGTGGACTTGTTCTTTACATTTGGAGAGCGCATCCTTTGAGCCCTCTTCCTCCTGTTCTTGTAGTTTCTTTGGACTTGAAAGTGCAAATATGTTAATTATGTTTCTTTCAGTTTCCTAAGCACTTCATAGCAATACCAAACAACAAGCAAGCAGAGACTGATGAGCTGTTCTGGTACTTTAAAGTTCATATGCATATCCGAGTATAGCCACTCCTGTAGTATTTGAATACAAGATAATTCCACAGAGTGCCGGAATCTACTGCTATAGTATTTAAATGCAGGATAGATTTGCAGAGTATCAGAATCTGTTCATGCAGTATTTAAGTACAAGATAGTTCTCCAGAGTGCTAGAATCTACTGCAATAATATTTAAATACAGGATAGAACCACAGAATATCAGAATCTGTTCCTATAGTATTTGAAGTCAAGATAGTTCCACAGAGTGCTAGAATCAACTGCTATAGTATTTAAATAATACAGGATAGATCCACAGACTATCAGAATCTGCTCCTACAGTATTTAAATACAAGATAGTACCACCAAATGTGAAACACTCCTACAGTACTTATATGCAAGATACAGTAGTTACACAAAATATTAGAATCTACTCCCATACTATTTAAATACAATGTATTTCCACAGAATATCAGAATTCACTCCTACAGTATTTAAACTGAACAAATTTCCACAAAATATCAGAATGTACTTCAACAGTATTTGAATATAGCATATTTCCAAATAATATCACATTCCACTCCAATATTATTTTAGTACAAAATGTTGCCATAGATGTTACACTATATGGTATAGCCTTGTGATTTTATATTAATGTGTTCTGTGGCACAATACACCAGTACAAAATAAGTAATTGTTATGGTGTGGCAGTTTTTGACTAAAGGCCTTGAAGACAGAGCCCCATTTTTGGTTCTTGTCATTCAATACTGGTGGCACCATAGTCACAGGTAAGATCATTTGTCTTCTGTGGGTTCATAGTAAAAGCACTGCATAGTGGATATTCCACTCTCATAAAAAAGTTTACAGTTAATATCCATAATAAGGAAAATTGCTGCAGGAAATCATAAATATGATTTGTAATATGGGTAGAGACAAACAGTCCTTGAGCACTACTTTTCAACAGCAGAATATCCCTGTGTGTATGCGACTGCAGTTGAATAATGCTAGTGAAAAGAGAAAAAAAAAACGTGTCCAGATAAAAGTTCAGCTCCAAATGCTCTTATTAAATAGTAAAATAAAAATGCAATGCCAAACCAACACAGCTATACTTACAATACACTTTATTACAGCAAATTTGCACCCAATTTACACCCAGTAGTGGAGACGTGTGGAACAGTCTTAAAAGATACAAAGTCTTTGTTGTGTGAATTATACACTGAAGTTGCAACACTGGGAGTAGGTTTTTTGTTTGTGACACTTGATATAGAATCCCTCTTTATGGTAATCCCAAATGAGTGGGGAATTGAAAATATAAGGGATTTTTTTGAGTATGCGAAAAATTTTTACTAATGATAAAGTAAATTTGTTATGCTTTTTACTTGAAAATATTCTAGAAAACAATGTTTTCATTTTTAATGAAGAGTTCATTCTCCAGAGAGTAGGTGTGGCTAAGGGCACGGCCTGTGTCAATAGCTACGCCAACTTGGCTTTAGCACAATGTTATTACAAGGGAATTAATTTAGTAGAAATATATTATGGTATACATGGTCGTATACGATACGTTCCTTTTGTGGAATGGTTCGCTACAGTTATTGAACAATTTTATTGAATACTTACATACAACTGCATCACTTTTGAGATTTACTCACAAATATTCTTTTGAACAAATAGATTTCTTGGGACGTGATAGTAAAGAAGTCAAATTTGGAGAGCATAGAGACTAGCCTCTATAGGAAACCTAGCAGAAAGAATTGTCTGCTACATAAGAATAGTATGCACCCAAAAGACGTTACCAGAAATGTTATGAAAGGACAGTTTCTTAGACTTATGAGACTGCATAATAATGAGACACAATTAAGTGAGGTGATGAAATCTCTAAGAGAAGAATTCCTTAGTCGGGGTTATTCGGAGAAAGAGATAGATACGCGTATTAAATATTTATATAAAGAGAGACATGGTAAAGGTAGACCATATTTTTCAGAACAAATCCCATGGAATCATGATCAATATAATTCTAATATAAATAATACTCTAAGGGTTCCTGTCTCATATGCTAGTGATATAAATATAGTCTGCAATATCATCAAATAGAACTGGAACATTTTAACAGCTATAGATGAGCTTAAAGGCGTCATTGATGAGAAACCACATTTTTCTTTTAGAAATAATGAATCGCTGAAAATAGATCCATATTATAAATCACAAGAATCAGGTTGAAGAAATTAATAATGTAGGCTAGGTATGTATGCACGTAGAAATTGTATAGCTTGTAGACAAGTGTACATAGGAACAAGTTTTACACATCCACAGCTGAAACTTAAGATAGAAGTTGAGTTTTCTGCTGATTATAAAACCAGAAATGTGGTTTATTTCAGATTCTGTCAGGTTTGTTATGTTTTTTATATAGGAAAAATGAACAGGTCTCTTAAGGAGCACATTTTAGAACACATTAGGGACAAAGAATAATAAAGACACTAGTGCTCTAGCACAACATGAATTTATATTTTTTGTATTAGAAGTGAGAGATGAATGCATCAGAGGCGTAGACTTGAGAAATAAAACAGAATCAGCAGAGCAAAAATGGATTGTACATCTAAATGCAGATAAGCAACCAAGGATCAATGATGTTGTTTCCCTAAAACCCTTTCTATGAGCACGCTCATTATGAAATTAATTATTAGTCTCATATTAATATACATTTTTTGTATATAGTTATAGGTTTTGTAGAATTTATGCACAACGAGATAATGTTTACATGTATTAAATGTTTATTAAATAGAGAAGAGAAATGTTTTTTATATACATATCAAATATAAGGAATATATTTTTATTGATTTTGGTTATTTAAATTAGTGTATTTCAATTCAAGAGTGAAATTTATATATATATTCGTTACGTTAATGGCTTTTTAAGAGAAAGTACAAGCTGGTTAACATAAGTTTAAATAGAATTCACCCTTATTGTAATGTATTCTGATGAAGTGATCTGGTAAATCATTGAAGTGCTTACTCTTGCTGTTTTTTTAATAAAGTGTAGTTTAAGTATAGCTGTGTTGGGTCGGCACTGTGCAATTGAATGCTAGCTATGTTAGAGGGCAGCCACTCCATAAAAGACAGAGCATAACATATTCTTCTTAGTTATGTTTTCCTGCCCAAAGTAAATGGTTGGTCCTTTTAACTTTATCATTTTAGTAGCCATTTCTATCCTTCTTCAACAATGTGAATAGTTTTATTATATTTTGAGTGTTCTTTAATTATCAAATCACATTTTTTGACTTTATTGGACTTGAAGATTTGTTGCTCTCTGTATATTACTCATACATCCAGATACTGGATGTGGATCTATTATTTGTCTTTACTATACTAGATATATGTACATGTTACACACACACACACACACACACACACACACACACACACACACACACACACACACACACACACACACACCCTGGAAACTGCATGATATTCCTAAAAATGTAACTATACACAGTTGTATGTGAATAGTTTTGTTGTAATCAAGACTTAACACTTCATGTAAATGTATTTAGGATTTGATATGATTAGTACTGTCCTACTGCAATAACATTGTTATGATATTTAGCAAAATGTCTTATGTATACATAATTGTCAGTTGTTAATGTTTTATATTGTATGTGGAGCTTTTCTCCCCAGGCCTCCACTGAAAAAGGACCCGTGTCCAGTTGGACTTTCCCGGTAAACAAATGTAAAGTAAATAATAAATACACATATGTATAAATTCATAAGTAATTACTAGGCTAACCACCCCATGGGGCCTTTTTTACACTTAGCCTTACTTCCTAGAGGTGAGAATATGCTGCTTAAATTAAATGTTGATCACCATAAATTGTGTGGATTGTACAGCCATAATATGACAAATTCACTTTTCTAAAACTGGTAAAAGTACTAGGGAGTGCATACTTGAGAAAAACATTTCTTATGTTGTACATATCAAATGCTGGTTAATAATATATGATTAATGGTGGCTAAAAAGGCAAAATGACAGCTGTGCAAAATTGCAAGAAAATTGCTTGACTACTTAGCATTGTTTTGAATTGTCTTGACATGAATATGAATATCATTATCAATGGATAAAAGTATACATGAAGATATACTTAAATACATACTTCTGTCTGTTTTCCTATTTCTAAAGGCTGATCTAGTTTGCAATATGAGTACTTATTTGTAGAATTTCTCTGTCTTCTTATGATAGGACCAAACACACTCAGCTTTTGTTGTTTTCTCTTTTATGGCAGACTGTTGTCTAACAACCACAATGTGAACTACATGGCAAGTCGGATAACTAATTGCTGATAATGTGTAGCAATGCCCATCTCTGACCTCTGTCGATAATCTAAATCATTGTAATAATTTCCTGCAGTAATAATCTTGCTAGTCACACATTTGTGATTATGGTGAGTTTCTTAAACAACTTTACTATTAGTAAGCATGTCCACAGCCGAGTGGCCTCCACTTGGGGTAGATGACTTCAGGAAAGACTTACAACTGCTCCGAGAGTTTAATCTGAGAATATAAATGCATTGATGATTTGTTATGATTGATCTAGAAAATGAGTGCAACATGATTATAATTCAGCAGATAATCAGAAAAAGAAACCTATAAAGACTGATGAAATAGGCATCAATCAAAATGATGTCGCTTTCACCCAATGACCTTTTAGTGATTCTGTTGTTTTCTATGGGAATCTAAAGTATATTTATTTAAGGATCTTAAATGTTACAATTAGTCAGTTGATTTCAGGATGGCTTTTTCTGTATTACTCTTGATGAGGCAGTGAACGAGTTTCATTTACTGAATCTGTTTTAGCTTGTAGCATTTATTTATACGTGTGAAAAGCAGTACTTTTCTGTGCAATATCCCAAAGCATACAGAATGGATTTGCATTTTTTCACTGTCTGTGTATCTAATTAACTCAACTGAATTTAGTGTCCTATAATGTCTTTTGATACCTCCAGGTCCACAGGCATGACAGCTGTTGTTAATAATGGGTCCATTTCCTGTCTTACAATTTAAGTTGAAAGGGATCTTTTTTCTTCCAAGCTTCTCTCTCAGAACTCTACATAGTTAATAGGGGATGATACCGCTAGAGTTTGTAAGTTTTTTATTTGTAAGGCTTGCAGAAGTCCACATGTGAATTACAATGAAGAATTATGCCCCAGATTTTTTTATTTTTTTTTAAGTTAAGAGTTAGTGCATAGGTGTGAATTGTAAACTTGCTCTAACAGACTAGGGCATGATAGGGAGTTTTATCTTCTTGAAAGCTCAGAGAAATTAATAGAAGATGATGACTTATGTTGGCTTGCATGACCTTAAAATTCTGAATTGCACAGAGAAAATATGCAATCAGTAAATCTAATAAATAATGAACACTTGAGACCTGACCTAATGAATACTTGAGACCAGACTTTGTACTGATTGCTGAGAATCTGCTTTTGCCTGAAGCAATCCACTACCGAAAAGACACAAATAAGTATTTATTTTGCACTTCCCTTATATACTGTGACTGTATTTTAGCAACGTTGTAACCTGTTTGTTGTTATTTTTCCCTTTATAGCAAAAAAAAAAAAAAAAAAAGTACTGTCTACTGGTGCTAGTTGTAGAGCTGTTGAAGGTAGTTTGTGTAGTCTTGTTAAACTTGGAAACCAAACCAGCTATTCTGCATTAAGAATGTGTTTTTCTGCACCTTTGTGGCAGAAGTGTACTTATCTAACCTGTTTGAGTTGAGAATTGCTGGTGGAAGGCTTATTGTGTGTTTTCCTGTTTGGTAGCTAGATTAAAACTTGTTTCTCTTTGCTCATATTTAAGCCTCGCTTTTGCAAGATGTTGCTCTTCACACAGTGGTAGTTAGCAGTGCCCTGTATTGATGCAAAAACCTAGAAGCTCAGTTTTTCCTAAACAGCTGTTAATGATACCCTTCTGAGCTTTTCTGCTGCTCTAAAAGCAACTCAGTTGCACACCTAACAGGGTTGCCTTATTGATCAACCTTAGCCTACACAAAGTATAGGTCTGTCTTGTGGTCTCAGTGCTACCAGCACAGTCTGGTCAAATTAACCCATTCCCTTCCTTAATAAAACATACAGTAAGAGCCTGTTATCATGGACAGGCAGTTTCCCATCATCTCTGCCCAGCCTGATAGACATGGGCATCCTGAGGCAATGTAGCAATTGTCTCACAACCACTTACTTCCAAAATAAAGAAATACTTTATGCGAGAGATGTAGTTACACTATGAAATTGGAGGCAAGACTCAAACATAAGGACAAATCAAATGCCAAGCAGGTTGTGAGCACACACACACACACTTCCCACACTGAATAAGGACATGACACATAAACCCACATATGCAGAGATACTCACTAGTAACTTACCAAAATATCAGAGGCCTCCCTAATGGAAACTTCTTACACATATAGCAATAAAAAAAACCACAACACATCACACACACACACAAACACACACACTTCAACAAATAAGCCCATAATGCGTAATACCACAAAACCTAATTTATTGGTCATAAGTGACTCCATTGTGAGACACACACATGTTCCCCTCACCAGATTGGATAAGGAGCGGGTTACGGTTTCCTGTCAGTTTCTAGGATCCATCAAGTCACTCAACCACAAGTACTGGTATGACTCTGTCATAGTCTATGTGAGGGTGAATGACTTGAGATGTACCTCACTGGATTATATGAAGAGAGACGTGACTGAGCTCTCAGATTGTGTCACAAGCAGGTATAAGCCTAACCTTAAGCAGCATACTACATAATACTAGTATGCATCCAAGGCATGTGCAGTGCAATTTAATTAAGAATCAAGTAATGAGATGTATGAGGTTACACACACACACACACACACACACACACACACACACACACACACACACACACACACACACACACTTCAACAAATAAGCCCATAATGCGTAATACCACAAAACCTAATTTATTGGTCATAAGTGACTCCATTGTGAGACACACAGATGTTCCCCTCACCAGATTGGTTAAGGAGCGGGTTACGGTTTCCTGTCAGTTTCTAGGATCCATCAAGTCACTCAACCACAAGTACTGGTATGACTCTGTCATAGTCTATGTGCGGGTGAATGACTTGAGATGTACCTCACTGGACTATATGAAGAGAGACGTGACTGAGCTCACAGATTATGTGTCACAAGCAGGTATAAGCCTAATCTTAAGCAGCATACTACATAATACTAGTATGCATCCAAGGCATGTGCAGTGCAATTTAATTAAGAATCAAGTAATGAGATGTATGAGGTTACATACAGAGAATAAGGACCTAGTGGAAGCAGTAGATAAGCTTTGGGTTGATTTGTTGGACAGAGACTATAGGATAGGTGATATAGAGAGGGTTATAGCATGTACAAAGAGTAGTGACTGTGTTAACACACAACCTTATTTTTCAGAAAGGCGTGAGCAGTTAACTAAAGGTCAAGAACATCGATTGGAGAATACTAGCAGGGTTAACCTCACCTACTCTAGTGATCTAAGTAGGATATGCGACATTGTGAAAAGAAATTGGCCCATCCTATTGATGGACCCAGAGGTGTGTAAGGCAGTGGGCACACAACCCCACAACACTTTCAAGAATAGCAAGTCCTTGAAACACAGATTATGTTACAAACAAACACAGGTCTCTTTTCCTGCTTCAAAATGTAAGGGCACATTTGCATGTAGAGCCTGTAGAATCTGCAAATATGTATGGTCTTCAAGTGTTATAATGCACGCCAGAACACTGTGTCAACTGGAATTTTCTTTTTATGCTGATTGTCTGACTAAGAATATTGTCTACCTGGCAAAATGCTGCTCATGTGACTGTTTCTATATTGGAAAGAGTAACAGAACTTTAAAAGAAAGATTGATGAAATATTTAAATGTTTGTCTTTTGGCTTTTCCCGATTAGCGGCCGCCACAGCGGAACTCCGGTCTGCTAATGATTGGCAGTTGGTTTTTATGGTGTCAAGTTGCAAGCCCGATGCCCAACCTTCAATGAAGGCACGCCCATTCAACGCATGTCTTTCGAATGCCCACTCAACCGTGGGGAGGACATGCAGACTCCACACAGAAGGCACTCCCAACTCAAGCCGAGAATCGAATGGGAGAACCTCTTGCTGTGAGGCAACAACGCTACCGTTGCACCACCGCAGAACCCAGATGATGGAAAATTTAAATGACGTTCATAATTTAAAATTGACTAATGCATTAGCTAAACATGTACAAGAAGCAGGTGATTCACATTGTTCTTAAGTTTTTGGTTTTACAAATTGTTTATGCAAGTGCAAGGGAGGGTGATTTGACAAACAACACTGAATATGCAGAACTAAGATGGATTATTGACTTTAGAGCTAACATGCCCCCTGGTTTAAATAGTGCTGTTTCTTTAAAACCAGCACTGAAGAAGAAAAGCTTACTGCACTAATTATCTAATTGGCTTTATCTGTGATTGGCTAAGTGCTGTATTTAAGGCTGGTATCCTATCTGTGATTGGCTAAGTGCTGTATTTAAGGCTTGTATCCTTTTGTTTGTAGTGTGGTCTGAAGAAGCGGATGACCACGAAAGCACTTACCATTTTTTGTTTTACTAGAGAGTTTTGTATTCCTTGGCCGCTGGATATCTTCTTGTTACAATGTAGCAATTGTTTCACAACCACTTACTACAGAAATAAACAAATACTTTATGGGAGAGATGTAGTTACACTATGAAATTGGGGGCAAGACTTAACATAAGGACAAATCAAATGCCAAACAGATTGTCAGCACACACACACACACACACACACACACACACACACACACACACACACACACACACACACACACACACAGAATAAGGACATAACACATAAACCCACATATGCAGAGGTACCCACTAGTAACTTACCAAAGATCAGAGGCCTCCCAAATGGAAACTACTTACACATATAACAATAAAAAACAACCACAACACAAAATACACACACCTGTGTTTCAACAAATAAGCCCATAAGGTGTAATACCACAAAACCTGATTTATTGGTCATAAGTGACTCCATTGTGAGACACACGGAAGTTCCCCTCACCAGGTTATATAAGGAGTGGGTTACGGTTGCCTGTCAGTTTCTAGGATCCATCAAGTCACTCAAGCACTCAAGTCACTCAACCACAAGTACTGGTATGACTCTGTCATAGTCCACGTCAGGGTGAATGACTTGAGATGTACCTCACTGGACTATATGAAGAGAGACGTGACTGAGCTCTCAAATTGTGTGTCACAGGCAGGCATAATCCTAGCCTTAAGCATCATTCTACCTTCTCCAAGGATGATGCCACAATACAAACAAAAAATGATTGACTTTCACAAATCGGCTTAGCTTCTAGTGCCAGTCCCATGGGATCCAATATCTGTCAACCTGGGAAGACATGATCGACAGGCCACACTGCTTTGCCAGAAAAGGTCTGCACCTATCTCCTCTAGACTTTAAGATAGTGGCAAATCCATTAGCCACCCCTATTGTGCCTTTTTTAGGCAGTGTCAAGAATAACCAGTCTCCCAACATAACAAAATCCTCTCTAGATAAACTCAAGGTACTGCTGCTTAATCCTAGGAGTCTAAACAAGAAATTGCACTCCCTGGAAGTGCTCATCACTGTGGATGGTGCTGATGTCTGTGCAGTCACAGAGACATGGTTCAATGGTGTGTAAAGCACTCCCTGCCGTGCAGTGCTACACTGCCTTCCATATGTTCAGACCACAAATGTAGAGTAGAAGAACCAAAGGAGGAGATGTGCCCATCTTCATTAAGGATAGGTACACCTTGAGAATTGTCAAACAGTATGACTCCTTTGAGCTACTCCATGTCCAATTAACTATAGGCAAAGCCCCTACCATATCATAGCTAGCTATAAGTCCCCTACCATGAAACAGAAAAAGAATACTGCATACCTGGATTTACTGGAGTTGCTTGCCATATAGCCCAACACCTTACTGATGGGTGATTTTAATTATCCTACCATCGACTGGGAAACATACATGATCACAAACATGCTGGCTCAGATGTTCTTGGACTTTATCAATGCAAAACCTCTGGAACAGCTTGTCATCACACCCACAAGAGGCTCAAAATGTTCTGGACATCGTAGTCACTAATACTGGAGAGCATTGCACCCCCTCCCCTCTTTGACAAATTACCTCCTACTAAATCATGGTATAAGAAGTTTTAAAGCCCCCTTGAATGCAGATAACACAGACATCTATGCAAAGGTTTTGACCAATGCCCTGTATAACCACTTAAGGAGTTGTATAGAATTGGCTGTACCTGACCAGATTAAAACCAGGTCTTGTCAAAAACAAGCTACCCCAGTGGTCCCCCAGTATAAACAGGGTATACAACAAGAGAAAGAAACTAATGTTCAAGAACAAGAGGGAACTGGCTCAGCAAAGAAAGAAATACCTATCTAACTTAAAACAAACAATATATTGTCCTCCAAATCTAATTACAAAGCAAAAATAGCATTCCTTGCTAAGGATAATCATAAGACATTCTTTAATTACATTTGAAATCTAGAAGGGACTATTCAGCTATGTGCTGAACTGGATGTAGATGGCATCACCCATACTCAACCGTAGGTAATAGCCAACCTGCTAGTTGACAGATTTTAAGCAACCCCCTCCCGTCTCCTCCAGTCATCCCACAGTATACCTGCCACTATTCCTCAGCCTATTATCTCAAGAGACCAGATCATCTAAGTGCTCTCCAAGGCCAAAACATGGCATCAATGAAACCAGATAACATCCCAAGTTGCCTTTTAAACAACTTAAAACATGACCTAGCAGACCCACTTGGATCCCTTTTTAGCCACAGCCTGTGAACTGGCTATGTTCCAGTGGAATGGAGGACAACAACAGTAATCCCTCTGCACAAAGGGGAGCCATCAACCAACCCTGGGAGTTACAGGCCCATAAGTTTCACTAGCCTCATCTGCAAGGCCAGGGAAAGAATCATTATGGATTATGGAGAGATGATAAATCAGTAAGCAAAAGAGCTTCTCTGAAGTACAGGTCAACACTAAGGGACTCTGGCTAACAAAGTTTGCAGATGACTGCAAACTGGGAGCCATTATTGAATCCCCAAATGATGTGGATACTCTACAAAAGGGCCTTACAGAAACAGATGCTTGATGCCAGAGCCATGGGCTCAAGCTCAATGCCAAGAAATGTATTGTTATCCCCTTTGGGAAAAAACATGTATCCATGAATTACCATATAGGTGGCAGTACACTAAATACAGAAAGTGTGATAAGAGACTTAGGGACACAGGTGGACAGTGGTCTCACCTTCGATAACCACATCACCACAACAGTCAGGAAATCCTTCTATGTGGCACACCTCATCACGAAGGGATTTTCATCCAGAAATAAGGAGGTCATTGTCCCACTGTACTCATCCCTCATTAGACCCATTATAGAATACAACGCCCCATTTGGTATGTACCTCTTAAGACATCTGCAACAACTGGAAAGGCCTCAGAAATACCTCACTAAAAGAATCACAGGCCTAAAGCAGATGCCCTACGCTGACCGCCTTAAAAAACTTCAGCTATACTCTGTCGCATATCGTCTACTCAGAGGTAATCTCTGCTTAACATACATGGCCATGTCAAACCCAGAGCTGTTGGACATGCTACACTTAAAGAAATCCCAATCCCTCAGAGCTACACGCTCCAGGGATCTAAACCTTGTCATCACAATAAACAAAACATGCTGGAGGGATAGGTTCCTGACCCAGAGACTCCCCAGACACTGGAATAGATTGCCCATACATGTCAAGCAGAGTGCCTCTCTGGACCTCTTCAAGAGGAACCTTGACGATTGGATGGGAGAAAGGAAATTCACCCCAGGGATCGCATCAGTCGCCCTGCTAGACAGGGGTCCAGGAAAGTAAATAATGTGGGAAGAAATAACCAGGGAATTGTTATGGCTAGGCTTGTATAGGCCCTAGGGCTGATATGAACCTAAGAGTAGCCTTGCTGGAACTGAATTCATCCCCAAGTCTTGGTGAGTACCTTCATGAGGTGGACCCTATTTTTCAAAAAAAGAGCAGCACCACAGATATTGAAGAGAAATATAGGCAAAGGCATCCACATATGGAAAATTTTACAGTACAAAAAATAATAAGACAAAGAGGAAAAGTAGAAAAGAGGATTAGTAATGAAGAAGTTAAAGAAATAGAAAGTGAGATTATCGATTATTATTTTATTTATTTATTTCCAGTTTGATTACCGGGGAAGTCCACTGGGCCCATAGAACCCGTTTTCAGTGGAGGCCCAGGGAGAAAAGCTCCAATAAACATAATACAAAACAAATATCAGAGATACAGCGATACATAATATAGGTCATACTGAAAGATGCATATTATAAGACAGTTACACAATATGCACAGAGTAATTCATGTTCAAACAAAATAGCTTAAGGTTGTTCTGAGGTTCATAGGTTGGTACTAGGCTATCAGCCCTTGGGCCTATGCAAGCCTAGCCATAACAATTCCCTGGCTATTTCTTCCCACAACATTTACTTCCCTGGACCCCTGTCTAGCAGGGCGACTGACATGATCCCCGGGGTGAATTTCTTTTCTCCAATCCAGTCGTCAAGGTTCCTTTTGAAGAGGTCCAAAGAGGCACTCTGCTTGACATGTATGGGCAATCTATTCCAGAGTCTGGGGAGTCTCTGGGTCAGAAACCTATCCCTCCAGCATGTTTTGTTTATTGTGATGACAAGGTTTAGATCCCTGGAGCATGTGGCTCTGAGGGATTGGGATTTCTTTAAGTGTAGCATGTCCAAACAGCTCTGGGTTTGACATGGCCTTGTATGTTAAGCAGAGATTACCTCTGAGTAGACAATATGTGACAGAGTATAGCTGGAGTTTTTTAAGGCAGTCAGCATAGGGCATCTGCTTTAGGCCTGTGATTCTTTTAGTGAGGTATTTCTGCGGCCTTTCCAGTTGTTGCAGATGTCTTGAGAGGTACATACCAAATGGGGCGTTGTATTCTATAATGGGTCTAATGAAGGATGAGTACAGTGGGACAATGACCTCCTTTTTTCTGGATGAAAAGCCCTTAGTGATGAGGTGTGCCACATAGAAGGATTTCCTGACTGGTGTGGCGATATGGTTATCAAAGGTAAGTTGTGAATTGGAGGTAGTTTAGGAGTTCTAGCCAGTTCAGAGATTGCAGGGTAAGGCAGTGATGGGTGGAATTCCTGGATATGGTGGCAAATTTAGAGATTTTATTATAGCAGTTTTCTAGTTTAGAGGAGATGGAGGCGGACAGGTTGGTTAGCAGAGGGGATCCGTATAATAAAGAGGGAAGAAGATAGGTAGTGGCCAGAGTTTGCCTAGGATTATGCAGATACATTTAAGCAAACACTCTAACACAGCAATAGAATTGGGGTAAAAAACACTTTACAAGCACTCAATTTTTTTTTTGCTATTTACAATATTTACATAGTTTTGTTGTGTGTTAGGTAGCTCTCGGAAATGTGGAGAGCTTAGACACACTCATAGTGTAAAAAATATAGGAGATTTAGAGAGGATTGGGAACCTGTGAGGAGTCCTCAAGGGGGAAAATACTTAGATAGAAATTAGGTAGGGTGATGGCAGATGCATTTCCATTTAGTGGACAGGTGTTTGGAAAAGCAGGGATTTAAAATTGTCAGAGGTTGGTATAGTTCTTAGTGTGGGAGGAAGGGAATTCCATTTCTTGCCTATGGAGAAAGAGAGGCGTAATTGGCCAGCAGGACATTTAGGCTTGTAGATGGCTATTAAGTTTTGATGGTCTGATCTGAGATTTCTGTTTGGGATGTATGGGGGTAGGATATTTGCTAGAGCAGGGCATTTAGTAGGGTGAAATATAATTCTATGTGCAGTTGTGAGTTGGAGGTAGTTTAGTTAGTTTGGGAGTTCTAGCCAGTTCAGAGATTGTAGTGTAAGGCAGTGATGGGTGGAATTCCTAGATTTGGTGGCAAATTTAGAGATTTTATTATAGCAGTTTTCTAGTTTAGAGGAGATGGAGGTGGACAGGTTGGTTAGCAGAGGGGCTCCGTATAATAAGGAGGGAAGAAGATAGGTAGTGGCCAGAGTTTGCCTAGTGGAGTTTGAAAGAAAGTGACTATTCCTATACAGCATGCCTAGTTTTTGGTGGGTTTTCTTAATATTTTGTTGGATGTGGATCAAATTTGAGGTACTCATCACTAGTAATGCTGAGCAGTTTAGCATAAGGCACCACTTCTATAGGTGAGTTGGATTGACTAAGGACTTTGAAACTACTTTTGTTATAGGAGTAAGTCTTAGTGGAGGGGGGGGGGTAAAATTTTTGATTTGTTAGCATTGAGAGAGAAGTGGTTTTGATGCATCCAGTCTTCGGTTATTGAAAATGCAGTTTGGGTTTTCTTGAGCAGTTCAGAGAGGTTAGAGGTAGGGCAGACTAAGGTTGAGTCGTCAGCGTATTGAATGACTCTAGCATCAGGAATGGCAGTGTAGAAGTTATTGATGAAGATGTTAAAAAGCATGGGCCCAACGATAGATCCCTGTGGTACACCAGTTGGGGTAGATAAGAAGGAGGAGATAGAGTTAATTCCATTTTACTGCATGAGATCTGTCAGATAGGTAGCTGGAGAACCAGGATAAAGTTTTTGGAGAGAGATGGAGATCTGAGATGTGAGAGAGAATGTGTCTGTGGGAGACAGTATCAAAGGCTTTAGACAGATCTAGCAAAACTGTAACCACCAAGTGTCCAGAGTCTCGGGCTTGAGGAAAGACAATAGAGCGGTTATAGTGCTATGTCCTGTGTGGAAGCCTTGTTGGGTAGGAGTTAGAAGATGGTTTTGGGTAAGGAAAGGCAGGCGTTGGTGGTGGATACACTTTTCTAGGATTTTGGAGATTGGTGAGAGCAGAGCAATAAGGCAGAAATTTGTGATGCTGGTGTTTTTTCCACCTTTATGAAGAGGAAGGACATAAGCTGAGCATCAGAGTTTGGGGATGTAAGATTCCTTTATGGACCTATTAATAATTATGCTAATTGGGAGGGCTATTCCATCTGCAGTACTTTTTAGAAAGGAGGAGGGAATATTGTCTGGAGCATTGGAGCAGAGCCTAAGTTTGGAAAGCAGTTTTTTTTATGAAGGTAGTGGAGACAGGTTTGAGCTCAAACTCCTGATCCACTGTGAAACAAAAGGATAAAAATTAATACAGCTCTCTGGTTAACCAAACCTACAAAACAAATCATGCTCCAAAGGGACAAATTATGGAAGCTTTACCAAAACAACAAATTGCTTAATACCCTGCTCCAATACAAACAACTCTGCAACCTTGCAAAAAAGCTAATCACGAAGGACAAACAATCCTACTATATCAAGCTCCAGTCTACTACTAATAATAATAATAAAAACCCCAGGAAATCCTGGAATTCAGTACGATCACTTCTTAATCCCAGCTCCAAGAATAACACCTGTCCTGATCCTAGTAAATCCGACCTTGAACTAAGTTCCGAATTTAACTCATTTTTCATAGAAACCATCTCTGCACTAACCAAGACATTCCCCAACAACCCTCCAATCCCTCCAATGGTCTGCGGTAGGCTGCTAATGTGCTCGCTATGGGTATGTTATTGTGCTCGCTATGGGTATGTTATTGTCAGTATTGTAAACATTCCATGAGCTAGTCTTGATACATACACGCTAGTCTAAGCAGATTGGAGGGGTAATGCTAAGAAAGGCAGTCCAAGGCAGGCGTCCTTTGCAGGGGGGTTTTCCAGTTAGGTTAAGTTTGATGAGGGAAGGCACCCAAGGAGCAAGATGCTAGTCTAAGCAGGTTGGAGGGGTAACACTAAGAAAGGCAGTCCAAAGCAGGTGTCCTTTGCAGGGGGTTTTCCAGTTAGGTTAAGTTTGATGAGAGGAGGCATCCGAAGAGCAAGCAGGAGCGATACGAGCAGCCAACCACAGGGAATTGGAGCAGGGGAAACAGACAGACTTTCCCTTTACCTACAAATTGAAGGATTTAGTGTAGAAAATCTAACTCTGATAACATCACAGCAGGATAGAGTAATGGATCCCCAAATTAAGGAGAAACCAGTCGAGTGGGAAACATCTAATCAGTTGCCATATGAAGATACTTTGTAACCTTCCATAGGAAACCAGTACAAAAATTCAGTTGGAGTTGCACAGCAAGGGAAAGAACAGGAAACTGTGACAACTCTGACACATTCAATGTTGTGGAGTGATAGGCCAGTGAGTTCCCATATGAAAGAGCAACGGATGACACTGGATGAAACTGAAGATAATGTGACACAGGAAGATGCTCTGGAACTTTATGTAGAATGCTTACAGGAAATGGGGAACAAAGAATGTGCCCTCAGTTTAGAAGAAAATAATCTAAGAGAAGAGTTGCTTGATTTAAAAGAGATAGACAGACATATTGAGATCAATGAAATAAATAGACTACTGAAAGTCAATAAAACCCCAAAAGTTAGAAGCTTGATAAACTAATAAACACAGTAATTAGGATTGTTCATAGATATTCATACGATATAACAGAAGTAAATATGATATGTTACCATGCAGCTTAATTAATAACAGGTAAAGTCTTACCACAAAAACACAGGGCAGTAGGGGAAAGGAAGGGGAGAAATCAAATGCCATCACAGAAGTATCGAACAGATAAAATTATAAAGTAATTAGGACAAGAAATGTCACTGTTAGAAGAGCATAGAAGAGGGGACAGATCAACAAAAATACTCAGAAACATAGATGTGATAAAAGCAATGTGCAGTATCAGAACAGATCAGGATCTATTGCGCACTATCGCAAATAATAAACTGAAAATATCAGCATAGGCAGAAAAACTTTGAAGATATGCAGATAAATATAAAGGAAAAAGTACAAAATAAGCAATTTATGGATGACCCAAAAATGTTTTACAGATTGGGAAACAAGGCAAAAGGAATTGAAACACCACCAACAAAAGAAGAAAAAAGATACATTTTGAAGAAATATCTATGAAGATTCTGTGGAGCATAACAAAGGTGCTGAATGGATAGAAGAAGTAAAAGAAAGAATAAGAAGTTCAAATGTACAGGATATGAAATGGGATGAAGTAATGGCCAGAGAGACTGAAACAAAGTTAAGTAAAGCTCCTTACTGGAATATCCCACACCCAGATGCAATACATAACTTGTGGCTGAAAGTATTAATATCTTTACATGAAGATTTAGCAATGAGTAAGGACTATTTATATTAACACCCCAAACAGACACCAACCTGGTTAACAAAATGAAAAACAATGCTCCTACTTAAGAGCGAACCTGCAGGTTATCCTAAAAACTATAGATCAATAACTTGCTTTCCGACGACATGTAAAATATACACTGGAAATGATACCGGCAGAGTTTATAGTCATTTAGAAGAAAACTCAATCATGGCAATAGAACAAAGGGGTAACAAAAGAATGTTATATGGAACAAAGGATCATTTGTTGTTAAATTAAGTCATAATGGAGAACTGTAAAAAGCGGAATGGCTAGACTACAAAAAAAAGCATTTGACAGTATTCCACACTCATGGATAAAAGAGTGTCAAAAAATGTATAAGATACATGCAACACTGATTGATTACATTATAGTGACAATGAAACAGTGGCAAACCATTTTACAATTAAGCTGTGATAAAGGGTAAATTATTGTTTCAGGGATAAATATTCAAAGGGGCTAATCCAGGGTGACTCTTTGTCACTGCTGCGCTTTTGTCTTGCCCTTAACCCACTAAGTTTTTACTTAACACATTAGGTCATGGCTACAGTTTGCCTCCCAAAAAACAACAAAGTGTAAAGACTTCTCATCTTCTTTTTGTGGATGATTTAAAACTATATCATTCATCAGATGAGGAACTGAAAGCACAATCGCAAATGGTCAAAACTTTTACAGATGATATAAGAATGTCATTTGGTCTTGATAAATGTACAAAAGCAATCTTTAAAGCAGGAAAGGTGCAGCACCAAGAAAACATAAATCTGGGACAGGAATGTGATAAAAAAGAATTTGAGCAAAAGGGAGTGTATAAATATTCGGGAACTGATGAAGGATCAGCAATAAAATATGAACTAATGTGAATAAAACTTAATAAGGAATATTTTAGAAGACTAAAATTAATACTCAAATCATTGCTGATATCTAAGAACAAAGTCCAAGTTAGAAACAAATTTGCTCTTCCTGTCCTAACTTACAGTTTTGGAGTGATTGATTGGCTCCAAAAGATTTTTGATCAGTTGGACAAGAAAACAAGAAGGATGCTTCATGCTCATTACATGATTTAGAAAACTCAGTGTATACCAAAACTATATATTCTGTGTTCTGGAGGAGGTATGGCCCTCCTTAAAATGTATTACATGTATAGATCTGCAGTTGTGGGACTGCATACATATCTGCTGACCTCACAAGACCCAAACATAGTGAATGTTTTAAAACATGAGGAGAATACGTCTAAGATGACTTCCTTCCTTAGTTTAGGAAAAGCAAGTCAGTATCAAGAGGGAATGGAAATCAAACCAGAAGTAGATAAAAATCAGGCAATATTTTCATTTGTGCCAAAAAACAAAAGAAGGAATATAGGAGGTTTCCTTTTGTGGGATAAACTCTTGGCTAGGCTTGTAAGGGCCCCAGGGCCATTAGGCTAGTAACCTCCTATGATCCTATGATAAAGTGAAGGATCAGACAAGAAGGCAAGAAATGTGGAAAATGCATAAATATAATTGCCAGTATGGAAAACTCTTATAACAATCTCATATTGATCTGGATTAAATGCAGGAATAATTGAGGAGAAGTGAATTTAAACAAAAAGATGAAAGGTTAATATTGGTGGCCTAAGGTAGTGGACTTTGTACATGTTTGTCTGCAAAGTCCATTGAACATTTGGGAGAAACAGACAAATATAGGTTTTGTAAAACAGAATTGTAAACAGTCACACATCTTGTTGCTGGTTGTGATATACTTATGGCATAAGGACTTTATACTGAAAGGCATAATAATGTGGCAAGACTGTTGCAATGGGGATTGTGCAAACATTTTAGTATCGAAGTGACTGAAAAACAGTGGAACATGAGTCACAAGTCATTACAGAAAATGGTGAAGTTTACATCACTTAGGATCACCCATTACCAATAGTTCAAAAAATACATGTGAGAAAATCAGGTACAGTAATCCATGAAAAGACAAAAGTAGAATTGATCACTGAAATTGCTATAGCCAGTGACTACAATGTCTTACGTACAGAGTGACACAAAGTCATAAAATACCAGGATTTGCAGACAGAAACAAGGGCAATGTGGAAGAAGGATATCAGACAGTTCCAGTAGTAGTAGGAGCCACAGGTCTTATAAAAAATAATTTATAAGCATACTTAGATATGTTACTGATACATGTAACTCTGTATGAATTGCAGAAGGAGTCAATACTGGGCACATTTGGGTACTGGGAAGATTACTTCTGGCTAGCATGAAGGATTGAAACAATACTAATTTCATCATCTTTAATCATACTTTGACTTAGGAATGGGGACTATTCCCAGCATGTTATTAGAAACCCAAACGACTTGGCGAAATTAAGAACAAGACCTTATTATTACAAGGACATAGGTAATCTCCAAACCCTGGCCCACCCAGTTTGGATTCACTAAAGGAAGATTATGCCTGTTAAATGTGTTTTCCTTCTCCAAAAATGTCACCAAGGTCCTGGATGAGGGAAAGACAGTGCATACCACCTATCTTGACATAGCCAAAGCATTTGACAGAATTCCCTGCTCAGTTATTCTAGAGAAACTCTCCCAATTGGGAATTAACCATTGCATTATGAGATGGGTAGCCAAATGGCTCACTGACAGGACACATACTGTCAAAATGAATGACTTTATCTCTAGCAAATGACCAGTCACCAGTGGTGTACCACAGGGTTCTGTGCTGGGCCTTTTACTGTTTGGAATTCATTCTCAAAAGTCCAGGAAAACATGGACAGTCTGTGACTCACCAAGTTCAGTGATGATTGCAAATCGGGAGCAATTATTGAGGTCCCCAATGATGTTAATATATAGCAGACAGGGTTAAATGATTGGTGCCAAAGCCATGGATTATAGCTAAATGCAGAAAAATGCATTATTATTCCCTTTGGGAAAGCTGCCATGCCAGATAATTACATTATAGGCAGTACCCTCTATGTGTAGGCCCAGTGGTACATGATGTGGGCTCTCAGGTTAATAGCAACCTGAACATTGCCCATCACATACCCACATTAGTAAGGAAATCCATCTGTGTGGAACATGTTATAAGTAAAGACATTGCATCAAGATTTAAGGTTGTTATAATTCCATTATACTCAGCCCTCATCAGACCAATAATTGAGTACAATGTTCCCTTTTGCATGTAACTCACCAGACACCTGCAACAACTGGAGAGCCCACAGAAGTTTCTCACCAAGAAGTTACAGGGCACACAAAACAAGTCTTATGCAGAAAGACTGAAAGCCCTGTCACTGTATTCTGTCCCCTGCAATTTGCCAAAGGGTGACCTGTGTCTGGCTTACAGGGTGGTCTCTGACCTGGCAATGAGGGAATGTTACACATTCATAAATCAAGCTGCATGAGGGTAACTAACTTCAGGGATCTATCCTCTGACATGAACAGGTCATGCTGGAGATATATATATATATATATATATATATATATATATATATATATATATATATATATATATATATATATATATATACATCTCCCAGATACTGCCACTTTTATTTTATTTATTTTCATGTATTGCATTTGTTTATCAGGAAAGTCCACTGGGCCTAAAAGAGCCCATTTTCAGTGGAGGCCCAGGGAGAAAAGCTCTGACAAGAACATAGACACAGAAAATATTAAACCTAAATTGGTACAAAAGTAGATACAGTGTTACAGATAGTGATTACAGTAATATATACATAAAAACAAGAATTTTGTTAGTTGCCAGACAAATTCAATCAGAGAGGTATAAACATAAATATATTAATCAGCATTATTGTACCAGTATCAGCAAGTGATAAAACATAATAATTATGGAGAAAATGTCATCAGTCAGCAGTAGCAAAAAGCAAATGAATTTAGTTATCATATAAGGAGAAGGAAGCTGTTAGGTTATAGAGCAGGTACATAACCAGGAAGCATTGAGATGATTTTTCAGTATTTATTTGAAGGTGGTGGTGCTGCCTGTGTTTCTTATAGAAGGTGGAAGTGAGGTCCATAGTTTGGCGATGGTGAAAAAGTAGAGGAGTTGACCAGCAGGTAAGGTGGGCTTTTCTACTTTTAGAAGTAGAATCATTTTCAGATCTTAGTTGCCCTGCTGGGTTGGTATTGAGTGAGTAGTGTTGAGACAGCAGGGCAGTCTGTGGGTCTGTAGATTATTTTGTGCTCTGTAGTTAGTTGGGTGAATGAGAGATGGTGGGGGGAGTTCCAGCCAGCCTAATTGTTTAGTGTGTTACAGTGGTGGGATGAGAATTTGGCTTGGTGGCAAATTTGGCTATTCTGTTGTAACACATTTCAAGTTTGGAATTTGCAGAATTTTGGATATTAGTGAGGAGAGGGGTACCATAAAGGAGAGATGGTAATAAAAAGGTAGTTGCAAATGTTTGCCTAGTAGAGAAGCTAAGAAAGTGTTGGTGCCTATAGATCACATTGAGCTTTTGGTGTGCTTTTATGATATTGTTTATGTGTAGGTCAATGTTAAGGTTTTCATCTATAATAATGCCTTCTGGAACAAGCTTCCAATTCACTTGGAACAGTACCCCTCCCTGACCCTCTTCAAGCCAATCTAGATCAATGGATGGGTGACTGCAAGTTCACTCCTAGGGTGGCACGCATGTCTCTCCTGGACAGAGGAAGTCACTATTAGCTACCATAGATCCTTATCTCTGTGAACTTCACTAACCAAACCACTGATAATTGGGGCAACTTGGGATAGATATGGCTAGGCTTGTAAGGGCTCTAGGGCTGTTAGCCTTGTAACCTTCTATGAGCCTATGTACCTATGAACTGGTGGGTCCTCCACCATCTCTGTGACGTTATTTAGTAAATATATGCATATGATATCTTGATAAAGTAGTACATTAGAATCTCCCCAAAATAACATTTCTTATCTATTTGTTAAATGTAGGAAGAGGTCTTGCATAAGAAACATTACACTCTAGCAGGTGACTATGGATATTGTAAAGCTGAATATGAACTTAAAACTGGAACTGAAACCCCAAACTAATACAAATTGATAATGCCCAGATTGTTATGAATGAACATTCAACAGTGTTCAGAGTTAGCCCACAATAATACTGTACATTCTGATTCAAAGGAAGCAGCTAATATTCTGCAAAATCAGTGCAAGTGTTATTCTATCCACAGTTATAAGCCATTCTTTATCTTTTATTTTAATTTTATTTATTTTTGTTTCTTGGTCGGTTAGGTGAGCTGGTCCAAAAACCCTTTTCAGTCATGACTCATGTCAATTAGGGGCAAGAATCCAGAGCTTTCAGTTGTTACAGTAACAGCTTTACAATTGCTTAGTTTATACAATATAAGAGAGTAATTTGTTAGAATTTTGTTAGACCTAGAAAAAGTTATAAATGCATGTAAAGCATTATTCAGATGAAAGAGCTTGCAGAACATTTAAATGAGTGCAACATTAAAACAAACAACCTATTCATTTTTCTCATGTACTCATGATAAGAAGAAAGGAGGAGAACATTTTTTTCAAGTGATTCATGCAAATAAAACTAATGATTATTTAGTCATCGACTTGAACTGTTGCCTAACTCACCCACATGAAGCAGAATGTGAGCTGTTTGTGAATGCATTTGATAAGTGTGTTGAGGCACTATGCACAATTTATTCTCTAGTTAGAAAAAAACATCTGATTTGTCAGGGTAAAATCTCTGAACTGAAATGCTGTGTTTATTTTAGTACATTTTAGTTAGACACTGGCGCAATAGATAACATTATTGCTGAAAGTGCATTCAGAGAACCCAGCCTGAGAATTTGGGTCTACTTTAATTAAACAAAAGTGGACTCGGTCAAATACAAATCCATCGACACATAAACAGCGAAATGTCGAACACACTAAATAATGAAATCAGAAATGTCAAATTGTCATAGTTGGCCCGTCTGCGGTATAACTCCGTAAGGTAAGTGTGTGATAGTTACGGACCTTAGGGTTAGGGTGCGGGTTAAGGTAGGTGCATAGATAGGTAACGTATGTAAGGTTTAGTGTAGGGTTTTGTTAAGTGTATGTGTGTGGAATATTTACTTTGTGTGGGTATAGTTCTGTAGGGTAAGTGTGCGGTAGTTACGGACCTTATGGTTAGGTAGGGGTTAAGGGTAATGCATAGATAGTTGTGTATGTGGGGTTTAGTGTAGGGTTACAAGTGGGGTTTTGGTGCTTTAATTTAGGGTTAGTAGTAGGGTTTTGGTTAGTGTATGTATGTGTTTTTTGTTGTTGTGTTTGCGTAGGTAGTATGTTAAAGGTGGTGGGGTTGGCCGACTATTGCAATTTCGATGTTTAAATTTCATGTTTTTGTGTGTTTGACATTATCATGTTTCGCTGTTTGTGTCAATGGATTTGTATTCGACGGATTCCGCTTTCGTTTAATTAAAGTAGACGCGAGAATTTTACTAAGTAAAAAAGTCTCATTACTAACTTATTCTGATGATAAACTGAAACCATAGGGTCAGACTGAGATACGTTTTGTGTATAAAAGTAAAAAGTACAATTTATTGTTTCAAGCTATATCTCTACAGCAGCCTAACAGTTTGGTAAGATCTACTTGTGAACACTACGGCAAGTTAAAATGGAATCACAGTATGAGTACACAAGTGATAAATACCAATGGTCACAGTACAGCCACAGACAATGATTTCTACAGTCACTAAGAAAATGATTTCAGACTTGTAGACACAATGATTGGCAGATACAAAGTGAACATGATTTTCATGTCCATGAAGCACATTAATCATGTACTCGCAGAAGCAATAATTAATACATTCATGTTGTGCAATCTTTCAAGCCCCCAAGGCTAATTGGCCCATTCTATGTCTCACAGTTTAATAAGCTGAAGGAGATCTTTTTTCTTCCAAACCTCTCTATCATTACTCTTTATAGTTAATAGGGGATGGTAGTTATCCTCTAGAGTTTGTAAGGTTTTTGTAAAGTTTGCACAAGTCCTCTGCCTTGATGAGGGATTACATACCCCAAAGAAGAGTTTGACTTCAAATATTACAGTGCTGCTTTTCAACAGTATGGTGACTCATTAATTGGACATGACAGTTTTAACAGACATTACATTGAAAACAGGGACATAGGGTGGATTGAAGGGGACAGCATCTGTGAGCACAAGTGTTAGGAAGAATGATTGACAGGTGCCAATCTGACTTCAGTGCATTACTGTCATTCAGAAATTAATCCAAGTATTGCATTTGAAGTCTGAACTGAAGTGCTTTATGTGTTCCATGTGTGGCATAAACTGTAGCAGCTGCTTGCAACAAACGTTTTGCTACAGTTTACATAAGAGAAAGAGAGAAAAGCTTTTTTTTTTAAGTTGTGTGGACAGCACTAAACTGAGTGACAGCACTGAATGCTGGAATAGCTAGCTACACCTCTGACTGAAAATGAATTGGAGATCGACTTAAAAATACGATACTTACATAGTAGTCAGAAGACAAGAGAAAGTTTCCTTTACCAGCTCAGATCTATCACAACTATTGTAGTGAAGTTAATGAGTTACAAGGAAAGATGGTCAAATCTAATAGAGAGTTTTTGCCAAACCAGCCATGTGATGAGATGTTGGAACAAATCCACAAAGCCCAATTTGGTGTTGTAAAGTGTAGAGAAAGGGATTATGATGTAATATTTTGGCTTGAAAAGTGGTTTACATAGGATGTATCTAAAAATGTTCAGTTCTGTAATATATTTCTCAAAAGCAGTACCTCATGAAATTATGGAGAGAGTTTGTGGAGTAAAGCAGCTGTTGATTTATTCAGTATTGCATCTATGCTGAGGTTATCACACTGAGTGATAGCTATTCACAAGCTGTCATCAAACAGATGTTATCCTATTTTTATTATTGTAGTATCCCTGAAATACTCATCTCTAATAATACTTGTAGTTTATTACTGACGAGTTTTAAGCATTTTCACAAAATGGGGAATTTCAGCAAGCTGTCTCTTCCCCAAAGTATCCTCAATCTGTGGTCAAGAATAGAAATTTATCCAAGCATACAAAATCATTAAAAATGTGTTACTAGCCCTAAACAGGGCTGTTATCTTATTA
The DNA here is from genome assembly GCF_019279795.1 of Protopterus annectens. Taxonomy (NCBI): domain Eukaryota; kingdom Metazoa; phylum Chordata; order Ceratodontiformes; family Protopteridae; genus Protopterus; species Protopterus annectens. The sequence continues at coordinate 805,552,354 of NC_056744.1, forward strand.
TTTTTTGAATACAAAACACTCCCATACAGCCTATAAGGTTTTACCATCACAGTTGTTGACTGGGAGAAGAAAAGGATTCCAATATCTTCTGTTCTACTTCAGCCAGAGATGATGCTAAATGTGCATTTGACCTGACAAAAAGCTCCACAAAAACATAAATACTACTATGACAAATTAGCTAAGACATTGCCTATAATGAGCCCTAGAAAGATTGTTGAATATCAAATCATCCTCTTCCTGTGTTGCTGGTGCAGCATGTCCACCTCTGGTTATGTCTCCCTTTTGTTAGATGTCCTGCTGTCTAGAGCTGCTTCTCCATCCTGGCATCTTTCTCCTCTCATTCATATCTGCATTTCTTCTTACACCTTACTCTGTGCATGTCATTTTGTTCTCTGGCTTATCCATCTTACTATTTCCTAGTCTAACATGTATTGTGGCTTCTTGTTACCTTCTAGTCTCTAGTCTTTTCTCATGTGACTGCCAGTCCATTGCCATTTCTACTCCTGTAGTCTGTCATAATGCTCCAGCATTCTCCTGCAGATCACATAGCCTCTGCCGCCCCATGCTCCTTTACCCAAAGTGCTGCCCTATATGATACCCACTCTTCCTGTCCTGTCTATCCTGTACCTTTCATTCTAAACCATTCTCGAATCACCCACATTTCCTTTCTTGTTAATTATTTTTATTTATATGGATATATCTTTCTAAGGATCCAGCTGGGTTTTTCTACCTCAAGTGTTATCCCTGAACTGCTAAGCTCATGTTTCATATCTTACTAAATGCTGTATCACAATGTTCAAGTAAGAAAACTGAAGGTGCCGATGCACATTCCTCAGGCTTAATTCATGAGCTACTATTGCAGAGAGAATGATAAACTGCTATGCTATTTGAAGGTCATTGTCATTCATCATGATCTGTAGAAACCTACAGCCCTGAAGGCTCAGTACAATATACAGGTGTTTAATGCAGGAATCAAGAAAGGTAAGCTGACATATGAGCAGTGTGTCAGTATGAAGCAAAGGTATGTATATGTTCCCTACTGGTGTCCACATGCATCCAATATTTCAGATTGTCTGTATGTGTAGGAAATCATTCACAGGACAGTTCCTACAAGTGACGTCCATTGACTTCATAACTGCTTAATCAACACTGAAACATATTTCTTAATTCAGATAAGTGACAGATAATGTAGCTTGAAAATAGACTGATTCTTAACCTGGAATTAATCCACAGATGATAGACAGAAAATCATTAAAACCAATCTAATCAATGATAAATATGTTTTTCCTGCCCCCTAAATTTTCACTTTCTCATTTCCTCAGTCCAGATGCTCTCTCCAACTCATTTTGAGTGCTTGCCATGTTTATACCTGGTATATGACCTTTAAGTGCATTTTCTTAATCATGTTCTCATTTTCCTCTACTTATTATTTAATGCTTAGTTTTGATTGTTTTTTAGTTGACCAGTAAAAGCCTTGGAGCTTGTATATACTTTCTGCTGAGGTATAGTTTTAGGTGAAGACACTGTATATAACTACCTTGACTAGACTGAATAAAACATTTTATAGAGCACTGAATATAAGTGACTAAAATATAATACTTTCTTTTCTCGTCTGAAATGTTTTGCTACATAAGCCATGTTCTATAAATTGAAGTGAAACATAGGCAAAAAGGTTTAAGTTGGGATATTTGACCAAAGTTATTGGATGATAAACTGATTATAATAAAGGGAACATGGAAGATACAACCCAGGGATGCACACTTTGGTCTACAGAGTTTTTTTTGAAAAAAAAAATGCAGTGAATTACCTCTGCTTTTTGGCAGGATGCTTGTTCTTTCTTAGTTCGTTAATGAAGTTGTACTGTGTCTGATAATACCACTTTTCATAGCAAGATTATTTTTGTGATCAACTGAAATTTAAAGTCTTTTGAGAAATTGCTACAATGCTTAAAAAAAAAGGAGGTTATGCAACTGATCTTACAGAAAAATGAAACGACATTGATTCAGGGGTATCCATGGCCAAAACTCCATCCATGTATTATCAAAACCATTTGTTCTGGTACACATCATGATGACAGCAAGCTGAGTAAGGCTGGCAAGATTTCTGCATCTGCTGTAGCCATTCACATCTCATACTGTGGAATTCCCAAGTATTACCTGGGCAGCTTAGAAACATATCCACACTGTGACTTGCCTCGTACACCTCCAGGGGGATACAACTTGAAGAAATTATATTCCTTTGCTGGGTTGCTAGGTTCATGTTATAAGCAAGAATGACAATCTCATCAAGTCTGCCTTTCTCTTTAAAAACTGTGTATCCTACCCAAACTTCCTGACTTTTGCCTTGTCCTCCCGAACACGTCTTTGAGATTAGTGTTGTACCTCACTTAACAAACTGAAATGCCAAAATTCATACATTTGAGAGGATTTTGGAGCATAATCACTGCTTCTCTGAAGAAGTACATACAACTCCCTGTGTAAAATGCAGAAACTAAGTGACTTGCAGCAGCAACCCTGGGGACTTATACTTTTATAGGTTCATAGGTAAGTACTCGTCTAGCAGCCCATGTGGACGATTTTAAGCCTAGCCAGTTGCCCTTTTTGTGCTCACAATAATCTATCCCATTTGGTTATAGATTGGTCTTAACCATCCTGTGGTTAATAATTATATATTACCCCTAATGAGAATAAGTGGGATCAAACCATAGATAATTTGAGGGGACCCATGCATTGGATAAAGCATTTAGGAGTTGCCTCTGTCCATTAATAGTACAGAGGGCAGTGGGCAGTCCTAGGGTACATTTTCTGCTTCCCATCCATAGATCTATGTTGCACTTCAACATGGACAGGGATGAACTTTGTTTTATGTGGATGGGGAGTCTGTTTCCACAGCAGCGGTATCCTCTGCGAGCTATACCTATCCTTCCAAACCATTCTGTTGATATTGCAGAAGAGGTTTAGATCCCTAAACAGAGTATTTATGATAGCATTTGACTTGCTGATATGCAGCAAATCCATCAGTAATGGGTCAGAGGATGCTTTATTTCCAGACACAACTGACCTCTTAGCGGTCTGTAGGATATCTGGTATAGTGACAGGGCTTTGAGCCAGTCAATCTAGGACATATTGTTTAGATCTTGTATTTTTTTAGTAAGGTGTCTCTGTAGGTGTTGCAATTGCTGCATGTGTCTGGACAAATACATGCTAAAGATGGCATTATGTTCAATGACTGGCCTAATAAGTTTTGTAAAATCACCCCCAAAAATTCAAGGTCACATGACCATATATGCCCTCTCTAGTTTCACAAATGAAATACAGACAATACTGTTGAACAGCCATGACTCTCAATAAGCATGCAAGAACAAATACATGATAACCTGATCCACAGCCACTATAGAATCTATACTGTGCTTCCTGTATTACAGGTTCTGCTGTCTGATGACATGTCCTTTCCAGTATTCTGGCATAGAAATTTCCCTGGTGGCTGAGAAGGAAGCTATATCTATAACTGTGACACACTCTCCTGCTCCTTGTTTTGATAATGGGAAACAACAACTCATTTAGCCAGTAAAGAGCTACTCTTCCCACTTTTACACAACATTGAAAAGACCTGTTAACCACAACACCCTATAACTATCCAGCATCTTCAGCATTTTTCAGGTGAATCTTACCCTCTCCTGCTACCATACCACCAAGAGACTGATTAATTATTGTTGTGACCTCATTAGTATTTGAATTGCTCCAATAACTGCTGACAGTGGTGGAGTGGTGGTGCTGGGGCATGTCCACTGCTTCAAGAGTGTCATAATGTGTTCCTTCCATCTCCTGTCAATATCCTCATCTAAGGTCAGCTTATCTGCCTTCTTGCTGAGAACAGCCTGGATAATGTTCTATACACAAGACACAAATGTGTCTTGAGTTTTTCAGTTCAACAGAACCTCTTTGAGGCCGTCTCTAATTCACAAGTGCCTTCCACACATAGACATTTCCTTTGGTGACTGCCACAGCTGTTTCCATCCTCACTTTTGGTGACTGTCAGTTATTTCTCTTAGTCTCCCCCTAACATTCCACAGAAAGCTTTTTTCTTTACTTTCTCATCCACTATCCTGACCACTGTTTGCTACCAAATCTTAGTGTTCTTGTCAAGATAAGCATCAGCCACCTTTTTGCTATATCTCCTGGCTGCTGCCTCAGTGCTGAGGTCTTGAACTGAGTCAATTTATACTCCATGTACTCAAATTCCTCAGGTATATGAGCAAAGCTCATCTGAAGGTGAGTGATGTATCCATCCCATTCAGATACATCTGCAAGGCATTCCCAGAATACCTTCCCTATGGGTTTAGGATACTTGAGTCTTTCCAGCTGACACATTGGACTTTAGATGCAGTTAACCACCTAGTGGTCATAGACAGCCTTGGACATAGTCCAACTAGGGTGCCACTGTAGGATGGGTGCTTTTCCAGTAATCTGTATGGGGTAGGTAGACCAGGATGGAGGCACTGGGAGGTGTGTGTGTGTGTGTGTGGGGGGGGGGGGGGGCTGTGGAGCCCTTTTGCCTAGGGCATCAGATGACCAAAGGCCAGCCCTGATAGTGGTGATCCCTTCACAGGTCACATTTATGGCCTCAGCTCTGAAAACATGACCACAAAAGCTGATCACCAGATTTTGACCCAGATAAGTAGATTTAAAAGCTGTCTTGTATTTGTACATGGTGCTTCTTGTGGGCAATTCATGACTCATACAGAAGACTAGAAAAAAGTGACAGTAGTTAGGGTCCAGGAGGACTTACCAAACTATTAACTGACTCGAAGGTCAAATGTCAAATCACTGTCTACACGTGTTCCCAAATCCCTGACTACAGAGTCTGTTTGTAGGTGTGTATTGTCAATATAGCAAACTTTATCAGCCAGAGACCCTTGATGTTAGCTTTGACCTCAATGCAGTAGTTGCCAAACAGCAACAGCTTCAACACTGAGCCCAGAGGCACCCCATTAATAGCCTGTCTTTTTGTGGAGGTAGACTCCCCCTATTCTATGTTCCTGGGTCCTGTCTATAAGCCAGCTGGCTATCCAATGGGTGATTTAAGGATTTCTACCTAGTTTAGTGAACTTTTCTACAATGTTCTAGAGCAGTATTGTGTCCATCACCTTGGCCAGGTCGATTTATGCAGCATGCACCTTTTGCCCATTTAACATCAGTTAAGACGAGCTATTTATTTATCTATTTATTTAATATTTGTTCATGGGAAAGTCTGACTGGGACAGAACTCATTTTCAGTAGAGGCCTTGGTAGAAATGTTCCAGACATATGTCTTTGGTGGAAACCCATGTGAATGCAGAAAGGACATGCAGACTCTGTACAGAAGGTACCCCAGCTGAGTTTCGAACCAGAGAACCTCTTGCTGTGAGGTGACAATGCTAACTGCTGCACTACTGTGCCACCCAACCATTATGTCTAGATGACACTTTTTAAACTCATGCAAAGACTCAGACACTTTTCCCAACAATGAAGGGGCATTCCACTTCCCAAGATCCAGTTTCTTTTGCCATGGCCAGTCCTGCCTTTATCACTCATATTCTTGCCTGTTGGTTGACTGGCATCACACCTGATCCCTGCCTTTTACCTTGCAGATGGTGATCCTGCACAATGGTTATATAAGGCATTGTTGAGCTCAGCCACCACTGGCTCCATGGGTCATCCACCAGGAGCTCAATACTGACCGCCACCTCCTGGCCTAGTTTGAGAGCTGAGTCCTAGTATCCTTGTTCCAAGTCAGGGTCTTTTGGGAGAACTGTCACAGGGTTTCACACTTTCAGATTAAACCATGCACAAAAGTAGAAAATACTGTGATGTTAGACAAACATTTTTTTTCCAGTCTGAGGACTTGGTTAGACAAATAGAAGCCTTTTATTACATGTGAACTTGGAATCTACTCATCGATTCCCTAATATGTAGTTTAAATGAGTATATTCTTTAACTTCTTCATTAGCTTAATTGTAGAAATAAACTAAATAATTACTGAACTCCTTGATCTTTGCATTTACTCTGATATCTATCACTTTTCAGTTAGAGCCGTGCCTCTTTGTCAGTCTTAGTGTTATTATCTCAGCTGCTTTAGGTGGTCAGTAGATTTACATAAGCTCCTGTTACTTTTATCCTTTTATACACTAGAGCCAGCTTGAACTGCACTCTAATATGCAAAGTGTCATTTAAGCTAAATACATGATAATATTCAAAACTTTTGCTCACCTTGTGTGATAATAAATGTGCCGTTCGTCTATGTCTGGATGCAAAATGCAGGTGTCTTTTAGGAAAATGGTTCCTGGGCAACATTTCCTGTAACTAGCTGGATCAAAATGTAAATTCCACTTCCCTTAAAACAAAATGCACTTTTTTCAGTTCATTAAAGGTACAATCAGTCTTCATCCTGAAAAAGCTTAAGTGTAATTGCTCACAGTGTGAGGCTTAACTGTTGTTAAACCTCACATCTGCACTTGTATTGCAATTTGTATATGTCACACTGCAATTATTGCATTATTGTCATGAAAGCCTATGACTCAGCTACTTTGTGAAGGAGCTGTTGAGTTCAGAAGGTACTTGGAATACCATTGATTGATCACTATGTAAGTAAACATTTCCTAAGCTGGAAGGATGGAGATGAGAAGAGATAGTGCTAGGAAAAACAGAAACTGGATGAACGGTTATAGTCAGTATTCACTGTAAACATGGAAAGAAATAGGATGAGTTATATGATTCAACATCAAAAGACAGAGAAGAATAGTAATCTGTTTGTAAGTGCCAGTTTTAAAAGAACCTATAATTTCAAAACAAGATAATGCTCTTAGACCAGGTAGGATATGTTCTACACAATTTAAAGAATGAACTTTAAAGAACTTTGACCAGCACTTATTCACAGTAGTAAGGAAATCCTTCTGTGTGGCACATCTTATAAGTAAAGGCATCACATCTAGATCTAAGGATGTTATAATTCCATTATACTTGACCCTCATTAGACCAATAATTGTGTACAGTGCTCCCTTTTGCATGTACCTCACCAAACACCTGCAACAATTGGAGAGACCACAGAGGTTTCTCAATAAGAAATTACAGGTTACACAAAACAAGTCTTACACAGAAAGACTGAAAACGCTGTCACTGTATTCTGCCTCCTACAGATTGCTAAGGGGTGTCCTGTGTCTAGCTTACAGGGCATTCTCTGACCTGGCCCTGATGGAAATGCTACACCTTCGTAAATCAAACTGCACGATGTTCACTCGCTCCAGGGATCTTAACCTAACCTCTGACATAAACAGGTCATGCTGGAGAGATAAATACATCTCCCAGAGACTGCCACTTCTCTGGAAGAAGCTTCCAATTCACGTGAGACAGAGCACCTCCATGACCCTCTTCAAATGCAACCTAGATCAATGGATAGTTGACTGCAAATTCATCCCTTGGGTGACGCCCATGTCTCTCCTGGACCGAGGTAGTCAATATTAACTATCACAGACCCTTACCTCTTTTAACTTCACTCACCTAACCACCAACAACTGGGACAACTTGGAATAAATAAGGGTAGGCTTGCAAGGGCTCTAGGGCCATTATCCTTGTAACCATCTATGAACTTTTGAATCTATGAAACTATGAGAATAACCTGAGAAAGATTCTAGAAGTGCCAGAACTACACTATGATGCAAGGAGAGTTACTGCCAGAAGACATCTGTTATGCTCATGGTAATGCATGTCTTACAAACAAGTCATTATGTAGAGTTTTATACAAAGGTGTGGAGTCTTGACTTAAGGAAATATAAGCAACACCTAGGCAAGTATGAAATAGCAAACAACAATGGCAGAAGTCGTGAAGTACAAGTTCTATTAATGTGCAGGGGCCTATAAAGTGCTAAGACATTAGTATTCAGGTATTTCAGATAGGGTTACCACCTGTCCCACTTTGCGAGGGACAGTCCCTCTTTGAACAGTTGTGTCCTGCAAAAAAATTGAAAAAAATGGCAAATGTCCTGAGATTTTAGGACAAAAATATTTCCTGTATTTTCTTTAATTGTTGCATAAAACAGTTATTTTGTATCTGAAACACCTAATTGTTATAAGAAACAGAATAAGCAACTCAAATGCTATAAGAATAAGTTTTTATTTTCAAAAAAAAGTGAAGTTCTTTCATTTGTACTTGCCATGGATATGTTTTGCCCTGCAAAATCTGACGTTTCTACAAACAATGTCCCACTTTGGGCATTTGAAAAGGTGGCAACCCTAGTTTCAGAGGTACATACAATATTCTGGAATGAACAGTCTTTTAGAAATGGTCTGCTGAAAGAATGATTGAGACAAAAGGCTAGATAATTACATATCAGTAGCCTGTTTGAAAGAGTAATTTTATCCATAGAAAGATGTGCAAGATTTAATAACACTTTGTTGCAGAGATGGTAAGGACCCAATGTAGTTCAAAAATCACTGAAAACAGGCTATATGCCTAAAGGGACTAGCTCAAACAACAGAAATTAAATAATATAAAAGACTATATGAATCAGCTATTTAAATACTATAATTTGAAATCTAACATAAATCCCAGCTCCGTTGTACAGAATTACTTTGTACAGGGAAACAGGCTGTGCAGGTATGAGTGTAGTCATTCTATGCCATTACTCTCTGTTTTGTGTCTTTGAATTTAAATTCATTTCTGAAAGTAGTGAGGAAACTCGTTATACTTGTCTTCCAATAAATTAGAGTAAATGGACTGTGGCTTTGATTTTGCAGAAAGCCAGGGCAATTATCAACTCTGCATGCTTCTTCTGTCCCAAATGCTTTCATTTTATGTAAAGCTGTTAAGGCTTTTAACACTTTGATTACTGCTTACAAAATAATGTATGCAGCATACAGAACAACAGAAAATAAGGATCACCTCTTCTAAAACTAATATATTTTATAGCAAAATTTTACATTTTACATGTGGCTTCTTTCTATGGATAATTGTGTCCTTCCTATAGCTGTTTTCATGTGTTGCATGAATTTCACATTAGATCATGATTAAAATAAAATGCAAAATGGCTACTCATAAAATGCACAATGAAAGGTCATGTTACAGCAAAATATTTGTGTTTTTATTTTGGATTAGATTTGTGTTTAAAATGTTTTGATGAGTGCTGTTGGGCTATCCCTAACTGTGAAATAGTTTGAACATGTTTTTTTCTAGTTTAAATAGAGAAAAAGTTTATGGCTATGGTATATGTGCTTAATGTTGTTTTGAAGACTGACAAACACAACTTTCATGCTGTTTTATACTGCTCACAAGGAAGCTCATTTGAATGGATAATTTCTGCAATAGTAGTAATGCAAATGTAATTAGGATTGCTTCATTTTACAAAAGACCTCTTAAGAACCTTGCTTTCTCATGAGGGGTCTGGAACTAACCTCAGTTATAGTTGCAAGAATACTATGACACTCCATGGCACCTGTAAACATACCAAAACACAAATCTTGCAATCTAAGACAAAACTTTCCAAAACCTTTCTGCATGGTAATATGGATTTTACCAGCAAACAATAAAGACAGCTTTAGTAGTAAAAGTGAATAAAACCCAAACGATGAAAACACTGAAAAGAACACTGTCAGTCTGTGGAAATGGGCACAGCTGAAAAATAGGGATTTTGCAATGGGTGGAAATTATCAATATATAAACATTCTTGAATTTGCAGGTAAACTGTCTGGGTGATATAGAAATACAGCAGTTAACACTGGCTCTGCCTGATCTACAGGTTGCCAAGATCAAATTCAAGGATCATTAAGTACTTTATTCCCAAATCATTGAAGTGCAAAACACCAGTGACCTTTTTCCATAGCCAGTCACTGCCAGTGTAGTTTACATGGCCAGTGATTCCTTTGCTTTGGGAGATTTTTACCTCCTTTATGCTTGTGTGACTGTGTGGATTTGGTATATATAAGCTTGGATGGGTTTGAGACTTTACCCCCTCCCACCTACAAGTGCTTACAGTTTGAATGTTTTCACCCAGCAGTGTGGTTCAGTAGCATAAACCCCATGGACTATGATGTTTGCAGATGACAGTGTGATCTGTAGTGAGAGTAGGGACCAGGTTGAGGAGACTCTGGAGAGGTGGTGATATGCTTTTGAGAGGAGAGGAATGAAGGTCAGCAGGACTAAGAGAGACTATATGTGTGTGAATGAGAAGGATGATAGAAGAATGCTGAGGATGCAGGGAGTAGAGTTGGCGAAGGTGGATGAGTTTAAGTACTTGGGATCAACAGTTCAGAATAATGGTGAGTGTAGAAGAGAGGTGAAGAAGAGAGTACAGGTAGGGTGGAATGGGTGGAGAAGAGTGTCAGGAGTGATTAGTGACAGACGGGTACCAGTAAGAGTGAAAGGGGAAGTCTACAAGAGGGTAGTGAGACCAGGTATGTTGTATGGGTTGGAGATGGTGGCATTGACAAAAAGGCAGGAGTCAGAGCTGGAAGTGGCAGAGTTAAAGATGCTATGATTTGCATTGGGTATGACAGGGATGGACAGGATTAGGAATCAGTATATTAGAGGGTCAGCTCAGGTTGGACGGTTTGGAGACAAAGTCAGAGAGGCGAGATTGTGTTGGTTTGGACATATGCTGAGGAGGGATGATGGGTATATTGGGAAAAGGATGCTAAGGACAGAGCTGCTAAGTAAGAGGAAAAGAGGAAGGCCTAAGATAAGGTTTATAGATGTGGTGAGAGAGGACATGCAAGTGGTTGGTTTGACAGAGGAATATGCAGAGGACAGGAAGAAATGGAAACAGATGATCCACTGTGGCGACTCCTAACGGGAACAGCTGAAAGAGAGAAGAAGGTGTGGTTCAGTAGCATCTTGTGACTCAGGATTTTCTACTGTAACTACTTGGTCACTGCTTTGCACCTAATTGGGACTGCTTCTTTGATGGTTTTCACTGGATATTTCTGATTCCTCCCATACTGCAAAGACATGCTGAAATATTCATTCATTTATTTTTCATTTATTTATCAGGTAGGTGAACTAGTAAGTTGACTGTTTGCAGTCACTGTCTGATCCAAAAGGCAAAGACAAGCATTATATTTTGAAGTGTATATGATATGTAAATAATCACCATCCAACATTTTGGAAGGGACAGTATTAGTAGAAGTAATTAATTTTACAGCATAGTAGTAATAAGTAAACTCAAAAGACAGTTTAGAAGGAAGTATCCTGTGTATAATGTTTGTAGAATATGTACACTATGTACAGACCTTTTTTTTAATAGTCTTTTCAGCTGAAGTAACACAGTTGTAAACAAAAATGTTGAGCCACACTTGATAAAAGCAGTAATGTTTCATGAGAAGAGATGGGGATTAACCTGGAGCCTGGAAGACTATGTTCTAACACTTGGAGCTTGAGTTTTTCCTGAATGTACTACATTCTTTGATACATCTTTCTTTTGAGGTAGGGTGATCCAGCTTAATGAATACTCCAAATTTGCTCTTGTGTGCATGTGTGTGCGTGTGTGTGTGTGTGTGCGCGCGCGCGCATGTATGTGTGTGTGTGTGTGTGTGTGTGTGTGTGTGTGTGTGTGTGTGTGTGTGTGTGTGCACTTCCTTCACTGGGGTGCACCCTGTCTAGGATTAGTTGCTCTGGCTTGCTGTCACTAAATGTTAGGATAGGTTCTGCACCTCCACAACCCTGAACTGAAGACTAATGAGAAACAGAATGAGTCACACATATATTGTATATTTTAAAGTAAGTGACGTACTATAGTTTAGAAGCTGTATAAAAATGTTTCAGTACAGTTTGTGATTATAATCTTTGTGGACTGCAGCTGGATGAATAATGCTGTTGAACTGTTTTACTTAATTTGGGTAACCTCATACCCTTGATTATTATATTTACAAAAGTTGCAAATAAGAAATTCACATTTTATATCTGATGGGGTTTTAATTGCTAAAGTAAAGCATTATAAGAGTACTGAAAGTGCTGTTGTTTTATTTATTATTCTGCGTGTTTGATGCTATTCATGCCATAACACATTTTCAACATTGAGAACTTCACCTTCTAATATATAGTTACTTATTCCTACATATATTTTTAAATGATGTAATTTCAGCTAGGCATAATTAAGTGCTAAGAAGCCCTTCAGCACCTTTCGTTTTCTTCATTTTCACCTTTTCCCTGCCACAGATCGTGAAGGTTCTATTTTTTTCTTGTTTAAATAAAAGAATTTGTCTCAACCTTAATGACGAAGGCTAAACAGCATACTTTCTATAGTTTTCACTGTTAGTCATTGCCTGCATTTTTACATCCTGACTCTATATCACTGAGGTCAGTAAAGTTATAAAAAGCTCACATTAACACGTAAAGTGATTCTTTTCCAGAGTTAGTTGTTAGACAAGTATTTTATAAATAATAATTATACTGTAGTAAACATAGTGGTAAAGATTTACATTTTGGCTGAGTGAAGTTTTTGTTATTAGCCATAAAACTACAGAAGGTCGATGATCTGAAATACTATAAATAGCCGTCATCTGCCTTATCATTGATTGGAAGTGACAACTGTCAGACACAGGTGAATGTGAAAGCTGGTAGGTTTGTTGGCAACTTTAACAACTAAACCATGAGTATGGAGACGGGCCTGGAAATTACAACTTTCACTACTTAACAACCCTCTGACCTGATGCTTTGCAATGATGGAAATTTAAATATATTATGAACAAACTTTTTTGCATTTTGTATTTATTGCATATCATAGTAATGCAGTAAAATGAAACATAGGCACTGCTTACAAAAGAAACCTAAGAAGTCAGTGTGACAGCCTTTTCACTGTAAGTATATGCAGAAAAAACACCTTCTTCATTATGTGTAGATTATTCCAAGCCAGATGGAAAAGCTGAAAAATAAAATCATATAAAATCATGTCAGTCTAAAAGTCATAAAATGATGGAACAGGCAGAAAACAAGGTGAAAAAAAACAGCAAAATTCCACTTCACCACATGGCAAACCAACTCCAGAAAGGGAATAATCACTTTTCATGTATCAAGTGTATTAAAATCACCATGGAAGCCACAAACCAACCTGAAATTAAGCTTTTACTGCGCAATAAGCTAATTTAATTAACTGATTATTTAAAACTTTTGTGTGTCTAACAATATTGTTCATAATGAATATCTTGTTCCCCACCCTCGGCTCAAAAGTTGTAAACTGAAAAAAAATGTAAATGCAACAGAATATACTCTAGGGTGATTATTAGGGTTTTTTCACTGCTGATTTCTTATTTATATAAAGAGTTAATACTGCTTTAAGCAATCTGTAAGCCTTTTAGTCTGAGGAAACAATGTTTTTTAACTTTTAACATATTTTTATAATATATGTATTTGGTTACTGTATTAATTAAAGTGGCTAAATATGATCAGTATTTTGGGATTTTGCTGAAATAAATTCATTGTGAGCAATATTGTTAGGCACAAAAGTTTTAAATAATCAATTAGTTAATTAAATTAGATGGTTTTATAATTATAAAAGCAGGTACTGCTACAATGGATTTTAATCTGATTAAGTCTGTTGTTTCACATGGATGAAAAGCTTATTGTGTGCAATGAAAGCTTAATTTAAGGTCAGCTTGTGGCTTCCGTGGTAATTTTAATACACTTGATACGTGAAAAGTGATTACTCCCTTTCTGGAGTTGGTTTGCCATATGGTGAGGTAGAATTTTGCTGTTTATTTGGATTTGTCAGTCTAAAAGTCCCCATAATGGCTATTTTGTTGCATAATAAATTAGCATATAATGACAAATGTATAGATTGATTGTGATGCCTTGACAAAGTGCAGAATATCATTATTTTGGTTTCATGGTATTTTTTTTTAATCATTGCAATCCTGAGTAACTGAATGCCCCAACTTTCAGAAGTGCAGCTGTTAACTTTATATAGTAAACAAAGCCTTCAAATAGTCACTAGTATATAATTGCATTAAATTAAGTAAAATAAATAAATAAATAATTGAATTAAATGTTATTTGCACCTTGATGACAGTCTACACAACTACACAAACAAATTATACACATTTGGTGAACGTCACTATCAATTTCTACTTGTAGTAAACAAAGCACGATGCCTTTATGCCCTAATGTTCCTTATCTGTACCAAGAGAATGATTGATTTCAACAATTGGCTAAGTTTCTGGTGTCATTCTAAGGGGTTCCAGTATCTGTCTGCCTGGGATGATATGATTGACAGATCTCGATGCTTTGCCAGAGACGGCCTGCACCTGCCACCCCTGGACTTCCGGATATTGGCCAAGGCACTTGCCACCCCTATAGTGCTTTTTTTAGGTGGTGTTCCAAAGACCAAATTACCACCATTACAGCTGCAAACAAATGCAATTTGGGGGTCATGCTGCTCAACGCTAGAAGTCTAAATCTCAAAATGCATTTGCTTGAAGCACTCCTCAAAATGGAGAACATTGACATTTGTGCTGTAACAGAGACCTGGTTTAAAGCAGCAGAAAGCACCCCTGCACTACCAGGCTATAACTCATTCCACACTTTTCAGCCCCAGAACTTGGACTGAAGCCCCAAAGGTGGTGTTTTTTCCATATTCATAAAGGATGCGCACACCTCCAGACTGGTAGCCCAACATAATGCATCAAAGATACTTCAGGTGCAGCTAACATTGGGTAAGACAGCAATTCAGGTCATAGCCTGGTATAGGTCCCCGACCATGTCCTAAGACTCACACTCCACATTCCTAAGCACCCTGGAGAATATTAGGGTCCAACCTAGCACTCTCATACTGGGTGACTTCAACTGCCCCTCCATTAACTGGGAAAACTACTCATGTACCAATACACTTGCCCAATGTTTCCTAGAATTCATTAATTCCAATGCCCTGGACCAGCTCATTTTTACCCCCACTAGAGGTAGCAACATCCTTGACCTGGTCATTACTAACTTGGGTGACCGTTGCTCTACACCAATAGTCAACTCCTCCCTGGTTAGATCCGACCACAAACTAATCACCTTGGAAATGCACATCCTTCCCACCCACTGCAAAGGTAAATGTAAAGGTAAAAACAGAGGTGGCTAACTTCACAGCACCCATGCAAATGGAAAATACTTGCATGACTGCCGAATCATACACCGATGCACTGTATGAACATGTACACAAATGCATGAATCTTGCCATATCCAATAGAATCAAGATGCTCTCCTCCAAAAAAAGGAAGCCAATCTGGTGGTCCCGGCCATAAACAAACTCTACAACAGAAGGAGGAAACTGATGCAGAATAAGGTGAAGTTCCAAGACTGGAAAAATTCCCTTATCAGCCTCAACAAAAAGTTGAGATCCCTCATCAAATCCTCTAAAGCTAGCTATGAAAACAGGATTGCAGCAGAAACTAAAGACAACAACAAGGCCTTTTATAGTTGTGTAAAAAATCTCCACGGCAATACCCAGATTTGTTCCGAGCTACTGCACAATGGTACCTCCTGTACTGAGCCAACAGATTTTGCCAATATACTGGCAGACAGATTCAGTGCCAACTTTACTCCCCCCCAAAAGACCAATCACAATACTAGTAGATTGCCAGGCACCCAGTATTACTGCTGCACAGGTTAAAACAGCACTGTCCAAGGCCAAGAATATAGCTTCTATGGGACCTGACAATATCCCTGGCTGTTTTCTACATGAACTACAGAATGAACTGGTACCTCACCTGTGTGCCCTGTTCAACCACATCCTCACCTCAGGCTTTGTCCCTACCAAATGGCGCACTGCTACAGTCATCCCTCTCCACAAAGGAGGAGTGATTACAGACCCTGGGAACTATCACCCCATTAGCCTCATGAGTCTGATATGCAAAGCCCTTAAAAGTTTCACACATACAGGTTGACCTCTGCCTGCCAGGAGAAAAATAAAGTATCTAGTTGGGCCTGCCTATGAATTACCCCAAAACACACAGACAGACAAAAGGAATCATCTGGACTAGTAACGCATCATCATCATCATCATGGACCTAATAAACAAGGATATAGGGAATCTCCAAACTCTAGATCCCACACAACTTGGTTTTGTGAAGGGTAGATCATGCCTGCTCAACCTGGTCGACTTCTTTGAGTTAGTCACCAGAGCGGTGGATGAAGGCAAGATGGTTCATACAGCCTACCTTGATCTGGCCAAGGCCTTTGATACCATTCTTTACTTAGGAATCATAGAAAAACTCACTAAGCTAGGCATCAACCCCTATATCACTAGGTGGGTTACAAATGGCTCACAGATAGAACCCACAGTGTGAAAGTAGCTGATTCCAAATCAGACTGCTGACCAGTCATGAGTGGAGTCCCACAAGGTTCGGTCCTGGGTCCTCTCCTGTTTGGTATCTACTTCTCTGAAGTCCAGGTCAACACGAAGGGACTCTGGTTGACAAAGTTCACAGACGATTGCAAGTTGGGAGCTATTATTAACTCTCTAAGTGATGTTGACATCATACAGAAAGGCCTCACTGAGACCAACGACTGGAGTCAGAACCATGGCCTTAAGCTCAATGCCAAAAAATGTGTAGTCATCCCCTTTGGGAAAAAACAGGTTCCCATGAATTACCACATCGATGGTAGTCCACTGAACACAGAAGGCATTATAAGAAATCTGGGAACACAGGCTGACAGCAACCTCTCTTTTGACCACCACATTGCCACTGTGGTCAGAAAGTCCTTCTATGTGGCACATTTCATTACTAAGGGTTTTGCATCCAGGAAGAAAGAGGTCATTGTCTCCCTTTACTCTTCCCTCATTAGGCCAATCATCTAATACAATGCCCCATTTGGCATGTACCTCACTAAACACCTGCAACAACTGGAGAGGCCACAAATGTACCTCACAAAGAGGATCCTAGGCTTTAAACACTTGTCCTATATGGACAGACTCCAACTATTCTGTCTCATATCACCTACTTAGAGGCAATCTCTGCTTGACTTACAAAGCCATATCTGACCCAGCTCTGTTAGAAATGCTACATCTAAAGAAATCCCTCTGCACCACACACTCCAGAGACCTCTACCTCATTACCACAATCAACAGAACATGCTGGAGGGACAGGGTCATAACCCAGAGACTACCCATGCTATGGAATAGACTTCCCATACATGTCAAACAGAGCACCTCACTGGCGCTCTTCAAGAGAAATCTTGATGAGTGGATGGGAAATAGAAAATTCACCCCAGGGATCACTCCAGTGGCTCTACTCGACAGAGGCACTAGGAACCAAGGTCGGGTGGCACGATGCCAGGGTAATCTTATGGGCTAGGCTTGTAATGGCTCCAGGGCCAGTAGCTTAGTACACACCTATAAACCTATGAGAATGTGAGTATCAGATTCATAAAGCTTTTATTCTTCTGGTGGTAAAATGAGGCAAGAATGTACAAAATATTTACTCCAAGATGTTTCATGCAAAAACAGTGCAGAATAACATAGCATCAGTATGCCTTTTACTGTGCCATGTTCAAATGTAACATTAATGCACAACAGAAACAAGAAGCAGTGGAATTGTAGAGTTGTAGCAGTCTGGCATAGAATAATGGCATATAGCACTCTCCTGGGGGGACATCTGCCTCCCAGACCCTTTGCCTTCCAATGTACAGTACTCAGATCATTCCTTCATTGCTGTAATAATGGAGAAGAGGATTTGCCCCTATTGATACTTCTGTTAGTAGCCCCCAAACTCCACTTAATACACCTGTATATGATAGTTCCGACTGCAAGATTAGTGCATGTGCATGTAACTTTTATAACATGCATGTATACCGCAATGACAGAGAAGCACATACACAGATTTATATGAGCTGCACAGGTGACATGTCAAGAATCATTCCAATGCACTATGTTCCTACATGATGTAGTAAACCAAATCTGAGTAGCAGTGACAGCAATGCTCTAAGTACTGGATAGGTAATCACTGGAGATCAGGCATTACAGCCGTATTATTAGAAGGTAAGTGGGCGGTCCCAGAATAATACGCATTATCAATTGCCACTGAGAAGTAGGGTGAATTCCCTGGAGAACAAGCATGACAGATTTAGTATCAGGAGGTGGGAGAGGTAGGTACATGCATAAAGCATGTAGTAAACCCAAAATAGCAAACATTATATAGCTCCCTATTGAAATGCTGGCACTTGTAATGCTGAGTGTCGGCACACTGAAAGAAAAGACTGAAAATGCAGAAGAATAGTGAATATCAAACATCACACTTCTTCTTTAAACCATTTTTTTCAAGGCTGCAAACCTCCCTCTCATGTGGGGACAGGCTCCCCCCAAACACACACGCCATGAACTCACATTTACCAACTCTGAGATAACCATATGTTGGAGAAATGGGAATATCTCAAGAAATGGCCATCTCAGAATTGATATATACACTTCCATTTTTTCCATGCATTCATTCTCTTTATTCTGGGACTTGGTCATGCAGGCACCAACATTTAAAATATTTACATATTATAATTGTAGCAAAAAGATTAGGTGGCATGCATCTAAACAACAACACTGAATACTTTTGGTAAATGGTATTTGAGCAGGGTAATCCCTAACAATATTTTTATTAATAATGGATGGGGAATGCTAAACAATGCAGTGTCAGTGGTGCCACAGGTAGCACACTCACTTTTGTTACAGAAGGCTGTGGGTTTTACTCCCACACCAGGTAGATGGACAGTTGACAGTGCAGTGCAGCATAAGGGTGATGCTGCTCTTCTGAATGTGTCGTTCTTCAGACAAGACATTAAACCAAGGTCCCATCTGTTATAGGTGGTGGCAGTAAAAGATCACCTATTGAAAAAAAAGAGTAGGACAAGTTCCCTGATATCCTGGCCACCTTTCCCCAATCATGTAAATACCACCTTAGGTCTCCCTAAAAAGAGGCTACTAGCCTAGGGGGGCTAACCTGATCAATAAAGGATGAATAAATAAATACTTCGCTATGAGGTATGGATGAACTTTGACAACACTCATTATTTTTATTTATTTATCCTTTGTTGACCGGGTTAGTCCTACTAGGCTAGTGACTTCTTTTCATGGGAGACTCAAGGTGGTATGGATTTTATAAAGTATAGGTGCAAGAGAGACTGTAGAATGCCAGGAGGGGCAATTCTAGATAATAATAACTGCATCGTAGCATTTTGGGGGAGAAGGGAAAGAATTACCATGACATGAGCATTTGTGTATATTACACAAGTAACAATGAGCCACCTGAGTAAAGACAAGCCTTACTATATTACCAGCATGACCTGCTGTCGTAACTCACAACCGTTTTTTCTCCAGAATTAAGGACAATGCAAGTAACTAATTAGGGGAAAAAGAGAAATTAAAGACAGTTTTTAAATGTAATCAGAACTGGAAAAAAAAAAGAAAAATTAGTAAGCAACCTGCCACAGTTAAACCACAGAGCACTGAATGCTTCAGCACTTCAGCCATGACTGCAAATACAGTATCAGCATTCATTTCTGAAAACATGGTACCCTTGTGGCTTCATAAATGAATGCCAGTACTGGATTGTCACACTCTTGGCACCTGCTAATTGTGTCTCCTAACGCCTTGTACCTGGAGCAATCATCCCCTTAGCCCTAATATTAACATAGAAAGAGGAAGTGGATTAAAATGTTTTTAATTAAGATGTCTTTAACTGTAGCTTATCAGTATTTACTGACTATAATCCATCACCTTTTCTCAAGAAAAAATTCCAATTTTAGGAGAGACAGAGCAAAACTTTTAGTCAAAAATAGGTACAGCCCTAAAAATTAGGGAGGTTTGAGAGGTATACCTGCTTTCATCTGATATAGGGGGCTGTGATGTGAAGCTGACAGCACTGTGACCTTTTTACCTGTTTCCTTTGCATGCCCCTGGCTAACTTTCAGCTGCTTGGATTTGCTCTTATTTCTCCCATCCCCCATGCTTTGTACTGCCCCCTCTATTGGAAGGTGGGGGGGGCCTTACAAAATATTAGCGATGCATTGGGAGTAGAGTTAGTCTCCTGCAACAGTATTTAACTTATTTGTAAGTAATAATAATTTGTTATTAGAGCAGTGGGAAAACTAAAATTTGGAGGAAGAAGGTGTTAGTTATGCCTGTGTTGTCTTTTCACTCAGAGCAGTGTATCCTTGGTGTACACTTAGTGTAGGCATTATTGAATCCCGGGGAAAATGTTTATCTTATGGTGAGCTCTGATGGCATATGTTGGTATGTGATTACTTATGCTATTTGGGAGGCAGCCTACTTTTCCAAGTTTGTCTGGTTTGTTTGTTTGCAAGAATCCAGTCTAATGTTGAGTGTCTTCCTGAAGTTTTATTGATTCTAGTAGTTGTAGTTATTAATTATCTGAAGTTGAACAAATTTACGGATTCAGTGCGGGTAGTGGAATTTATGAGTTGGCAATCTTAATTTAAGTCTCCAAGTATTATAGTTTCATGGTTAATTTGTTGGGATATCCAATACAGGGTGCTTTCAGCAGCATCAATGTTATTCCCTAGTGGTATATAAATTGTTGTTAAACATATAGTTTTCTATTGTTGAATTTTAGGAGTGTTGTTAGAATGTGGGTATTTCCTGTGGAAGTAAGCTGATGGTTAGGGAATTTTTATAGGTGATTACTAAACTACCTGCATTCTTGTTTTTCTGTCATGCCTGAGTATATTGCATCGGGGGGGGGGGGGTGTTGATCTCATTATCCTTTATTTCTTATTTTAACCAGGTTTCAGTAGCTATGACTACATCAGGAGTGTATATACGTTGTCATCCATGCTAAGTATTATTCTAGGCCTTATCCTCCCATATGCTGACCACTCACTGGTGCTAAGTATTATTCTAGGCCTTATCCTCCCATATGCTGACCACTCACTGGTGCTAAGTATTATTCTAGGCCTTATCCTCCCATATGCTGACCACTCACTGGTGCTAAGTATTATTCTAGGCCTTATCCTCCCATATGCTGACCACTCACTGGTGTTAAGTATTATTCTAGGCCTTATCCTCCCATATGCTGACCACTCACTGGTGCTAAGTATTATTCTAGGCCTTATCCTCCCATATGCTGACCACTCACTGGTGCTAAGTATTATTCTAGGCCTTATCCTCCCATATGCTGACCACTCACTGGTGCTAAGTATTATTCTAGGCCTTATCCTCCCATATGCTGACCACTCACTGGTGCTAAGTATTATTCTAGGCCTTATCCTCCCATATGCTGATCACTCACTGGTGCTAAGTATTATTCTAGGCCTTATCCTCCCATATGCTGACCACTCACTGGTAGCTTGTGTTGGGCAATGAGGAGCTGCACAGTGAGAACATGTTTGCCACAGGCTGTATGATGACCATGCCTACCTGCTCATACCACACATCTACCCCTGTGATTATTCTTAGTCCTAGCTTTACCACTTCTACCAGGGCTGGATGAACAGTCAGCTTATGCCAGCACAAACACTCTCCTAAACATAGGTACACCCATGCCACCTGGAAGGTCCATCAGGCAGGAAGGCCTGTAGTTAAATGTTGGTCAACTGCTATAATCAGAACATTTACCTTCATGGATGATTGCAGTATTATCATCTCATAGAAACTGGCTATTTATTTTTTATTTTTCTAACTTGAACTGGTCAAAAATCAGTCCATGAAGTTTTGCTTTTGTCTGCTGAATACTGAGTGACTGGGACAGTTGAATGTAAGTACAAATGCTTTGGAAAATGTGTTTATTTCATGTTATTTTCATTTCTAGCCCATAACAGTAACAGTAACACTGAGTGCCTTATTTAAATGAACAGAATGCAAACTGTAAAACTATGCAAAGTGTGAATTAGTGGATGAAAATAACATCTATATTTTTACAAAGGATTGTAAAGATCCATAACACATGTTATACTAAAGCCAGTGTTCTGTCCGTTGGTTTGATTATGGGATTATAGTGGGTATATGCATTCACAGATCATATAATGGTTGCTAATGTATAAACCAGACATCTGCTTGCTCTTCTGCCATGAACTTCAAATGTCAATGGAGTAGAAATGCTTTGTACCATCTGAATGGAAAACAGCCTCTAATATTCTCTTGCACAAAGGTGGTGCTTCCACTGACCCCAGAAACTATAGACCTATTAGCATGACTAGCCTTATCTGCAAGGACATGGAGTGAATCATCATGGACCTTATACTTTCGCAGGAAAAACTGTCAGAAGCTTCATATAAAAATTTGCGTTCATTAATACAACAGATTTTTGAAAAACAGTATATAGATCAAGAAACGTTGATCTCTTTGGAAAAAGAATCTTTGAGGAAGTGGAAAAATATAAACAACAAAACTTAGAGATATTTGAAAAAGATAAAAAAGAGATATGGACATGGGAAAGAAAGAGAGATTTGATATGGTGCAATATTTATGCAAAGGTGAAAGCTAAGTTAACTAATATAGAGAAGGCAGTCTCAAAAGTATTTGAATAGAAATACAGGCAAAGGCATCCAGATATGGAATATTTCACAATAAAAAGATTAATAACACAAAAACATAATGCAGAAAAGATGATTAGTAAAGTAAAGGTTAAAGAAACAGAAGCTGAAGTTATGGAGTGTCTGCAAAGTGAAGGATTTAATGTAGAAGGTCTAAGACAGACTACATCACAGTATGCTGGAGTATGTCCCCAGAATAAGGAAAAGCAAGAAGACCAAGAGACACGTGAAGAAGAAATATGGACAGGGGAAAGGAAAAGAGATTTAATATGGTGCAATATTTATACAAAGGAGAAAGCAAAACTAAGTAATATAAAAAGAGCAGCACAAAAGATATTTGAAGAAAAATATAGGCAAAGGAATCTGGATATGGAAAACTTTACAATACAAAAAATAAGAAGACAAAGAGGAAAAGTAGAAAAAGCGGTGAGTAATAGAGAAATCAAAGAAATAGAAATTGAAGTAATGGAACAGCTGCAAAGAGAAGGATTCAGTGTAGAAAATCAAATGCCGAAAGCACCACAACAGGATAGAGCAATGGATATCCAAATTAAGGGGAATCCAGTGGAACAGGAAGTGACTGGTCAGGTGCCATATCAAGATATTTTGGAGCCTTCCACAAGAAACCAGTATAAACATGCATTTGAAGCTAGACAGCAAGGAAAGAAACAGGAAATTGTGGAAAATCTGATGCAGTCAATGTTGAGGAGTGATAGGCCAGTGAATTCCCATATGACAGAACAACAAATGACACAGGATGAAATTGAAGAGAATGTGCCACAGGAAGATGCTATAGAACTTTCTATAGAATGCCCACAGGAAATGGAAAACAAGGGATGTACCCTCAGTATGGAAGAAAAGGAGTTAAGAGAAGAGTTGCTTGATTTAATAGACAAAGATAGATATATCAAGATCAATGAGAGAAATAGAGTGCAGAAGGTTAATAAAACCCCAAAAGTCAGAAGCTTGATAAAACAAATGAACACAGTAATTAGGACTGTCCATAGAGATCCATGCGATATAACAGAAGTAAACAGAATATATTACTGTGCTGCTAAATTAATAACTGATAAAGTTCTACCACAGGAACACAGAGTAGCGAGGGAAAAGAGGGGGCAACAGCGAATACCATCATGGAAATATCAAATAGAGAAAACTATAAAGCAGCTAAGACAAGAAGTATCATTGTTAGAAGATTATAGAAGAGGGAACAGATCAATGAAAATATTAAGAAAGATAGATGTGATAAAAGCAATGCATGGTATTAGAACAGACCAGGATCTATTATGCACTATTGGAGATAACAAACTAAAAATTACAAAACAGGCGGAAAGACTTAGAAGATACGAAGATAAATATAAGGAAAAAACACAAAATAAACAAATTATTCATGACCCAAAAAAGTTTTATAGAAAACTGGGAAATAAGGTAAAAGGAATAGATAGACCACCAAAAAAGAGGAAGTAGAGACATTTTGGAGAAGTATCTATGAAGATCCTGTGGAACATAAAGATGCTAAATGGATAGAAGAAGTAAAAGAGGGAATAAGAAGTTTAAAGGTACAGGATATGAAATGGGATGAAGTAACAACTAGAGCAATTGAAATAAAGTTGAGAAAAGCCTCTAACTGGAAAACCCCATGCCCAGATGCAGTACCTAACTTTTGGCTTAAAGTATTAACTTCTTTGCACGATGATTTAGCCATGAGTAAGAACTATTTGCTACCCTAAAAATTATAGACCAATAACTTGTCTTCTGACAACATACAAACTATACACGGGAATTGACCCTGACAGAGTTAAGTCATTTAGAAGAAAACTCAATTATGGCAGTAGAAAAAAAGGGCAATAAAAGAAAGTCAAAGGACCATTTGTTGTTAAACAAAGTTATAGTGGGGAATTGTAAGAAGGGGAAGAACCTAAGTATGGCATGGATTGACTACAAAAAAGCATTTGATAGTATCCCACATTCACGGATAAAAGAGTGCTTAAAAATGTATAAGATACACCCTACATTGACTGATTACATTACAGTAACCATAAAACAGTGGCAGACCACTTTGCAATTAATCCATGATAAAGGACAGATTATTATCCCAGGGATAAAAATTCAAAGGGGGATATTCCAGGGTGACTCCCTGTCACCGTTGCTATTTTGCCTTGCCATTAACCCATTAAGATGTTTACTTAACAGCTTAGGTCATGGCTATAATTTGGCTTCTAGAAAACAACAAAGTCTAGTGACTTCTCATCTTCTCTTTGTTGATGATTTAAAATTGTATAGCTCATCAGATGAGGAACTGAAAGCACAGCTGCAGGTTGTCAAAACTTTTTCAGATGACATCAGAATGTCATTTGGTCTTGATAAATGTGCAAAAGCAACCTTTAAAAAAGGAAAATTGCAGCACCAGGAAAACATCAGTTTGGGACAAGAATGTGATATAAAAGAACTTGAGCAAGAGGGGGTGTATAAATACTTGGGACTTGATGAAGGATCAGCAATAAAACATGAACAAATGTGAATAAGGCTTAGTAAGGAGTACTTTAGAAGACTTAAATTAATCCTGAAAACAGCATTGACACCTAGGAACAAGATCCAAGCTATAAATCAATTTGCTCTTCCTGTCCTAACTTATAGTTTTGGAGTGACTGACTGGCCCCAAAAAGTGTTGGATAGATTGGATATCAAAACAAGAAGGATGCTTCATGCTCACCAAATGATTTATAAAAATCAGTGTATACCAAGATTATATATCCCCCGTTCTGAAGGAGGGATAGGCCTTCTTGAAATTGATTACATGTATAGATCTGCAATTGTGGGACTCCACACATATCTATTGACCTCATAAGATCCAAATGTGGTGAATGTTTTGAAACATGAGGAGAATAAATCTAACACTACATCTCTGCTTAATTTAGCAGAAGCATATTGACATCAAGCAGGAATGGAAATCAAACCAGAAGTGCTAAAAAAGAAAAGAAATAATATAAGGTGAAGGATCAGATGAGAAGGCAAGAAATGTGGAAAAAACATAAATATAGCTGCATGTATAAAAAACTTCTGGAAGAGCCTCATGTTGATCAAGAACGAACACAGGAATGATTAAGGAGAGGTGAATTTATATCAAGAAATGAAAGGTTAATATTGGCAGCCCAAGATAGTGGGCTGCGTACACGTTGATTTACTAAGTCCATTTAACATGTGGGAGAAACAGACATATGTAGGTTTTGTGGAACCGAGCTGGAAACATTTACACACCTTATTGCTGGTTGCGATGCTCTGATGGCAGAGGGACTGTATACTGAAAGGCATAATAATGTGGTGAGATTGTTACACTGGAGATTGTGCAAACATTATGGTATCGAAGTGGCTGAAAAATATTGGAAACATGAGCCACAGAGAATCAGAAAATGATGAAGTTTACATTACATGGGATCACCCAATACCAATACTCCAAAAGATAGATGCTAGAAAACCGGATATAGTGATCCAAGAAAAGAAGACAAAAGTAGCATTGATCATTGAAATTGCCACACTTAGTGACTATAGTGTCTTACGTACAGAGACACAAAGTCATAAAATACCTTGATCTGCAGGCAGAAACGAGAGCCATGTGGAAGAAAGATGCCCAGACAGTTCCAACAGTAGTAGGAGCAACTGGTCTTATAAAAAAGAATTTACAATCATATTTAGATATGCTACCAATTCATGTAACACCGTATGAATTGCAGAAGGAGTCATTGCTGGGCACATTGCGGGTACTGCGAAGAGCACTTTTGGCTAACATCAAAGAGTGAAATAATACTAATTTCATGAACTTTAATTGTACTCTGATTTAGGAATGGGGTCCATTCCCGTCATGGTATTAGAAACCCAAAAGACTTGGAGAAATCAAAAAAAGACAGAGACCTTATCAACAAAGATATAGGTAATGTCCAAACACTTGACCCTACTCAGTTTGTATTTGTCAAAGGGAGATCATGCCTGTTAAACCTGGTGGACTTCTTTGAGACAGTCACCAAGGCCTTGCATGAGGAGAAATATGTGCATAAAGCCTACCTGGACTTAACCACGGCATTTAACACTACCCCCTCTCAGGCATCATTGACAAACTCATCCAACTAGGCATCAACCCTTATATTGTTAGAATGGTCACTAACTGGCTTACTGATAGAACTCATCTAGTCAAAATAGGGGAATTCACCTCTAACAGCAGACCTGTAACCAGTGGTATTCCACAGGGATCAGTCCTGGGACCTCTACTGTTTGGAATCTATTTCTTTGAAGTACAAGCAAAAACTAAAGGTCTGTGGCTGACAAAGTTTGCTGATCAAACTGGGAGCAGTCATAGAATCTCCAAATGATGTCAACATCCTACAAGAGGGTCTTACATAAACAAATGATTGGTGTCAAAGTCATGGCCTTAAACTCAACTCAAAAAATGTATTATCATTCCTTTCAGTAAAAGCGATTTTCCTGCTAACTACCACATCAACAGCAACACCTTAAGTACACACTCAGTGGTGAGAGACCTGGGTACACAGATTGACAGCAACCTTACTTTTGACCACCATGTCTCTATAGTGGTATGAAAGGCATCTATATTGTTCATCTCATAAATAAGGGCATTGCCTCCAGAAAAAAAGAAGTTATTACCCCCTTTACTCTTCCCTCATCAGGCCAATAACTGAGTACAATGACCCTTTTGATGTGTACCTTTCTAAGCAACTGACCACAAAGGTTCTTCACAAGGAAAATTCATGGTATTCACCATCTGTCCTATGGTGATAGTCTGAAATCACTGTCACTTTATTTTATTTCATATAGACTACTCAGAGTTGATTTATGCCTTGCATATAAGGCAATCTCTGACCCCGCATTATTGGAAATGTTTCATATCCAAAAGTCAAGTGGTACATGGGCTACTTGCTCTAAAGACCTTAACCTGGTATATGATATTAATAAAACCTGCTGGAGGGACAGATTGGTCTCCCAGAGGTTACCACACCTTTGGAACAGACTTCCACGTCATGTCAAACAGAGTACCTCATTGGTCCTCTTCAAATGCAGTCTGGACGATTGGATGGGTGACTGTAAATTCACCACAGGGGTTCCACCTATGTCCCTCTTGGACTGGGGCAATAGGTGCCAATTGTGGAAATAAGGGTAAGAACTTGGCTAGCCTTGTAAGGGCCCTAGGGCATTAACCTAGTAACTTCCTATGATTTTATGATCCTATGGTCACCCCACCATGGGAATGCCCCTTCCTTTAATGAGCAGTGAACCTGAAGTTGATTATAATTGTTATGGACATGCAGGGACTTGATGCTGTCATGGGCCAATGTGGGGAGCTTTGACTCCACTTAAAATATTGTTTGCAATATTTTCATCTTGGATTCTTTTGTTGACTTGTGGTAATTTTACATTAATTTTCTGAGTCAAGTATTCAACTATGCTGATTCGTTGACTTTACTTTTAGATGTATAGGTTTCAGCCAAACTGATATTTATATTGTTTATTTTGGTTTATTGACTCTTCACTAAGATGTATTCAGTGTGATATGCTGCATCCCTATGTGGTAAGGTCTGTGGAGATATGCACTGTATTGCCAAGGAATACTATATTTCCCTGAATCTCATTTCTTACATGTCATTCTTGAATTCCTATAAGCATTTGTTGAATGGCTGGTGAAACTTCTGCAAGAAACTGCCTTGTTTATCAATTGAATCCCTTCAGTTTACCCAACAGTTTATACCTACAACTTGCATTTATTTTTAAAATGTTTTGTTTCCTACTCAGTTGTCTGCCATCAGCTGTGCCTCAGAGTCTTTCCATAATTATCTGTTTTTACCTTTCCTGACAGATGTCTGACATATACCTTCCGAGTGGGACTCCACAACCAGGGAAATCTTAGTACAACCAGTCAGGAGAGGAATGTAGAATAAGGTATGGGCATCCTGGGTAATGTGCTACTATAAAAACTGCACAGGGATTTTTGGCAAGCCCACTGTCCCACACAATTCTTTCTTTCTTTTTTCATTGTAAGATAGGAACTACAACAGCAAACACAAAACATAGAAACAACATAAAACAGTAAACACAACTGATTTAGAGCTATTTACAATTGGCTAGCTGCAGCTTCATAAAGTTGCATTATATCGTTGTTGTTAACATTACTATTTAGTGATATTACCTTTAATGCCCACCATAATTATAGCTAGGGGAACATTGTTATATGAATGTAATTATGAATCCTTATGGAAGGAGGGGTGCCTACATTGACAGTAATGTCCCTGAATCCCTGAGTACAATATTCTACATATATGTGTTCTACCTAAGTAACATCCCCTATGATGATGACAACATTTGCCAAATTTTACTGATGATGTAATGATTGGTTCATACTGCCTCTTCCCCCTGCTTCTAAACCTCTCCCACTTTCTAAGTAAGAAGCTATATCTTTTGATGAACAGCTTCCAACTCCCTATATTATTTTCTTTCAGGATATGAAATTTGCAGTTTGATGCTAAGTAGAATTGGGAGAAAGACACTAATTGCAGTAACCACTCCTTTTCAGGGAGACTCAGATCTGCCCTACATACCAAATATCACAGTACCCATATTTTGGCCTCCAATAGGTGTTTATTTGTGACATTCTTTTACTACCCTTGATGTTCCTATACAGCTTTTTTTGGCATTTGTAAAACCCAAAACGTGATATTCATCCACCTTCACTCCTATGCAAATGCGACATATAACAGAGGTAGTAAAACCCTTACTCAACATACTTACTGGATAAAAAAGCATGCTTGATTTGCAAATATTTCCATAGATCTCTGTTAGGAAGATTGCATTCCATTTGCATGGATGCAAAAGATTTAAAACAGTGGGTACCATCTGCAATTTTAAGTAAATGTTCTAGACTGAGTATACCATTGGATATCCAATTTGTCCACCAAGGTCTGAGCCCCCTATTTTCAGGCTTGGGTTACCTTAGATTGGAAGCTTAACTTGCCAGATATTTACCACAGGAAAGTTTTTAATAAACTGAATGCTTTGCTGACAGTGGGGATTACTGTCCTGCTTAGGACAAGACTTTTAGGCCAAAACATAGCCTGATGGGAATTTTCACTTAACAACCTCACTATTATACCATTCTAAATGCTGGGTGGTTTGCAGGTCTCATTACATATATGGGTGGCAGGCTACCCCTTGCACCATCTTAAGAATAATCACTTTCCCCTCTACCCCTGTTTATGTGACAAAAATAAGGCTAACATAAGTAATGGTCTTCTTTTGCCTTCCCAAATAAATTGAAGCATTAGCCTTCTGATCTTTTTAAACCAACATGAAGAGTCTGGAATTGGAATATGTCCAATGACATATGAGGATAAAATACTATTTGCAAAGCAGAAATTTTCCACCACCATGATAACCCAAGAGTTCCCTCCAAGAATGTACTTTAATCAGCATATCCTCCTATAATAGTTTTAATGTTTTCATGTAGTGTCAAGCAAACGGGAATTCCGGTAGTCCAAGCAAACACAAATGTAGATTAAAATAATCAGAATTTATTGTTACAATGGTCAAGTTCTTTCATCCTTTAAATTTATAGGACTTCTTCAGAACTGCATAATATAAGCAAGTACTTTGTTTAAAAGTAATGGTAGGCATATGACTCCAATTGAAGTACAAGGTCTTGAAGTACTAGCAGAAAAACCTTGCTAAATGACAACATTGTATCTAACAGTAATATTTTTTAGACAAATACATCAACAGCTCTCCTCGAGTTAGTCAAATAAATTGATAGTTCTCCTCCACTCCATGGCATGAAACAGTCCAATGTGTGTTCAGGGGCACTGGGTGCAGTCATCCCCACAATGCCATTTTAGTTTATTTTTAATATGTAGAGAGGTTGCTGGTATTTCAGAACAGAGTGGTCACTTTTTTAAAGCCTATGTAGTCTTTCTTAAAAGCATTTTCAGGTTTTGATTGTGGGTTTGGAATCCAGAAGTCGAAGTATAGCACATCTGTTAAGTTTTTATTTCACTTGCTACTGGAATCATAAATACAATGAGTTAATTTGCCTTTTATTGTTGGACTGTGCAGATCTCTTTGTGGTGGCAATTATTTTACCACCTCTTACTATTTCTGCTTCAGAGACAGCCATACTATTTTGCTGCAACAAAAAGACATGCAGTACAACAGTGGGCTATCTGTGTGGCCATGCTAAATGCTAATAAGGCACTCCAGAGGTATATGTTAATTTGCCATGTGCTCTACCTTGGGATCTGCTTGCCTAAATTATTATGGCCACCCCTGTTCATTCATTGAGGTAGACATAAGTGCTAGTGCTATGGATGTGCGCATGTCTGCATGTGAGGGTCTGCATGTGTGAATGTATGTGTGAGTTTGTGCTTGCCTGGGAGATTGCAACAGGGGGTTAGTGAGTTGGGTAGGTTAAGTGTGTGTGTGTGTGTGTGTGTGTGTGTGTGTGTGTGTGTGTGTGTGTGTGTGTGTGTGTGTGCGTGCGTGTGTGCGTGTGTGTGTGTTTGCATATATGTGTTTTGTGGGTTAAAGAGGTTGTCATACTTACACACAGCCTAGACTAATGAGCAAAGCCTGCAGCATTGGATCAGGTAAGAACACCAGCCACCAGGAATATCTCTGACAATGAGGGTTGGGGGAACACTAGACATCAGGAATTACATTATCTTTTCATACTTTAATGGCACTTAAAGCTAATGGGGAAGGGATGTGGGACCACTAGACTCCAAGGAGTAAATCATCCTGTGCCTTAATAACACATAAACCTTACAGTGACTGGGTGAAACACATGAACACCAGGGAATAACTCATCTTATGTCTTAATAGCACTTAAAGCTAACAGTGATCTGGAGGGGACCACTATCACCAGGGCTACTATACATAGCATGCCACAAAAGCAGTAAAAAGGATTGCAACCCTGCATCCTCCTATAGAGGTTATCAGTCCTCTGTGCCATCACTAGATACCAGGGATACTATAAATAGCATGCCGGAAAGGCAGTAAAAAGGATTGCAACCCTGAACCCTCCTACAGAGGATATCAGTGCTCTGTGCCATCACTATACACCAGGGATGTATTGTGAATAAGACATATAAAAAAAAAATAAATAAAAAAAAATAGAAGTTGCAAGGGGGCTGGTCTTCAAGTTCTGTACCATTGCCACTGGAAACATCACCATTAACCCAAATCATTAACTACTAAGCTAGTCCAGTAAGTTCTTTTTTTTTTTTTTTTTTTTACATATAACATGGATCTTGGGCATTATTCAATGCTTGCAATATTTGTTGAGTTATGAGAAAGCGGGACAGAGAACATGAAGCATAGTTCTCATCCTCCTATCAAAACAAATCTAGGTAAAGCCAAAATTAATGGTGGGACAAGGACACACAATCATGGAAAGATTTTAATTATTCCCCTAGCAAACACAGACAGTTGCTAGAATAACAGCTTTTGCACTAGCATGCATTTAACCGAAGGATATGAGGTGTGAAGATTTAATGTCCGGAATTAATAACTGTGATCATTCATGATGTACTACAGCAGGAAAAAAGCTTTTCTGTGTCTGCCCCACCAAGTTTTTCTGTGCAAAACTATTACAAAAAAGTGAAAAACAGTTATTCATATTCATTAACATGACAATATAAATGCATTATCCAGATGATATCTAAATAAAACCTTTATTGAAAATGACAAAATCATATTATACAAATTATAATTAAATTGACAGTACTCCTGATTTATAGTGTCATTGTTTTCTACCATAGAACTATGACAAAATAAACTTTAAAAACCAATATCAGCCATTGCTGAAGTTCATACATGTATCATCTTGGTTTACTATCAAAATAATGAAAGCCCTAATCATGAATGTTCACATTCCTGAACTGGAACAACAGAAACTGCCAAGATGACTGTGCAGAATGTCGATTCATTGATTGATTCAACATCAGGAAAAAACACTGTTATAAAGGCATACATATTTATACTGTTTTGCAGGGGGGCAAGCCCCCCTGCACCCCCCCATGTGGGGGGCACACCCTGCAAATTATATATTCTAACTTCAAGATCGCTCTACAGTGAGGAAAAGGGTAATTTGCCTGATCCCCACTGTAGTGCGATCCAATTAAAAACACTGATGCTCAAAACTGCGAACACAAGTTACGTGCTTACGTTTTGGAGTCGGCAGGATTTGCGTTTGCAGTTTTGCCTTTTTGCACCTTTACCTTCGACCTTATGACAAACAGTAAGGTGTGTTTCATTATTTTGATAGTAAACCTATCAGCTTAATGTAATCCTGTTTGAATTATTCAAGCCACAGTTGGAGTCTTAGGAACAGTAAGATGGAAAATATGAAACTGTAATCTGTAGTAGGTCGAGATTGCAGTACCTTGAGGCATTCCCCTTACCCTGAGTTATAGCAATCTTGGAGTAAGTATATGTAGCTAGCAAGACTGTAAGAGGCATGGCCCACCATATCAGGGTTGTACAGTGGATAGAATGCCCTAAGAGAACATGTTAATGACATTACAATGAGTCTGAGGATTTGTCTTAAATCTTTCAAAATTGCAGATTTTTTGTACTTGTCTGACTCAAATTTATGTGACTCACACTTCTGATATGAACCCCTCTTGACATATCAGTTTCGTTGATTCCTGATTAAGAACATCAGACACAAATAAAACATACAGTCAGTTAAAATAATAGAAATACGCTACTCCTAGTTATGATAATGTGATAATGTTCAGATTAATTGACCCACGGGAACAACATGGATTTTTTCATGCATGACACACACAGTGGATGACAAACTAGACCAGTAGCATAAACTCTGGTTCTACATTATTGTTAAATAGTTGGTGGATATTAAAGTTATTCTTATGATTCTTTGTATACTTTAAGACTTCAGTAGCTGGATTGTATTGATTGATTGACTGATGGATTGAATTAATTTTGTTTACTAGGTAGAGCACTGATCAGATCTGACCATTTGCAGACTCACCCCGGGTTTCATACATAGTAACAACAGTAAAGTAACTAAATTATAGAGTACAGTGACAGTACGTGATATACATGTAAAAAAATATACACATATTTATGAGAAAGCTTAAAAGAAAGTAGGATGAGGAATATACGACACATAATGTAGGTGTTATAGGTGAGGTAAATGTAGTCCAGCCAAAAAGAATGGACATGGTATATACAAGTATGGAGGGAAATTTCATTAGTGAGGACAGTAGAAACTGTAGAATATTAAGTGCTGCAACAGAAGAGCTAATAACAGGAGAAGGGGTATTAGATATATGGCAGGGAATGGATAAAGCAAATGGGGAAGCAGTGGATATGAATTTATATGTTGGATGGGATAAAAGATTAAGCAGACACAGTTATCTGAGATGAATGTAAAAGTGCACATGTTTGGTACTGGTTTATCATCGGTAAAGTTGTTTATAATTTGTACTTTGTCACTGCATGAAAAAACAAACATTATTCATACTTAAAGTGTTTACTCTAACTGTACTGTTTTCAAATAAAAAGTAGGTACATTTATATTTAGTATTATTAATAGTATAAAATGAATTTAGGGAGGAGTGGGTCTTGTATATTACCCATTGCTCATTGAATAATGTCTCTGCTGATAGAAGCTGTCCTGATTACATTTATCTGTACTTCTGATTCTGCATGCATCAGATTGCTAACTGATGATTACTATTTAGAACAGATAACACTTCTTTTAAGTCATGGATTTTAATTATTCATTAATATTTTGGTGGTGCTGCGGTAGCGTTGTCACCTCACAGTAAGACGCTGTCCGGTTGGATTCTCAGCTAGAGCATCTTCTGCGTGGAGACATGCGTGAATGGGCGTACCTTTGTTGAAGGTTGTGCGTCAGAGCTGGTAACTTGGCATGTAAAAATTAACTACCAATCATTAGCGGACCGGAGTTCCGCTGTGGCGACCCCTAACCGGGAAAAGCCGAAAGACACAAACAAATTAACATTTTCCAAAGTTAAACATAAAGAATCTTATGGCAGCTTTTATGACGAAATATGGGTTCCCAAATTTAACAGAGGAAGAAAACCATTGTCATCAATACAAAGAAAGTCTACAAGGATGATGCATATTGTGAAAGATTTATAAAGACAATGGATTACTATAGAGCTATAGTCACTGAGTTACACAGTGGTGAATGGTAACCTAATACATTTAAGGAAGTGTTTGACAATATGTTATTAAAATAATACATTGAAAAATGTGTTAATGGCTAAATATAAAACAACATATGAAATTATTTATTTGTTATTTTGCTGTTGACTAGAATACAGCACTGATCCAGTTGAGAGTTTATGCTATTTTGATGTTGTGGTAAGTTAAGTGGAGTTTTCATAGATGCTATAATGAAGTCATGCCTTCTGAAAGGTTAAGATTTGGGATTACATTATCAGTGGAGTGTATGCAGCACATGTTTATCTGTAAAAGAATATATAAGGTAGTAAGTAGAGATAGGTTTTTTAACTTGCATTCTTAAATGGAAGGAATGGTGTTTTAATCTGTTTGCTGCTAATTACAAAAATGTAAGGAGCTTTGTGTTTAGCAAGAAGATGCTTTTTAAGGGGTGGTTATTTGAGTGGATTTATAGGAAGAGGGGGGTAGGAATATAAGTGACGAGCCAAGGAACTGGGGAACTGTGGTGGGATGTGCATGAAGCAAGCTAAAGCTACTGTGTCAGCATTAGACAATCAGTCAGTGCATGTCTAAAAGGAATGACATCTGAATACAAGCTTTAGAATGGAACCTCTTCATCAGACAAACAACACAAAGCATACAATTGCATATTTCATTAATTAGCTAACTGCAATTTTTTCTTCTGAGGTGCAGATGACTCAAATGTAAAAAAAAGCCATGGTAAATATCTGAAATCAATCTCTACCTAAGTGAAAAGACTTAGCAAGGAAAAACTGGAAAAGATCACCACCAAAACAATAATCCTTATTGGAAATTTCAAGAATTTAGGAAAAACTATAGGCTTATCAACATTTATTAGTAACAAACAAGCCTTCACTGCATGCAGTCCTAAATATTTTTGGAATGCTAATAAAGAGTTAGCAGCTGAGGTAACAGATAATAATCTCAGCTACTCTGTTGTTTTTTTAAACATCCTTTGCTGATAAATATAAAAGTTTATAGCTTCATAAGTAACTATATGCATTAAGATTAGAACATCACAAGACCCTTTTTCTGGTTAGCAAACGTAAATCAATTTTAATACACAAAATAATGTTCTAAACAACTTCTATCCCACATTCCATTTCAAAGAAATCATAAATAAAGATTCAGTAACTTACTAAAAAAAGCTAGATAGAATATCAAGATCGAAACGTAAGCTACTATATACAACTCCTTGAAAATGTCCAGACCTCAGATTTTGAGACAGCTGTCCAACCTTGTTAACTTATTCTTGACAAATGAAATTGCACCAACATTCTTCAAAATACACAATTCACCAGTCTCCTGAATGTTGCCTTCCATTCCTTTCACTCGGGCAACTGTTGAATTGCAAATTTATGTCTGATTACCATGATCTTAAAAAATAATCTTAAGCTCTTGACCAAATAAACAAGTATGGTCTACTGGTGTTCAACATTGTTTTCAGTCCAGTTTGAGCAGTATGAAATCTATACAGAGATTGATCCAATTTACAATAATGTGAAGAATGGACTTTTAACAAGACATATTTTCATGACAATACTTCTGCTTTTGAATATGTTGATTATTTTCTCCTGATGTATAAATTATGAACTCTGGATAAGATGTCATTAGGGCTCGGCTCTGTAGTTATATCTATGATAGGATTTATGAAGTATGTGCTGGTAATTAAGTCCCTGGTGTAGACACTTTACCAGTAGTGTTTGCCAGGCTCATTTTGGCTCTCATTCGATACTCTCTTTCCTTAAATGACTTGAAACAAAACCTATACAGGCTAAACATAAGCTGATTATCTTCCACTTAATTCAAATGCCACATCTGATAAGCTGCAGCCCAAATAACAGACTGTCTATGTCGTGACACTGGATATCTCAAAACATATCTAAGTGATAATTAACACATTATTGAAACTGGCTAATGTCTAATCAATTTGCCCTCTATTTACTTATTATGTGACTCCTGGTCATCCCCTGAAAAGTAAATTTGTAGTTAATAAGCCTACCCAATTGTTATAATTCATTCATAGGACATGTACTACAGGAAATATTTGCCATCTGCATTCTTATTGCTAACGGACAGCAAAGACAAAAAATATACCTGAGAAGTATTGCTATTCTTGTTTGTAAAATGTATTCATAAGATTTGAATTTGTTACCAGTTAATGAAATATATTAAACTGCATCATATGGAATTTCTTACCTTTAGGCATTATAGTATAGTAAGCAAACTTGCTGAGTTATTTAGGCTAAAGCTTAGAATAAGGCCATAGACATGACATGTTTAATAGTATTTCTTACACAGTACATATCCAAATCTGATTTTTGTTGTTCATTTATTATTATCCATTAAGTGCAGTTGTTGAAAGGACAGTCAAACAACAGATTGGAACTCTTAAGCTGTGTCATAAACTATGCCCACTGCTATTTTTGTTGTTTTGGGGGCTGTTTCTAGGCATTTAGTTCTCAAGAAAAAACAAAAAAAAAAAAAAAAAAAACCTTACATAAAGTAGGTCCTCTCCACAAATTCTTTTATATCTGGTGCCTCTTGTGAGGGTCATCATCAGGATGACTTTCCTACTTGTGGTCTAGCCTGAATTATTTGTATTCATTTTGTGTTATCAGATTTCCAAAATGCACTATTTTTTGAGTACTACAAACGCCAGAGGTTAAAACATCATATGTAACCAAAATCATTTACCACTAACCTTATTAATTTTATTGAAAAAGTCACCAAAGTAGTGAATAGTTATTATGCAGTACATACAATGTATCTGAACCTTGCCAAGGCCTTTGACTGTGTTTTCCACTTAGGCATTATTGAGAGACTCATAAATCTAAATATAAATTCTGATGTTGTACGGTGGGTAACTAACTGGCTGTCTGACAGAACCCATGTGGTTAGAGCAACTGGTACCACTTAGGTAAGTAAAAACATTACCAGTGTAATACCATAAGGTTCAGTGCCAGGCCCTCTCTTATTTAACATCTATTTATTAGTCCTTCAAGACAGCAGTACTAGCC
Organism: Protopterus annectens; assembly: GCF_019279795.1. Lineage (NCBI taxonomy): Eukaryota > Metazoa > Chordata > Ceratodontiformes > Protopteridae > Protopterus > Protopterus annectens. The sequence continues at coordinate 805,590,108 of NC_056744.1, forward strand.
TACAGTTACCTAAGTTTGCAGATGACTGTAAATTGGGTGTTTTTATTTGATTTCCCACTGATCAAAATTGCTTCAGTATAGATTAGACTATGTTAACAATTAGTACATAGATGATGATCTGAAATTAAATACATAAAATGTAGTATAGTTAATTTTCTTAAACAAAACATTTTTTCCATACGGTATAGCTGACCCTCTAATCAGACATGGTTGTAAGTGATCTAAGCACTCTTGTTAATAATTCCTTAACTTTGCAGTAGTTTGGAAAGCCTTTTATCTGTTTCATCATATTCTCAGAGGCATCTCTTTTATATATAAAGAAGCCTTAATTCCATTTTACTTGTAACTCATCACACCTTTCTTGAATTTAATGCACCTTTTGACATGTGTTTCTCTTAACATATCACTCAGCTTTAGATACCCAACTAAAAATATCAGTGGCCTAAAAAATCTTACTTAGCAGGACAGACTGTCAGCCCTCTATCTATACTCAGTTTCTTATTGACTATTTTACAGAGATCTGTATCTAGCCTTTTGAGCCACAAAAGATCCATCCCTTTTTGATTTCCTGCTTCTTCACAGAACAAATAGTTCCCTCAAATGCCCATTAATAAGAACTAAAGCTTAATTAACAAAGAAAAAAAAAACACTGATGTGATAGATTTATATCCCAATGTATGCCCCATCTCTGGAACAAACTCCCACTACATGTCAAGTAGAATCGTAAACTTGTCACTTTCAAGGTGTACCTTGAAAAGGCAGCCTCAACCCCCCCCCCCCCAGTCTATGTTCTATTGCCCCTTGAGGCTAGAAGGAACTTTTGAATATGGGTTAATGGCTAGGCCTTGTATTCTTATCATCCCCTTTTTTCCCATTTTTCTACATGGGGTAGGGGTGTCATGTTAACTGATGCTATCTCTGTTCATTCACTGTTACACTCCTGCCTTCATTCACACATATGCCTGACTGTCGCAGATCTTCTCTCACACACTCCATTCACCTGTTTGCCAGATGCTCTTGTTTCCTCTTACATTCTTCCTGTCTGTCCCAAATCTTCTTCACCAGATTATTTTCTGCTTTTCTGCTCATTTGCCCAAACCACTGTAATCTGTTCTCTTTGATCTTTTCTGCTATTGCAGCTACTTTGGCTTCTGCTCTTATGTCTTAATTTCTTTGTCTGTACCACAGTGTGCATCCTGCCACCAGTCTCAGGCACTTCATTTCCATCACCTCTAGGTTTCTCATCTTCTCTGCCTTTACTGCCCAGGTCTTTGTACCTCACAGTAGTACTGGCTACACCACTGTTTTGTATACTTTACTTTTCAGCTTCTTTGGCATTTTTCTGTCATACACTACCCCTGTATTATGTGCCAGTTGGCTGCAGATTCTAGCAGATTCTGATTCTAGCTTTGATCTCCTAATTCAGACTTCCTTTCTTCTCAGCTTCTCCTGCCAGATACTTGAAGCTGTTAACCTGTTCCACTGTCTTCTCTTCTATCTCTATTCTCAGCTTCTTCTGATGTTCCCAATTTGCTGCCATTACCACTGGCTTATCTGTACTTAGTTTCATCTATCTATCATTTACTACACTCACTCCTCTCTCTAAACAACTACTCTGCTCTAGTGATGTTCATCCCAACCCCGGTCCCAATTCAACTCACCCCACCCTTACTCTCCCCACAACCACCTCCACAACTACCCCTACACTGCCCTCATCTTACACCTTAAACAATAATCAGTCTCAGCCACAACAATCACTTCCAACTAAAGACTTAATCATTTACTCTCTGAATATTCAAAGCCTAACAAATAAGGTTACTGAGCTGCACTCGGGATTGCTCTCAATACCCCAAACATTCTTTTCCTATCGAAAACCTGGCTTATGCCACATATCTCAGACAGTGAAATACTCCAACCTGGCTATAACATCTTCAGATCTGACAGACCTGTAAAAAAGGGGGTAGTGTAGCCATCCTCTACTCTAACAACCTTAACATCTCACCATACCCCTCCTCTATTCCTGACTTCCTCCCAGCTGAACTCATCATCCTCAACTGCCATCTGAATCCACACAAAAAACTTGCTATAGCTTCCATCTATCTACCTCCTGGCAACAATCTTCCCATTCTAGAAAACATGCTTTCCTGGTTCTCCCACAATATACCACATGAGACACTTATCCTTGGCAATGTCTACATAGACTGGTCCAAACTCTCTACTGACTCTCCCCAACTCAGCATCCCCCTTCATGGATTCCACCAACTTATATCATCACCCACTCGCTTCCACAAAAATTCAACTTCCAGCTCCATAATAGACTGGATCCTTACCAATACCCTCCACCACTGCTACAATCCCACCATGTTACCTAATTCCCTTAATGACCATCTGCCTACCTCCATCCTTAGACACTACTACCATACTCCCAAACCCCACCTTATCAAGGACTGTCGTAAATTATCTATTTTCAATTCTTCCCACTTCAACTCTATTCTTTACAACACAGATTGGTCCATCCTTAAACAGTTCCCCTAAATGATGCTGTTAGCACTTTCAATAGCATCTTCTTGAGTACTCTAGACTCCCTAGCTCCATCTAGGAGGATCCGAGTAAAATCAAATCATGCTCCCTGGCTCTCCAAAGAGACTAGGTCCCTCATGAAACAAAGAGACAGTGCTTGGAAAGCCTGGATTAAAACTAAACAACCACCACTTCTTCTCAAATATAGACAACTGAGGAACCTTGCAAAAAAACTTACCACTAATGACAAAAAGTCATACTACAGTTCTGCCCAGCTTAATAACAAATCCAATCCTCAGAAATTTTGATCAACTCTCAGCAACATTCTCTATCCTGGAAGTCCCTCTAATCCCTCCCCATACTCAAACTCTTCTCCTCAAGAAACTGCCACCCTCTTAAACAAACACTTTATCTCTTCCATCCAAAATCTCATAACCACCAGTCCTAACTCTACTTCTATACCTACCCCTCCTAGTCTAAATAACACAACTTTGTTTTCCTTTCAGCCTGTTCCCACTACTTATCTCAGATCTCTACTGCTCAAACTAAAACCATGCTCTCCTTCCACTGACAAATTACCAACTACATTCCTCAAACTTGCTGCTGACTCTATTGCCTATCCTATATCTATACTAATAAACAGATCCATTCTTGAATCAACTGTCCCCACCCTCTGGAAAACTTTCTTTACTATCCCTCTTCATAAAGGTAGAAACTCCACTGAACCTTCAAACTACCGACCCATTGCCATTCTATCCCCCCTCTCTAAGATACTAGAAAAATGCATCCACTCTCAGCTTCTCAATCGCCTCCTTAACCACCACTTGCTTACCCCTACCCAACACGGATTTCGTCCTCACCATAGCACCACCACTGCCCTCCTCTCCTTCACACACACCATTGCTGAGGCCCTAGACAACAATGAACTCATTTCCTGTCTCTTCCTAGATCTATCCAAAGCTTTCGATACTGTCTCTCATCCTCTACTATTATCCAAACTTGCTAGCCTACAACTATCCCCCTCCTCACTTGCTTGGTTCAATAGTTACCTATCTGACAGGGAACAATCTATCAAATGGCTCTCAGCCTCCTCCCTCTTTCTTCCCATCTCTACTGGTGTTTCTCAAGGCTCCATCTTAGGGCCCCTTTTGTTTAACATCTTCACCAATGATCTTTTCACCTCTTGTAAAGAATTGTCACTCATTCAATATGCTGATGACTCCACACTTATCTCCATCTCTGGTAACATTTCCAAACTACACTCCCTAACCCAACAAGCCCTACTATCCACAGAACAATGGCTTTCTCACAACCTACTGATCCTTAATCCCCAAAATACTAAACTCCTGCTTTTCCTTCCCCATTCTCATTCCCACCATAAAACCTCCTCTGTTATTACATCTTCTAATAATACAACTATCCAACCTGATAACCACACAAAACTCCTAGGGGTCATCATCAATGATGAACTAAGGTTTAACCTACACATACACCAATGTATAAAAAGAACACACCAGAAATTAGGCCTGCTTTATTGAAACAAAAAGTTCCTAACTCCTGATGCTAGACTTACCCTGGGACAAGCCCTCCTCCTCCCTACACTTCTATATGCCACCCCAGTACTTACCAACATTCAGGCCACCACTCTTAACAAACTTCAACAAACATACCATAAAATAGCCAGATTCATTACTAATCACACCACTGCATTGCTTTAAACTATCTCCAATGTCTTGAACTTCCCCAACTACTGCTACTTTATCAATTTCACATGCTTCACTCTATCCTTTATAAACCCTCCTTCTGTCCATCTCTCTCCTCCTTAGTCTCTATCTATACTCCATCCCGAACCATTTGCACTTCTATTCAACAACTACTTGATATTTACCAGCCTACAAAGTCTGTAGGCAAACTACTCTATAAACACTCAGTCACTCATGCCTGGAACAGACTTCCCCTTGACTTACGTTCAATTTCTCACACCTCCCACTTTAAAAATGAACTAAAAACATATTTTCTCAATTCCAGGACCTGCCCTTGCAATGACCCCACCTAGTCTCCCCAACACACACTTGCCCTTATTGAGGACCCTACTTAGTCCCCTACCCACCTCACATAAGGTATTTGCATAACTCCACTCATATAGCAGCAATACTTTGTTTTACTCTCAGCCTATTGCATTATCTCACAATAAAAATATATGTTTCATATTTTTCATTTTTTTTTCCTTCTCCATACTTGGAAGTTTAACTTGTATGTATGTACTCAACAAATGTAAAACTTTTGCTCTGTATAATTGCTTCTCACCTCAATATTTTTGTGTAATAGAAATGTATTTGTAAATGTATAATTGCTTCCACCTCAATACTTTTGTGTAATATTATACTTTGTATTAGAAATGTATCATTGGAGCGTCTCTCCTCAGGTCTCCACTGAAAATGGGCCACAAGCCCAGTTGGACTAGCCTGGTTAACAAATGTCAATAAATAAATAAATATATAAAATAAATAGTTTTATCCCATGTGCCTTCAGTTTTGCATTCCATTCCCCTATCCTTTGCTGAAGTTCTTCCTCAGAGTCTGCTTGTAATGCCACATCATTAACATAGAAAAACAAACTGGTAAAATAAACAAAAGGTGAGCAAACTTGAAGAACTAATTCCTTTATTGGTAGCAAACTTGAAGAACTAACTCCTTTATTGGTAGCAAACTTGAAGAACTAACTCCTTTATTGGTAGCAAACTTGAAGAACTAACTCCTTTATTGGTAGCAAACTTGAAGAACTAACTCCTTTATTGGTTAGCAACCTTGAAGAACTAACTCCTTTATTGGTCATACTTGAAGAACTAACTCCTTTATTGGTCAAACTTGTAAAATGTAATGGCACATCATCTTTATACAGCAACTTTGTTATCTGTCCCCTCCAACCTGTTTGCTAATGTAGTTAGTTCATCACCAGCATAAACAGCAGTGGGCTCAGAGCTGAACCCTGGTGTACACCCACCCCCACTGGGATCCTCTCTGTGAGGCCGAACACTGTTTGTACTTGAGTCATTGGGTCCTTGTACATGACCTGCACTAATTCTACTAATGTTTCTCAGACTTCGAACCACCACAGTACTGCCCAGATCAGCTTTCTTGGGACCTTGTCATATGCTTTTTCCAAGTTTGGGAATGCCCAGTTGGACACTTTCCTCATCTCTAGCTTCTTCTCAACTATCTGTCTCACTGTAAACATTGGGTCAGTTGTGCTGCATCCTGATCTGAATCTGAACTGCTCATCTGCTGTCTAATTTCTACTACTCTGCATATTGTGTATCAATCATCCTCTCCAGAACTTTCATGCAATGTGACAGGAGCTTGATACCTTTGTACTGCCTACAGTTGTGGATGTCCCCTTTGTTCTTGTACACTGGCAATGAGTATGCTTATTCTCCAGTTATCTGTGATATACCTTTCTCTCCACACAGCTATGAATACACTCAGGAGCTATTTCTCCCCTATCTCACCTAGGCTTGTAATGGTCTGCCATAAAGGCATCACAGTTCTGATTCCTCTCTTTTGAAACTTACAAAAAATGTTTTATTTCTTTACTCAGCTTTGTTCTTTTTTACCTATATCTGTCATGCCCAGACTTAGTTATACCAGCTCTGAGATTGCCATACCACAGACAAAAGGGAATATTCTAAGGAATGGCATCTTGGGCTCAGTATATGAAAGTCTGGTCTTTCAGGCATTCAGTGTCTGCGCTTGACTTTTCAAATGGCTACTCACTAATTTTCTGTTTATTTTTAATGGTCCATTTTTTTATTCCCTTCACCTTTCCAGCAGTAATACTAATACTATCACAACTGATCTCTAAGACTTTTCATATTTTCACAACATGTTAGTCTAATCATATTTCCTCTGTGTTTAGTTACTAGGAAAAATCTCTGTAAATGTATAGCTGTTCTGACTGCTGTTTTCTAATCCCAGTTAACAAATGAAAATAAATTAAATATTCATTTCAATATGGGCAGGATTTATATGCACTGTGTGCCCTTGGACCATTAGTCCATGCAATCATTATGGGGTTATATCCTACAGAGTACAGAAAACAGTCTAGGATGAAGGGAGAAGCATTAAGGACATGTTACTTCAAACTACATAAATGCTGCATGCAACAAAAAAACAGACATGAAACAAGTGCTGCATGTGACCGACAGTGCATAGTGGTCAACATGCTACCATCTGGTATGCTCTCATCCTCACATGCCATGGACTGAGCTATTCTTTGGAACAGTGGCACATTCTGAGTGCCAGATGCCAGAAAATAAATTTTACTTGTGACTTGGCTATTAGTTTTGTTCCTCTGAACTCAGACATTTAAAAGTCATTAAGTGATACTCCACTAATGAGGAGGATTTGTGGATAACCTTGTGGGTGGGTGCTATTCAGAGGAGCACACAGTCACCAGTATGTTTAAAATAAGCTGTCAAATATGTCAACTTCAATATGGGTAAGCAATAACAATATCCATGACGGTGGGCATTCCTAGAAAATAATGGAACATCCAAAGGCATTCTGTGGACAGACACTACATGCAAATGGCTCAATTTCTTTTGGAAAGTCCATTATTCCCCAATAAGGCACACCCTATGAGGTATTACTATGAGGCTTTTTGTAATGTTTTATTTATGTGGTATTTATGTGGTATTATTATGTTTATGTTTCTGGTTATAATATATTTCTATATTTATGTTATGCAAAATAGTTCTTATGCTCAAATGTAATGTTGTCATAGCAGCCAGTATTAGTATTATGTAAAAACAAAGATAAGTTAAAATACGCAAAGCATAACTTGCAGTCTTTCTTATCATTCACCCCCTCCCACAGGTTGCGTAAACTATAATTGTACTCTGTGGCAATCATGTCTTAATAACAAATTTATAAGGTCTGCTACATCATTCTTGTCCCAATTACTTTAGCAATAGTTGCTTTACTGCAGGCTGACTGTTTAGGAAGATAACATGGGAATACAATAAAAGACTGAGATGGCTTCCTCATTTATTCAAAACTAGCCATCCAAAGCTCCTTAATATTCTAATATTTTCTGCAGTAAACAGGCATTCCATTTTTTTATGAGGAGATTTCTGTGCAATAATGTGCCCTTCAGGATGCTAGCTGATCATGATTGGGGGGGGGGGTCTTATTATTAAAGCCCATTTTCTAAGTATGGTTAATAAGAGTTACGTGCAGGATTATCTACATGAGTTTGTAGTAAAGTGAACACTGCATTGGAGGTGTACAGGATTGACCACACAGAAACACATCTCTAACACCAGACAGGTAACAACATTGCTGTGTCACCAAATGGGCTATAAAGGATCACTGTTATATCATTATATGTTAGGATTCTAGCCTGTATAGAACTGTGCCTGTTTAAAGTGTCCCTGAGTGCCACAGATTTTTAGTCTATTTCAAGTTGTTTCATTTTTGGATACATTTCACAAACAGCTGCCATATTGGCTTACTGTACATTGTTCACTGGTAGTGTCAGGGAAGAGTGATATCATCACCTTCTGCAACAACAAGCTGTAGGTGCTGAAGCTGTATGCAACAATCAGTCTGCGCCACAATGTGGTGCAGCAGGGCTGCCCTAGTGTGCACATACTCGTGATCAATCACAGTTCGTCAAACTATTTGTGTTACTCGCTGCACTGCTGTGATCATATATGTTATCACTGTGTTCTCACTGTCTACTTACAATGCCTAAACTGTCAGCTCTGTGATTTGCATTATGAATCATACACCTGACAGCAGGCACACTAGACAGCCTATTTCATGCCTTTGGAATGCAGTACAGACCCTGCCTATGAATCCAGTTGTATGTCTAACATTTTAGCAGCATTTAAATATGTGCCAATAATCATTTTAACTGAAAAGCACTATATCTCAGATGTGAAGTATCCAGTGTAACACAGACAACTCTCTGCTATATGATTCCATTCAATAATGTCCAGCAAATGCCAGGATACATTTTGGGAACTTATATGCAGTATATGACTGCTGAACCTACTACAGTTAAAAATTAAGAGGACAGATTTCTATATTAGTAACTGTACTATAGAGTCTGATACCAGTCCCTGTAAGAAGGAACATACTCAGAAAATGCTGCTCTATTCAAAATAGGATTTGATATCTTAATTCATATGAAGCTGCCAAGCAACAGTTAGTCTACAGTAAGCACTCACAGTTTCTCATATATTTCTATGTTTCTTTGGACTGTTAGCCAAAGCTCGGTGACCTAAACTATATTATTGCACCAAACCAATTTATAGAACTATCTTAAGTTTCAGTCTCATTTACAAAAAAAAAAATGTACAGCACTCTTCCTGTAATTCATTTAAAAAAATTCAAGAAAAAGGACTTTTCACACAAATGTGTGATGGATTTGCATTCAGTTTAGAAATGTAACCATTATCTGGTTACTGAAATGCTAGAATATTAAATATATTAACGTAATGAATCTTATAATGTTCATTGTCAGCTGGATCAAAACTGAAAGAAAAGAAAAGTCTACCAGCACTATTCAAGCTTCAGACACCCCCGGATTCACAAATCCTCCGTGTAAGACTTAATAAGTCTTACTCGGAGGCTGCAATTGAACGGTATGACATCAGCGTGCCATGAATATTCATGAGGGCATGCTGACTCAACCGTAACTTTTACATGGACTGAGTATGAAAGCAGGGGGTGTGTCCAACTGCCAAGCAGTCTAAATGCCCACGCCCCTGCAAGTGTAGTAAAAGCAAAATGTCAACACACAAGAGCGAGTTCGCTCAAATGTACTTGCACCCAACACCACACTCCCTGACACTGAAACCCCCATCACAGTTATAAAAAGTAAAATATTTATTTTTTTTTTAAATCCATGATATAGCTGCCCATATTTGAGCGTGTGTGCACGGGTGTGCCCATTGCTTAGCTATAGTTAGCAATTCCGACATGGAAGAGCATAAGAAAGAATGTTTATGCAAATCACACCAAATTCCAATAGCGTAATGGTAGAGCGTATGCACAAAGAGGAGGCATTCACGGTTCGAGTCCCACCACTCCCCTTCTTATTTATGTTTTAAATCAGTATTTGAAATAATACCAGACATATATGATTAAAATATTATTAAAAGCAGTGAAATGGCCAATGTATCAGTGAACAAAATATATATTTTTAAAGAATCCAGATATATAATAGCCTGCCATTAAGCAGCACTTTACCCAGCTAAACAGAGGTGCCCATAGTTTAATAGCGCTTTACCCAGCTAAACAGAGGTGCCCATAGTTTAATAGCGCTTTACCCAGCGCAATAGAGTTGCCCAAAGTTTAAAAGTGCTTTACCCAGCGCAATGTGTTTGCGCAGACATGCGCGCCGCGCCAACCAGGGCACCGTAGGGCACCGGGGAGCAACGTAGAGCTAAGTTGCTTAAATGCAGCCACACCCCCTAGCCTGTCTAGACAGTATTAAAATAAAAGAATGACAAGGTTCGAACCCAGGACCCTGTGCATCATAATCAAAGTACAGAACCACTAAGCCATGACAGCTTAGGAGAAACAGCCACTATTAGCATACATATACTCAGAAATGGTAGATTAACCATTAATAATCAGGTCTGCAGTCAGCTTAGAATTCTCAAATGTGGCCAATCACAAAAAAGTGTGGGAAATGTGGCATATTTAAGCCCCATAGGCGAGAATACTCGCCATAACTGATTATAGCTCACATTTGCAGTCAGAATGGCAGGTGCAGGAGAGGGTTCACGCTTCCAAGCGCAATGTTGGGGCATCAAGGAGTCCAAATACATGGTTTGGCTCCTTGTCCACCATCACGAGTCAAGACTCCTGCAGGGCCAGTTCCAAGGGATGGAGTACAAGGCAGAGGCTTGGAACTGATTAGCTCGTGACCTCACCAGTGCCACAGGTGTTCCTCGGACTGGTGAGCAGGTCCGTCACCACCATACAGACCTGAAGAGACGAAAGCAGGACTGCCTGAACCAGTGGATACAGGAGGCCCGTGGGATTCAGAATGCCTCACAACTGAGTATGTAGCCATGGAATGCAGTATGTAAGATTTGAAAATGGAGTATGTATAACGGATAGGTATGTCTCAATATCCCTTAATTTACTTTACAGCTGCAGGTGACCATGCTACAAATCAGCAAGCCTAAGCTGATAGGCTGCTAAGGCTGCGCCACCAGACAGGTTAGTGATTATTCTGCATGTATTGTTATATAAAATATGGGAGAGAGCATGAAAGAAAGTGTTGTATTCCAATAAAACAACCATAGAATTGCCTGAATAAGTCCTCTGCATGTACTGTCAGATAAAAACGTCAGAGAGGGAGAAAAAGAGTGTAGTAACCCATTAAGAAAGGTAACATATGTCTGGAATAATATCTCTGCAGGCACTGTCATATAACATAAGTGAGTGAGCCTGAAAAAAGATTGTTCTAACCTATTAATATAGGTATAATATGTCTTGAACATGTCTGCCATAAACACCATTAAAACAAATAAAGGAGTGAGCCTGTGGAAAAGTGTGCAATGTCATTAATAAAGGTCTAAAACCCAGAGTGTGTCTGTGTCACAGAGTCTGAAATGTTGTTGTACCCTTGCATTATACAAACAGTACTGTTTGAAAATGTGCTGGCAACCCAGAGTTATGCAGTCCCATATAAAGTGGGTGATGGAAGTGCTAGCAGCTGTGAAACATATATACAGTCCACAATAGTCAGTTACTGGCTGGCATGAATAAGTAAACCTGGCACACGTGTAGCATGTAATTATTCACCAGAAATGTGAGTGTGTGTCAAGAAATGCAGGGTTCTGTACAAATCGAAGTGAAAATGTCATGTGAAAATATCCCAGATATGTAGATAAAGAAATATAAATGCAATCAAGAAATATGTAGCAGTAACATCTGCATCCTGGACAGTTAGTATGTCAGATATAGGTCAGGCATATATTGAGCTAGCCAAACCCATGACACAACCTAATGTATGGTGGCAAGTGTAATAATACAGGTAGGGGATATACACTTGCAGTCACTAGGAATGTAGTGTAGACTAAAAGGTCATTATAAGATGTTAACCGAGGTTTTTTCTACACCCTACCATATGTGCATAAACCATGCAATTCCACACCTCAATGGGTATGTGTAACCTTAAATATTTGTTGGGACATATGTCCTATTGTTCTATAAATATTTGCATTCACGTTGATGCATGTGCCCTGTTTAAACACCACAATCATGGTGGCCTGTTGGTACCAAACATCCCTGCATGCTGTTGGAATAACCACTGTGGTTCAATATATGCATGAGTTATGCTTGCTGTTCAACTGTTGTACCCTTGGTATGTTGTGTTAATGGGAATATTATTGCATGCTGTTACAACTAATCTGGAATGCTGTTCTGCTTATGTTGTAATTAAACACACCTAATCACAGAACGTATGGGAAGGCCAGTCACAGCGGACCCACCTGTCCCACCTCAGCCAGCGAGTGCACCTGGCACCAGCAGGTCTGGTGCCCAGCCCAGGCTCCCCTCCTCTGTTGGTCCTGTGCCACCTTCGGGTGGAAGCACTGCAGGGGATGGGGCTCATCCCCCCGTGCAAGCGTGGGCGGAGAAGGGCCACCTGTCACCCTTCGTAGGGTCCGGGCTGTGGTGCGTAGGGATAAACAGTGTTCAGTCGCTGATCTCCTATGCCAGCTTGAGGTGAGAGTGGCGCGTCTCTCAGGTGAGCCTGCCCATCCTACTCAGCCCCCAGCACAGCCACCCTCGGGGCTGTGAAGGTGCAGTGGTGACTGCCCATGGGTGGGGATCTCAGTTCCACTTTTACCATCTGTGGGCTCATGGGCTTGCGATTTCCAAACAACCTTCCCCGTCAATTGTGTTCACCCACCCCATGTGTCAAATTCCACCCCGTATGCATCTTTTTTGTCTTGTCTGTTTACCTCCCCAACCTACCTCCCCAAATATACCTACTTCCTCTACCTCACATTCTACTCTCACCTAAAAAAAAATAAATAAAAAAAGGGCAATCTGTTCCCACAAAAAAATTATGCCCCATACATAGCTGCCTATTTCACACACATGTCTGCTGGACATGTAAACTTATAATTATAATTGGCAGTACAACAGACTTGGTTGTCCTCTCCCCTCTCTCAGGGGTGGAAGGTTGCAAATTTCACACCAAATTACGGACATATGCACAAAGAAATGGGCAGCTATGGGTCTTCCCTAAACCCTTCCTGCACATCCCAGCTGGTTTCCCTACTGTCTTTCCCTCTTTGTGCCCCCTTTTTCACCACTTTCCCTTCATCCCATTTTCTTTTCTTTCAAAGAAATTAGCGCGGGGGTTAGCAGGAGTAAGCACTTTTAAGCAGTAGTTAGTGGGGGTGCGCAAGTGAGAGCTTGTGTGCGCTTAGCTAAGCATTGCGCAAACCAGCGCAAACTTGCTTACAACTGCTTAAATGTGCCTTAATCACTCTGTATGACAGGGCCCTTGTATTGCTCAGCAGCAAAATAAAATACACCTGTCAGTCTCAAACCCGAGACCTTGGGCTTAGCAGTCTGCATGAAGTACCACTACACCACAGCAGATATACAATAACTGGGTGCTGAAAGAAATATATCATGCATTACAATGAGTGAATGTAAAGGGAGAATAGGAATGGCATAACACAAATCATGTTCTGTGGCCCTTTCCAGCAAGTGTTGTGGAATTGCATGACATGACTGTGAAAAGAGAACCAGACATGCAAGTAGGGAATAATGTTACAGTAGCACTTTACAAACCCCACACAGTATCAGAGCAGGATAAACACTGGCATATTTGAATAGGTCAGAGGCCAGACCTCCTAACTGTGACTGGTTTACAGGGATGTCCCTGATTTGCAAACAAATGTTAGCTGTGCCCCTCAGACTCCCTGTGAAATGTAGTAACAATAGGCAGAAAGGTGGGGAATCCCACTTAATGATAAATGTCAATAAGTGAGAGTAGACACTGCTTGCACGTCAGCAAAGGTGTAGTAATACATATGCTCAGAATCCCCCAAAGTCGCAACTGCAAAATATCTGAAATATATCACAGGTGTATCCCACTGATATGTACCTTTCCCTGAGGCTGTTCAAATATATACCTGAGAGTATCCAAGGCCTGGAAGAGTCAGAAACATACAGGCATATCAGCCTGTCTGCTGTTACACACTGTGCGAATAGCTGTAGATCCGAGGCCTGGAAGAGTCAGAAACACACAGGCATATCAGCCTGTCTGCTGTTACACAATGTGCGAATAGCTGTAGAATGAATTTCACAAGCATGCCCTTATGTAGGAGTACAACACAGAAATATCAAAGGATGTAGCCATGTACTGCTAGCAACCACGTGTGACAATGCCATTGTTCAGGTGCTGAAAAGACTGGTGTGGTGCACAGTCAATGAATACTAGGCTAACCTCTGTCAACAATCTGGATATGTCCACAGGTGGGAGCTACTCAGACAGATTACTAGCCATTATAGACTTACAGGTACACAGCAACTCTGCATGTTCAGCAAGATAAACATCAGACGATAATAAATAATGCACTCTGCAGTTCTGCACCCCTACCCAAAGGTACTATATACCCGTGTAGTCAGGCACAACCAAGGGTGTAGGTAGGCATACACAGTAGTGAAATATGTCCAGTTGTCCTGAGCAGACTGTGCTAATGTCAACACAAACAAACCACAAACTGTTCAGAAGTGAGTAACGTACTAATGACAGTATAGCAGTTCACAAACAGTGCATGTGCCTGATATTCATAATTGGTAGTACAACATACTTAGTTGTACTCACCCCTCTCTCAGGGGTGGAAGGTTTCAAATATCCCTCCTAATGTATTGCATATGCACAGCTGTTGCTGGTAAAGAAATGGGCAGCTATGGACCTTCTCCACACCCATCCTGTACATCCCAAGCTGGTTTCCCTACTGTCTTTCCCTCTTTGTGCACCCTTTATCACCACATTCCTATCTCCCCATTTACTTTTCTGTCAAAGAAATGAGCGCAGGGGTTAGCTGGAGTGAGCACTTGTAAACAGTAGTAAGCGGATTTGCACCAGTGTGCGCATGTGTGCGCTTAGCTTAGCATTGCTAAGATATGATAAGCTATGCCAAGCTTAGCTTAGTATTGCTAACATAAAATAAGCTAAGCTAAGCTTCTCTTAGCATCGTTAAGCATCGCGCAAACCTGCGCAAACCCACTTACAACTGCTTAAAAGTGCCTTAGTCACTCTGTATGACAGGGCCCTTGTACTGCTCAGCAACAAAATAAAATACCCTTGTCAGTCGCAAGCCCCAGACCTTGGACTCCCCAGTCTGCATGACGTAACACTAAGCCACAGCAGATATATAATAACTTGGTGCTGAAAGAAATATAACATGCGTTACAATGAGTGAATGTAAAGGGAAAATGGGAAAGCCATAGGAATACATTGCAATAACTACTGTTGTATGCCGGTTAATTCTCTAATTTGAAAAGAAAGTACATACTCCCATGTATCCAGTGTTAGCATTAGGAGGTGTGAGTAAACCTACACACTGAAAAGAGTGTACTGGAAGAAGCAACAGTCAGGTTTCAGTACAACATGCATTTCACTGGCTACAACCCAGCTTCAGATATGAGACATATACCAACCTTCTGACTGAGACAACAGTGTCCACAGCAAACAAGCATGGTCCCCACCTTGTAAAACTGAAAGGGCTATGCCTACCTAACCTATCATTTTATAGCAGTGTCCTGAAATCACAGTGAGAACTGCAATTACCACACAGCAGGCTGCATGCAATTACTAAATAGTGGGCACCAATTGGTGCAGAGGCCATCACATGCACATGTGCAGATACCTAGAAAAGCAGCCTGTATCTGCTGTCCATACATGCAATAATATCATTGCAACAACTGGGAGAGAGAGAGAGAGCACGAGCAAGAGAGACAGGCAGAGACAGACAGACACAAACAGGCAGTAGGAGACAGACACTGAAAACAAACAGCAACACACAGAGGAAACAAAACCAAAAAAAAAAAAAAGACAACACCTACAACAGACGGAGGTGAGAAATACAAAGGTAAGGTAAGTAACAGATTTGTATTTGCTGACATCCGAAAGATGTGTCTGAAGGGCAGTCTACATACTGTGAATCATCCATATGTGGCAGCAGTCCATATCTATATGTACATGCACATTTGCATAGGGCAAGGGACATACTGCAACTGTTAGTGAAGGCTGGACATATGTATGTTGCTGAAGGCTGCTATGTGCACATATGTATGTAGGTTGTAGTGTGTGGCATTGCAGAAAGCAAGAAGTGCCGGTATATGCCATGTGGTGTTAAACGCTATGGGACTGAGCTACAGGCAGTGAGGCCTGCTACAGCTATAGGGCCTGAGGACAGCAGAATGCATTCTGCACAACATTGTGTAATATTATTACATAACTGTATCTCTCACAACTGTTGCATAATTGACATCCCCACCATGAAAGGTGGGCAGTATATGTACCTATATGTGCAGCTATATGTACAACAATGGATGTTTACATGTATGTGTATATATACATGTATATATATATATATATATATATATATATATATATATATATATATGTGTGTGTGTGTGTGTGTGTGTATCTATATATATATATATATATATATATATATATATATATATATATATATATATATATATATATATGGATATATGTAGATATATATGGATATATATGGATAAATATAGATATATATTGATATATATATATATATATATATATATATATATATATATATGTAGATATATATGGATATGTATGGATATGTATAGATATGGGTAGATATGGATAGATATGTATAGATATGTATATATGTATGTATATAGATATATATATATATATATATATATATATAGAGAGAGAGAGAGAGGGAGACATGGGGTCATATGTACTGCAACAGGTGCCTGTTGTCCAAGGCATGGACTGAATGCCAGTGTTGATACTGCAGTGCCATACCCCATTCCAAAACACCTTACGCAGTAACTGCCACATAGGTGGTAGCCTGCCTAACACTGAAGGTGTCAGAAGGGTACACGGGACATAGGTGGACAGTAGGCTCCCCTTTGATAATCACAGTGCCACAGTAGTCATGTAATCTGTCTCCGTGGTACGTGTCATCACAAAAGGTGTGTCATCTAGGGAAATATAGGTCAGTGTTCCCTTCTACTCATCACAATGCCCCATGTGGTATGTACCTCACATGACAACTACAGCAAGTGGAAAGGCCACAGGCATACCTAACAAAGAGTAATACTGCCCTCAAACACATGCCCTATGCAGACTGACTCACAAAACCACAGCTAGAGTGCGTTGCATACCACCCACCTAGAGGTTACCACTGCCGGACATACAGAGGTATGATACACCCATAGTAGTCAGCCAACCACCATGACAACACCTCAAAATCCCTCCGGGCTACATGACCTAAGGCCCTAATCCTTGTCACCTCACTAAACAGCACATGCTGGAGGTACAGGTTCCTATCCACAAATATGCCATACTCTGGACTAAACCACCCAGCATGACCAAACAAGGCTCTTCATTAGCAGATGTCATACATACCCCTGATGATTGTTTTGGAGATAGGCAATATGCCCTGGGAGTCACCTCTGTGTATCTGGTTGACAGGAGCAAGTGAAATCACATTACATGTGTGTCAAAGGACAGGGTAGCATATGGCTAGGCTGCTCTAGGCCCTAGGGCCAATAGCGTATTACCTACCTATGACACAATGCACACACACACATGTACTCAGTGCAATACCTGCTATGTGAGGTGGAATGAGTGTGACAGTGACTGTGTGCAAGGTTTGTAAAGGTGTGATAGCTTAGTGTGAGGTTGTGTCTGTCATGGTAGTTTGTGTCCTAGGTGTGAAGCCAGAGAAAGATGTGTCAGTTATTGGGATGCAGACATAGTAGGATGGCATATGTTGTGATGTAGTTCCTTGTGTATGACTGTGGTGTCCCATTGTAGGCTGAAGCAATACATGTATGCTCAGTAAGTGGTACTGCTGGTGACTCCAGCTCACATATGAATTGTTGTACTACCTGAAGCTGTAGGCCTAAACAGCACAGTATGGTGTATGTTTACAGTCCCTGGTAACATTGTCTTGTGTGTTTCCTGTAGTCTGCGCAGATTACATACCACAGGCATAGGTATCTGTAAGTAGGGGCACACAGTACAATAAGGTACACAGGTAATGCTCATCTGTGTTGGCATACATCTGTGTGTTGTATGTATGTCTGATGTGTGTGTAATGATGCCTGTACCATGCCCGCAATCACTTGTGTGTTACAGGGTATGTGTGTGTACCTAGCAACATGTATACTCTGTTACAGCAGTATGCCAGCTATATTAACAACTGTGCACATATGTTAGGTAGGGGTATGGCATCAAAGACTAGGGTGGTTTACTGGTAATACTGTAAATATACATGACATTCATTGCATTGGATGACATATTTCTTCATGCATTAGCTTGATATATACCCCTGGGGGGAGGTTGTGCATTGTATCCCAAACAGTGTGCTGACTACTGGTGTACACTGGTTTGTTATATGGAGTGTGGCAGGCACAGTCAGCCAGTTGTGGGCTGAGCACTGATATGTGGAATTGAAGGTGTGTATCCTCTGATAGACAGATAGATGCTATATATGGCAGTTAAGTGATATCTGTACTTCATAATGTTAAGTGTGCCACATGACATGCTCACACATATTTAATTGTCTTCCAGGGTTATGGCTCATCAACGTAATCCATCATATTCAGCTGCGGAGGAGCAGGAAATTCTGAACAGCCTGCTGCAGCACTATAACCTGCTTTTTTCCAGGGCCAGCCAGCACCAGCATGACCGTACTGCACTGTGGCAAGACCTTGTTCACCGGGTAAATGACATAGGCATGCATAACCGGACATATGAGCAGGTACGCCATCACTGCAGTGATTTAATTAGACATGTCCGGCAGCGTGCATCTGATATCCATAGGCAACAGCTTGCCACAGGTGGTGGGTTGGCCATACATCCCCCCCTCACCAGAGTGGAGGAGCTGCTCCTAAGCGTGGTGGCTCCTGGCCTACAGCAGCAACAGCATCAGACATGTGTCATCATGGAGGCCGGAACCACCCAGAAGGATGACATGGAGCATGCAGGTAATACGCCCTAGCTGTAGACTACCATTACCTATATTGCTAGAATATGCATATGTGAGATGTGTACTGTGTGTTTAGAAGTTGTGCTGCCTAACGTGTGCAATACTGATATTTGGAATAGTATCCGTACACCTGTGACTGTTGACTGTTGTTCCACTGTTGTTTAGCACACTCACAGTAGCAATGCCACAGTTGTGGCCACTGACAAACTGTGTCATATTCTTGTAGGTCTCTCTGGCGTGACAGCAGGGCAGACGATACATGCTGGTGAGTGTGTTAACACTTTAATATTGGTAATGAAATGTGCATGTCATAGGTGACGTGTAGGCCATGTACACGTAACACACCTATGCATAATGCATGCTGTGCATGTTTGCTGTGAGACATCAATCATCTCAGTAAAGCCAGTAGCTGCCTTAATCACATGCAATGCACAGTGCAGCAGACACAATTGTGGCAACACTGTACTGCACATTGGATATGCATAGTTGCTACAGCTGTACACAACAGAACATGTTTATCATACGCAGTACACGAAAACATGCTACATTTAGCATTACCACACACCCGTTGTAAGGTCACACTTCAGTATCCCACATGTCATGCACACACACATGATGTACCTCAGGGGTAGAGGCCTATCATGGGGCTGTGCAACACTCTGCAACACATAACACAGTCATGTTAGGCAATGCTCCCAACTGGGCACCTCACACACCCATGTACAAGGTGGCTGTGTAATTGTGAACGTAGCCATGGCACTGCAGTTCAGGTACAGCATGCTAGGCGGTGGTCTTGCACACATTAGTAGCTGTGATTGACCACAAGATGCATGTTGATGATGGCACAGAGTACTACACCCCATCCAGTTACAGTGACCACAGTACTACTCATAGCAGTCATTGCTTTGCACCTCAGTGTTGTGTGTGTGCAAACATATGTACCTATGCACAATATGCACAGCAGTCACCATCCAAACAAAGTGTCACATATATTTCCTGGAATGCTAGTAGGTGTATAGATCACTTGACACACATTGGGTATGTATGGTGTTCAATGTTGCAGTCGTGTAGCATGCCATGCCATGTCTGGCACCGACATATCTGAAATATGTCCCACACTCACCATAACCACTGTACACTGGCCATGTCAAGCATCTGGATTCCTTCACGTCAACATGCACCACACATTCCGTGTGTGTAGATAGCATGCATGTGCTGCACCTGTGCCCACTATTATCTGCTATGGACACAGACACTGTACTCAGACATGGATATCTATGTGTCACACAGATAACACATGCAGCCATGGCATGTATACTTGTGAGTGATGGTGCATAGGGCATTGCAGAGCTGATAATACCTGCACAGCAATGTTGTGTCCATGTACACATTGTGTTCCAGGATGTAGCCAATCAGTGAACAACTACACAGTTGCATCAAAGCCATGTATGCTGCCATTTAATAGGGGAGTCTACACTTGCACTGCATGGTCTTGTGCAACACATATTCTGCATGCTGACACGTGTATGGTGACTGCTTACCTTGTGAAAGTGACACCCACCTTCACCCACTATAGAGTATGTGTTGGATTGCTGGTATGTGTGTGTATGTGCTGTAGTGAGGAGTGTATTAGTGTTCATGTGTGCATGTGTTCATGTGTGCATGTGTTCATGTGTTCATGTGTGGATGTGTGCATGTGTACATGTGTGCATGTGTGCATGTTTACATGTGTGCATGTGTTCATGTGTGCATGTGTGCTTGTGTACATGTGTGCATGTGTACATGTGTGCATGTGTTCATGTGTGCATGTGTGCATGTGTGCATGTGCAGATCGTAAAGTGTGTTTCCTGTCTTCCTCTCACAAGTGCTGAGCTAGGGGTTGGACAGCAGCAGGCAACCTGAAGCAACTGCCACGAATACTGGTGATGATGAGACATGTATTTTGGCACAGGAAGGTTTGACAGGGTCTGTCGTTGGTCCGCCAATTTACAGTACACAGCATTCAACCCCATCTATGCGCACACTCATACTGTCAATACTTCCCTCACCACCAATGGCCATAGTCAAGGGACAGCATACAGTTGGCATTGACCAGGAGAGTGTGGTACCCATGGCACTTGCATCCCCTCACAGCAGCCATAGCCGTATTCCAGGGATGGTACCACATAGGCGGAGGTCCAGGGGTTCTCGGGGGAGCACCGCTGGTCATATTGCCCCTGGCAGGCATGCCCTCACAGGTCTTATGATGTCCAGTATGTTCCGGGCTGTAATGCAGGCTCAGGCACGTATGGAACGGTACACCAGGCAGGGACTTAGGGCGCAGAGGGCACATTACACCACTATCAATGACAGCATCCGTGACCTTGCCGGTGCCATCCGGACTTACACCGAGGTCATTGATAGATGGTGGGTGGAGACATTAGATGCCCTCCATAACATGTCTTCCATGAGACAGGACCGTGCGGGATGGTTGTGATGTTGACGCAGATGCATGTCAGCAACAACAACAGCTGGCAGTGGTCGCAGATGGCCCACAGTTCACAGCCGCTCCCGTAGTGGCAGTACCAGCCCCAGCAATGCTGGGGTTGGCCTGTCCATTGACCGTCCCAGTAGACCACGTGCACATGGCTCTGGCCAGTCTCAGCAGGGACATGGGTCCAGTCGTCATACCTCTGCCTCTGATGACAGTACCCAGTCAGGGTTGGTACCCGATACTGTCCGTAGCACCCCTGCCAGGCACAGGTACTGTGTCCATGGCCGGAGACAGTGATCTGTACAGCCTAGCAGGTACAGTCTGTGGCTGTCCCACAAACTACCGTATATGGCAGCCACATGGTGGAGCTGTGTGCATACAGACACACACACATTAACCTAACAACTAGGGCTCACACATACACACACACATTACAACAACATTGGCCCATGCTGTACTGTTGGCCCTCACACACACACACACACACACACACACACACACACACACACACACACACACACACACACACACACACACACACACATGTCGATTGGATGGGTCAATGTCAGGCTCTGGCAAACAACAAAACACCCTGTGCATATGATGATACCTGTGTCGCCTCCTGTCATCTGCAACATTGACGGAGGAACAGGCTAACATGGTGCTGATGCACAGGGTGACACTATAGCAGTGTAGCAATAATAGCAAGTTGTCAACAAGGAAGTGTAACGACATAAGAGTAATGCTACTCAATGCCAGAAGTCTAAACCTCAAGATGCATGCACTCGAAACTCTCCTTAGCATGGAGAACATCGATATCTGTGCAGTAACAGAAACCTGGTTCAAGGCTCCCAAGAGCACTCCAGCACTACCAGGTTATACCTCATACCATGTTTTTCGGCCCCAAAACTTGGACCGAACCACACGAGGGGGGAGTATCAATATTCGTCAAAGATACCCACACCTCCAGGTTGGTGGCACAGCACGAAGCATCAGAGACTATCCATGTGCAACTAACAGTGGGTAAAACTGCCTTCCAGTTTATAGCCTGCTACAGACCACCCTCCCAAACCCAGGAACCCCACTCGGCCTTCCTGAGAACACTGGAAAATATGAAGGTCTCTCCAAACACCATTATATTGGGCAACTTCAACTACCCAAACATAGACTGGGAGCATTACTCTAGCTCCAATACCCTAGCCCAAAGGTTCCTAGAATTTATAAACTCAAGTGCTATGGAACAGCTTGTTACCACTCCCACAAGAGGGGAAAACATACCGGACCTGATCATCACCAACATGGGGACTCTATGCTCCAGACCAGAAGTGTATCCCTCACTGGTAAGATCAGACCATAAACTAATCTCACTAGATATTCACATCCTGACCCCAGCCCCTGCCCAGAGAATCACAGTGAAAAACTTCTCTAAAGCAAATGTCACACTCCTCAAAACCGAGGTGGAATCCTTCAAAGCCCCCGGGCCTGTGGAAAATACAGCCCAGACCGCAGAATCCTTTATAAACGCATTCTATGAACACCTTCAGGAATGCATGGATCATGCAATCCCAAACAAAACCAAGACCCAATCCTCCAAAGGCAGGCATCCTGTCTGGTGGACCCCAGCCATAAACAAACTATACAATAGAAGGAGGAAGCTACTACATGATAGAGCAAAATCCCAAAAAAGGAAGGCATCTCTGATCACTATTAGCAAAAAACTATGGGCACTCATAAAATCGTCCAAGGCCAGCTTCGAGAGAAAAATTGCACAGGACACTAAGGATAATCACAAGGCTTTCTTTAGTTATGTTAGGAACCTGGATGGGAATTCCCAGATATGCTAAGAATTAGTCCAAAATGACAAAAAATACACCAAACACACAGACATTGCCAACATCCTAGCTGACAGGTTCAGCGCAAACTTCTCCCCCCCTTCCCCACCAAAAGGGCAAATATCTATCCCAGCAGAGTGCTGCCCCCCTGACATCTCAGATGCTCAGGTAAGAGCCGCCCTCTCCAAAGCAAAAAACACAGCATCAATGGGACCAGACAGTGTCCCGGGCTGCATCCTACATGAACTCCAAAAAGAACTAAACCCAAACATAAAACTACTGTTCAGTCTCAGCCTTGCTACAGGATATGTACCCAAAGAGTGGCGTACAGCAACAGTGGTCCCTCTCCACAAAGGTGGTGCCTCAACAGATCTTGGAAACTATCGCCCCATAAGCCTGACTAGCTTGGTCTGCAAAGCTATGGAAAGGATCATCATGGACCTCATAAATAAAGATATTGGGGACCTACAGACACTGGATCCTACCCAGTTTGGCTTTGTTAAGGGCAAATCCTGCCTCTTAAACCTGGTCGATTTCATTGAAACAGTCACCAAGACCATTGACGAGGGGAAGGTGGTCCACACAGCCTACCTGGACCTCGCAAAAGCCTTCGATACAATACCCCACTCGGGCATTATAGATAAGCTCAAAAGCTTAAATATAAACCCCTATGTCACTAGATGGGTTGCAAACTGGCTCAAGGACAGAACCCACATGGTTAGTATTGCTGGAGCCATGTCAGACTCCAAACCAGTTACAAGTGGCATCCCACAAGGCTCAGTCCTGGGACCTCTCTTGTTTGGTATATATTTCCTCAGAGGTACAGGCCAACACAGAAGGACTGTGGCTGACCAAGTTTGCAGATGACTGCAAACCGGGCGCCATAATCGACTCTCCAGCCGACACAAGCATCCTACAAAAAGGCCTCATAGAAACAGACAACTGGTACCAGAGCCATGGCCTCAAGCTAAATGCCAAAAAGTGTATAGTCATCCCCTTCAGCAAAAACAAAGTGCCCACAAATTACCACATAGATGGTAATCCATTAAGTATGGAAGAAGTAATTAGGGACCTGGGGACCCAAGTTGATAGCAATCTCTCATTCGACAACCACATGGCCAAAGTGGTTAGAAAATCATTTTATATAGCCCACCTAATCATGAAGGGATTCACATCTAGATCAGGGAAGGTCATCGTGCCTCTTTACTCATCCCTCATCAGGCCCATAATTGAGTACAATGCCTTTGGGATGTACCTTACCAGACACCTGCAGCAACTGGAAAGACCCCAAAAGTACCTCACCAAGAGGATCAAAGGGCTCAAACAGATGCCATATGCTGCCCGGTTAAAGAAACTCCAGCTCTACTCAGTGGCATACCGCCTGCTCAGAGGCGATCTGTGCCTGATGTATAAAGTCATGTCCAACCCGGAATTAATGGACATGCTACACCTCAAAAAATCCAAATCCCATCGAGCTACGTGCTCGAGAGACTTGAACCTCAGCACTGAAATAAATAGGACATGCTGGAGTGACAGATTCATACCCAGAGGCTCCCTTCACTCTGGAATAAAATCCCAGTCCAGGTTAGGCAGAGTCCCTCATTGACTCTCTTCAAGAGGAATCTTGATGAGTGGATGGGTGATCGTAGATTTACTCCGGGTATCACTTCTGTGTCACTGTTAGACAGATGCACAGTATACTAACCTCGAAAAAGGGCATAGCAAAATTCATTTTAAAATGGGTGGCGAAAGCCAAACACCCTCTGGCTAGTCTTGTAAATGCCCTAGGGCAGATAGCCTAGTATGAACCTATGAACCTATGAACCTAACCTATCCTTGTAGGTATATCTGAGCAGACATTATGCATCAAAGCTCTGATTGTCAACATAGCATTGATTACACCACTGTTAGGTCTGAGTATGTATTGTCCACCCATGTGCCACTTGGCTGAAATGTAATGTGTTGCCAGCATGTGTTAGTGAGTGGACAGTACATGTGTGATGTGTGCAGTACAGTTTAGCAAGTGTACATCTGTGAACATGGTGGGTGCGCACTGTCTGCATGTACGTGCATAGTGGACACATGGGACGTGTGGTATACCCTGTCGTACACATTGTTAACATCTCATAGTATC
This sequence comes from Protopterus annectens, assembly GCF_019279795.1. Taxonomy (NCBI): domain Eukaryota; kingdom Metazoa; phylum Chordata; order Ceratodontiformes; family Protopteridae; genus Protopterus; species Protopterus annectens. Next base: position 805,615,337 of record NC_056744.1, read on the forward strand.
TTTCAATGGCCAGTATGCATTCTACTACAGTTATGTACTAACATGGGTAGACGTGTGTATGACATGGGTTGACACTATGCTGTGGGTGTTACCATTAATATCTGTCAATGATTTGCAGTCTGGTAGTATACACAACCTCAACAGCATGACTATAAGCAATCATTGGATGATGTCCTGACAAATGACACACAGTTGTAGGGACCTCAGTAACAATTGGATCCTTCCGGTGCTACACTATAAAACTAACCAGTGGTAATGACCGCCACCCATTCCTGTGACCACACCTGTCTGGCATGTAGCCCCCTTAGGTACATGAAGACACACTAGGGATGTGTCCATCCAAATCTGGGAATGCATGCATTGGCCTACAATGCATTCCCTGGATGGGACACATATTCTACACAAGGGTATCATACAGACAGCTACCTGTTGTCTGATGCATGCTATATAGCAGTAAGCCAACTATGGCATAGTCATCCTCATGTACTATACATACTATCCCGTCAGTACCACACAGGTGGTAGCCCTCAACATGTATGTTGGGTACCAATGTGTACATACAGCCTCATGTTATGTCATGTGCCCCTTGGTATCCACATATCCATAGGTATTGTGGAGTCCCAAGGTGTATCACATAAGACATTAGAGGCCTGAATGCATATCCACAAGGCAGTTGTACACCTATAAAGACTGTCCATCATTGGCAGTCGCTGTTGTGTATGAACATGTCTGACATATACCCCAGGCATATACCCTCATTCACACTACTCTTAAGTGACTGTCATGGGTGTGTGTGCCACAGATGACCTTGGCCACAGAACATGACAGTGGATGGCCTTGTCACATACATACATATGTGACCTACGATCTGAGAAGCAGCGGCACAACCTGTCAATGGAAACAAATGTATTCATGTAGTATGCAGGCTTCACACCTATGTACTGATTGAGGGGACATGTACACATATATATTTGCCATGCAGATACCTAATGTGTGCAATGCACTTACGGTTGTAATCATAATATGTCATACCATAGTAAAAGCAAAACCCACACCGCATTGACCAACTGTGACACACACACAGTCAGCATTTGCAGGATTCAAACCCCTACCTAACTATGTTATGATACTAAAGAGCGATGCATTACCATGGCGTGTTATTTGCTTTACTGGGTGGTTTCCCTTCTCCAGCTGTATTTGTAAGATGGCGACATCGTCAGTCTTTCCAAAGAGGAATGTACCTCTTTTAGTGTGTTTTCCCAGTCTCCAAATAAAGCACTCCTTTTAAAGACAACTACACACATACACACACACCCCCCCACACATAGTCAGTGTTTGCCAGATTCAAACCCCTACCTGACTATGCTATGCTACTAGAGAAAGACGCATTAACACTACGCGCTATTTGCTTTACTGGCTGGTTTCCCTTCTCCTGCTGTATTTGTAGGATGGTGACATCATCAGACTTTCCAAAGAGGAATGTACCTCTTTAAGTGAGTTTTCCCAGTCTCCAAAAATGGAGCACCTCTCAAAGGAAACTGCACACATACACGCCCCCCACACACTCACTGTTTGCAGGATTCAAACCCCTACCTAACTATGTTATGATACTATAGAGAGATGCATTAACACAGCGTGCTATTTGCTTTACTGGCTGGTTTCCCTTCTCCTGCTGTATTTGTAGGATGGTGACATCATCAGACATTCCAAAGAGGAATGTACCTCTTTTAATGAGTTTTCCCAGTCTCCAAAAAGGGAACACCTCTCAAAGGAAACTGCACACATACACACACACACACACACACACACACTGTTTGCAGGATTCAAACCCCTACCTAACTATGTTATGATACCAGAGAGAGACACATTAACATGGCACGCTATTTGCTTTACTGGCTGGTTTCCCTTCTCCTGCTGTATTTATAGGATGGTGACATCATCAGACTGGACATGGTGATGTGTGTACACTTTGTTTTATGCCATTCCAGGAATGGTCCATGTGGGTCAGCAGGTGTCAACAGCTTGAACAAGACCTCATAATCCTTACCTTGTGTGATCTATCTGTGGACACATTGACATTGTCATATGTCAACACATATTTATGCACAGCTTGTTGGTTTTGTGGATACTACATGTGTCTCGGATGTTGATAAAGGGCTATTCAAAGTCTATGTGACACATGTGTAGATGTGTTCATTGATGTATGTCCTGGGTGGCTGCCTTGCAAACAGTCTAGCATGTTTGGGAACCATGATCCGCACATGAACATACCACAGTTGGTAGGGTTATGTGTATGTCAGCTTCCAATAGCTCTGTTTATGACTGCAACCATGATGGACTCCATGACCTTGCAGATCAGACTTCATAGGCGTACTGGATTTTACTTCCCATGATGTCTTGTGCACCAACACTTGTGGGGAGTGCCATATGTAGCTGTGACACATTCAACAGTTCCACATCCTGTGTAGGGGGTGAAGCTCAGCTGACTGTTCAGGTGCAGGATCTGTTTGTTCTGTAGTTTGTGCATGACACATATTGAGAATCAATGTATTCCACTTGCTTCCATGCTTTTGGCAGTGGGGGTAGCTGCCCATCCATTCTACATGTGATATCTCCTGGTATAATGATATGGACTATTGTCAGTGGGAGGTGGGTATGTACATATGGGCCTATCTGTCAGGATGTCGACATCGTCAGTCAGGTACAGTTGGCCCTGACTCAGGACATATATGGGTGTACATTGCTATTTATGACTTAGCTGAAGGAGGTGTCATGATTCAGTCTGGACTCCTTCTCAGCTACTCTTTGCAAAACACCAACAAACATGAGCCCTAATCCCTGTTATACTCTTTTACATGCTTAACACCCTACTGATCCTTTGTGATCAGGCTAGAGAGTATGTCATCATAATATCCTGGCATGTCCAGAGGTCGGTTTCGTGTGTACTCTCCAGTCCAGCTGGTGGATATTGTGATATTGACACAATGTCACATCTGCCTCATGTACACAGACAACCCTCTCCTCCTCCCGACATACTCAGATATATGTGTGAGATGCACTTATATAGACATACAGGGTGCTGAACTCTTTCGACCCATGACTGGCACAGTCTATCAGGTGGTGAAGGTAACCACACACACCACATATCAGTCTCACATATCCTCTAGCAACAGCACTCAAACCACATTATCACACATAGACATACTCGGATGCTGTAAATGTACTCTGCCTAAGCAGCAGAGACCTCCAAAGCAGACACACACAAAACTGCTACCCCACTACAATACCCACATATCACATAGTTCACAATGTCAGTATGCCACACAGTCACTGCCCTTCGGGCCAAACAACACACCTAATACACTTGTAATAGGCGACACTTATTGTCAGACACACTGACGTACCACTCACCAGCCCTAACATGGGAATAGTCACTTTGGGCTGTCTGTCGGGTGCCAGGATCTGCCACATAACACAGGCAGTCAGGTAACTCCAAAACAAGTACAGGACTGGCACCATAATTGTCCATGCTGGTACGTAACACCTCAGACGTTACTCCCTGGACAACATGGCATGATACATGGAGGAACACTCTGATCATGTAGCCCAGGCCAGTATGACCCTGACCTTGTCTAGCATCTTACACCCACCAATTATGATGTCACAGTATACAGACACACATATCACGTTTAACAGTTGCCTAACATATTTATTTCATTCATAGGGGATACAGTGTCTGTCAGCCTTTGGTGACATGCTCAACATGCCACGTAGCTTCACTATGGACAGCTTGCACCTGTCACCCTTGGACTTTGGAATGCTGGTTAAGGCTCTTGCTACCACCATAGTGCCTTTTTTAAGCAGGGCTCAAAAGACAAACCCACCTCCATAGACATTACAGGGTAAATGAAACTAAGGGTAATGCTGCTCAACACCAGATGTGTTACCCTCATATTGCGGCCACTCAGGACTCTCCTCAGTATGGAGGATAGCGATATCTGTGCACTAACAGACGCCTGGTTCAGGCTTGCTTATGCACACCAGGTTATGTTTCATACCATGCTTTCTGACAACAAGACTTGGAACAGACAACACAACTAGGGGGAGTATCCATATACATCACAGATACACACACCCCCGGGTTAGTAGCACCGCACAAAGCATCACAGACCATACATATACAACTACCATTGTGCAAAACTGCCTTTCAGTTTGTTGCCTGCTACAGACCCCCCTCCCAAACTCAGAAACCACACTTGGCTTTCATGGGAACTATGGAGAATATGAAGGTCTCCACAAACACCATTATATTGTGTGACTTCATGTACACAAATATTGACTGGGGATACTACTCAAGCCACAACACCCTCACCCAACAGTCGCTACAATTTGTAGACTCATATGCTATGGCACAACCAGTCAGCACAGCCACAAGGGGGAATATATATTGGACCTGATCATCACCAACATGGGGACTCTATGTTCCACACCAGTGATATACCCCTCATTGGTAAGGTCAGAACATACATGTATCTCACTGGACATACATATACCCTCCACACACCCATCCTGGGTACTCGTGGTGAACTTCTCATGAGTCAACGTCTCACTTCACCAAAGCAAGGTGGTATCCTTCAGAAACCCTGAGACAGTGGCAAATACGGCTCACACTGCTGAATCCTTTACATACACATTCTATGGACACCTAGTGGACTGCATGGATTGTGCTATCCCAATTAACAACAGGACTCACTACTCCAATGGCAGGGGACCTGTCTGGTAGACCCAAGCCATTAATAAGCTGTACAACATCAGGAGGAAGCTACTACATGATAAAGCACAATCCCAGACTGGGAAGGCATCTGTGATCTGTACTAGCAGACAGCTACGATCACTCATGAACTTTTCTAAGGGCCGCTTCTACCGGACAATTGCACCAGACACGTAGGACTATCACACGGCCTTCTTCAGTTATGTCAGGAACCTGGGTGGACACTCACTGATATGCTGTGAGTTACTGCATACTGACTAAACTTACCCTGAACCCACTGGCATTGCCAACATCCTGGCAAACAGGTTCAGTGCAGATGTCTCCCCCCCCATCCCCCCCTAAGGAGCAACTATCCATCCCAACAGAGTATAACATCCCTGACATCACGCAGTAACAGGTGAGTGCTGACCTCCCCAAAGCATACATCACAGTATCAATGTGACCAGACGGTGTCCCAGCCTGCATCTTACACGAGCTTCATGACAGACGTAACCCTCACATTACATCACTGTTCAATATTGGAGTTACTACAGGATATGTACCCAAGGAATGGCATACAGCGTCAGTGGTCCCACTCCACAGAGTTGTTGCCACAACAGACCACAGACAATATTGCCCTATAAGCCTAACTAGCCTGTTCTGCAAAGCTATGGAGCGTATTGTCATGGGACTCATACACATAGACATTGGAAACCTACAGACACTGTGTCCTACACATTTCAGCATTGTTGTGGGCAGATCTTGCCTCTTGAACCTGTTTGTATTCTTTAAACAGCTAACAGGTCAATTGACATAGGGACGGTTGTCCACACAGCCTAGCTGAACCTTGCAAAACCCTTCAACACAACAACCCACTGGGCCATTATGCATAGGCTCACCAGCGTCGATATGGACACATAACTCACACGATGGATTGATACCTGGATCAGGGATAGCACTCATATGGTCAGAATTGCAGGTGCCATGTCTGACTATACACCAGTTACACGTGGCATCCCACACGGCTCGGTCCTGGGACCTCTCTTGTTCTGTATATATTTGTCTGACGTACAGGCTACCATAGGGGGAATATGGCTGAACATGTTTGCACTTGACTGCAAACTGGGTGCCATGATCAACTCTCCAGCTGCCACATGCATACTCAAACAGGGTCTCACAGAGATGGATGACTGGTGCCTGAGCCATGGCCTACAGCTAAATGCCATTAGTTGCATAGTCATCCCCTTTGGGAATAACAACATGCCCACACATTACCACATAGGTAGTACTCCATTACATACGGTAGGAGTTGTTAGGGGTTTGGGGACATGACTTGTTCGTACTTTCGCCTTTGACATTCACGTTGCCAAAGTGGTTGGACACACCTTCTATGTGGGCTACCTTATCCTATATGGTTTCACATGTAGATCGAGTGAGGTCATTGTGCCCCTATACTCATCACATCCATGCTTGGTTACAATGCCACATTTGGGGTGTACCTTACCCGACACCTGCAGCAACTGTACTGGCCACAGAAGTTCCTCACCAAGCAGATCTAGGGACTCACACAGATGCCCTGCACAGTTCGGATGCAGTAACTCCAGCTCTACTCAGTTGCTTACCACATACTCGGATATGATGTGTGCCTGTTGTTTACAGATATACCCAACCAAGAATTACTGGACATGCTCCACCTCAGGATATCCGACTACACACTCCAGGGACGTAAACCTCAGCACAGATGTTAATAGGACATGCTGGAGGGACAGATTCTTATCCCAGAGGCTCCACTCACTCCAGAATGTAATCCCAGTTTCACATAGGCAGAGCCACCCACTGACCACCTACAGGAGACATCTTGATGACTGTATGGGTGATCATATGTTTACCCCTGGGATATCTTCTGTGTCCCTGCTAGACAGAGGCACACTAGCCTAAACGTACATGGGCTATCTTGTGTGACCTACTATTCACACACACAGTGTAGTAATCTGACAGGGTTGCGAATGCCAAACACACTCTGGCTAGGCTTGTACATGCCCTAGGGCAGATAGCCTAGTATCGACCTCTGAACCTATGCTAATGTTCAAGATGCACAATGTTTATTGCTGATACTGTTTGCAGTTCTTTATCGTCTTTGCTTTACCAGTTTCTATGAACAACTTCGGTATCTGCAGAACATATTTGATTATGACAGGGTTCCACTATATTATAGATGTGTCTGTTGTCATATAACTGTGTGCACCGGGTGGATTGCTGTATAGTGACAGGTTCCTGGGTTAACACATGCAACTGCCAGATATGCGTGGCCCACTGCTGTACTCAGACATGGCCTAAGTGGTGAGCATGCCCAGTTCAGCCATTCCATGTTTTGTTGCCTGATATTTGTCTCATTTATTCAAGTGTGTGAGCATGCCCAGTGTGACCTTTCAGTATGTTGCTATCTGAGGTCCACTACATTTGTTGATGTGTGCGAACATGACCAATATTAACATTTATACAGTGTGTTGGAAGTCAGGTTCTGTTCTTACTGCAGGACTCACCTTTGTGTCATAACTCGACAAGGATTATGCTGTGCTTGCAGGGTTTCCAGGAGATACTTTGCATAGATCTATCAACATTCCTTCATACAGGCTGACCACTGCAGTACTGTCATGGTTTAGTGGTTCAATACTTTGACTATAATGCACGGTATCCTGGGTTAGCGGCCCATCACTGCTTTATATTTTCATACTGAGCAGACCAGACTGCTTAAGGGCCAGTTAAGCAAATATGAGCATGTTGGCTTTTGTTCAGCTATGCTCTACTTAGACCAGGCTTGTCCGACATTGCTCAATATTCACCAACATTGCTGGACGTTGCCCAATATTACTCAACATTGACCACAGTTGTGCTAGTTGGTGTGTGCGATTTTGTTTGCATATACTACATGGTGGTAAATGCTGTTTAGCACTGCTTTATATTGCTTAACACATGGCAATCATGCCTCAGGTGGTGCTGCAGGGCTGCCTATGTCAGATGCACATACTACACTCCCTGTACACGTTTGAAAGCAGGTAGTGTCAACTTAGGCATCCCTTTTACTATATGTGCGAGTCAGAGAGAGGTATCATTTCCAGAGTTCCTACTGAGCCAGTGTATGTGCTATGCGTTGCCTCTTTGCCATGGACAAAGCATACTGGGCATGCCTCCTTCTGCCTACTGGGGCAGGCTCAGGTTGTTCCTCCTCCGAGTCACGCTCTGCCTGTGATGGCCTTGGCAATGGTGGGGGGCTGTTTGGCCCAGGCCTATGCTGGTCCTGCTGCAGCTGTTTTTGCAGGATCATATTATGTAGCATAGCACATACCATGACAATTTGGGTACATGTAGTTGGTGAGTACTGCAAGGCTACACCAGATGTGTCCAGGCACTGGAACCATGACTTGAGCAGCCCAAACACATGCTCTATTACATTACGTGTTTGTGCGTGTGCCTCATTATGGCGTTCCTGTTCAGGTGTGTGTGTGTTTCTGATGGGTGTCATCAGCCACGGCTCTAGTGCGTAGCCAGCATCCCCCACTAGGTGACCATGTGGGATGTCCCCATTGGCAAATGTCTGGTACAGCTGCATCAGATGCCAGATATGGGAATCATGGTAGCTTCCAGGGCAGCCTGCACACACATTCAGTATTATGCCCTGGGCATCACACATGACCTGGCAGTTAATGGAGGGGAAGCCCTTGCGGTTGAAGTAGACCCTACCCCACTCGCCGGCTGGTGCTTTGATGCATATGTGCATGCAGTCTATTGCACCCACTACCTCAGGGTATTCCGCTATTTGCTGGAAGAGACGCATATTGCTGGTCAATACCTCACAGGAATTGGGGAAATATACATGATCACCGACATGTGCTGACATGGCATCCAGGAACTGGTGTAGTACCCTGCATGCTGATGTCTGTGATATCCCCATCATATCACCAGTTGGTCTCTGGAAGGTACCTGTTGCTAATATTCTTAGGCCAACACATACCTTGGTTTCCACTGGGATGGGTTCCCCTCAGTTGGTTCTGTGTGTGAGGCATGGCCTGCACAGCTCAACAATTTGCTGCAGGAGGTCTCTGTCCACTCTATAGCGCTCCACTATCTCCAGCTCATGTAGTCCCTGGTAGGTTACCCTGGGCCTGTATACTCTTCTCCGTCTCCTCACTGTGGGTTGTCCAGCAGCATTTACATTGTCACCACCCTCAGCATGTTGCATATGTCGCCTTATAACAGCAATGGCAGCCCCTAACATTTCTTTGTCTCAGTAAAGCTTTTTCAGTTTTCACTTCTATTAGCTTACTGCAGTGTCTGTTGTGAGAAACATAATGGACTACTGTTTGCAGAGTTTTAAGTGCTCGGCTGGGTTGGGCTGGTGTACTGCCTGTGTAATTGCCTGATTCTGATTGTTTTCACCTGCTAGCTCTGCTAGTACTCCCTGGTAGCTTCCTACTATTTGTTGTGCTTCCTTTTTCCTTTCTGTTTCCTCAGGGGGGAGTGCCACGCACACAAGCACAAACACGCGCACAGCAGCTAACATGTGCACACACATGCTTACATGGACTAAAACTTGCTTATTCGGGTTAAAACGCATGCACACCAGTGCAAACGCACTTACAACTCTTTAACCTGCCTTATACATGCTTACTCCGGTTTAAACGTGCGCACACACGCTTACACGTGCGCACTCTGTCTTACTCAGGTTTACAGGTGCGCACACGCGCGCATGCACACTCAGCAAGAAACTTTGGTGTTATCCACGGCATACACCTTCCATTTCTTGCCTTTCCCTAGCCTATCTGTTGACAGACCTCTTTCCATGATGTGTAAATGACAGCCTGCACATGCCACTCTGCTCCAATGAGCTTCATTTCTTTCATACATACCCACCTCGTGATGTCACCTATGTTCTACTCTGTTACTCCACTTATCCTACTCCTACACTCCACTGACTATGCTCATTTGCTATGTAAACTTGCGATTCACTATCCTAACCCTCATTTACATAGGATTGCCTACTAATGCTTGGTTACATCTCTTAGACTGAGCTTCCCCCCTTAGCAACCTCTACTTGGTGGCCATGTTGTCTTCAGCCTGCCATTCCTTTGCATTGCACATTAACAATTCCAATGAAATCCACATTTGTGGGTTTTAATTTTTAGTATTCTGGGTTTTAGAGTGCAGCCCGTTTGTGCGGCGCTGCGCTACACTTAAACATCGGAAATCGGCGAAAAAAAATAAAATATTTTTATTTTCATATTGCATCAGGAAACATTTCCAATGGCCATATATTTGGCCATTGGCATGCTTCCTGCACTGGATGCAACCTTTATTTGGAGCTGTCACAGCTCCGTTTTGCTATTTGCAGAATGGTACTCAGTTGTCAACTGAGTACATTTCTGCAAATGACACTGCTCTTACTCGGACAGGTTCAGGTTTCCTGAATCGCAAATCTACCTCATTTGCATGCCTTTTGCCTGCAGTTGAGGTAGTCTGCATATCCCAGCCCTGTCCGTGTAAGAGCCATTTTAGCAGCTCTCTTGCACGCCCCTGCAGGCTGTTCCTGGATCGCTCGTCGGACATGATGGCTGCATGGAGTCTTACTCTACTCTTAGACTCCGTGCAAACCATTGTGAATCCGGCCCACAGTTTGGAAGGGTATGTTGTATGTATTTTACCCTGATTAGTATCAGGTGTAATATCAGACAACCATTCCTGGAAAAGTCTCTGGATTAGTATCAGGAGAGCTTATTTGTTATGCATGGAGCACATTAAAGGCTTGCACTGGAATACAAGGAGAAGGGTATAGCTAGAGACTATGCACTGTGTTACAGTGTGTATATACATACACTGCTACTTAGAATGATGGAAAATAATCCCATGGGTAGTATACATCAGTAATTCATACCCTGTTTGAATCATGTATATTTGTGCCCTACTCTTTAAATTGACACATTTCAAATTTACAGAATCATGCTGCTGACATGAAAGCACCAAATCAAGAACTGTAGTCAGTGGCTATACTGTCAACATATGACAATAGCTTGCTTCAAAGTGTGAACTCCCCCACCCATTTAACTATACTGGGTGTGTGTGTGCCTGTGTGTGTGTGTGTGTGTGTGTGTGTGTGTGTGTGTGTGTGTGTGTGTGTGTGTGTGTGCATGTGTGCGTGTGTGTGTGTGTGTGTGTGTGTGTGTGTGTGTGTGTGTGTGCGCGTGTGTGTGTGTGTCAAGCTGTATATAAAGGTTGGGGTGGAATATATGGTTTTACTGAGATGGCAATCGCACTATCCAATGGAGTATATGGTTTTACTGAGATGACAATCGCACTACCCAATTTGCAGCTGAAGTAAGCCACCCATAATATCGTTAGTGTGATTTTAGACAAAGAAGAGGTTTAAGGTTCCCATTAAAAGCTTAATTAATGTGCTCCTCAAAACAAGAAAAATTGAAGGCATTTAGGGAATTAAATGCACTAAGTTTGAAACTCTGTTCCTTGGAGAATTCCCCCTTTTCTGAGCTAAAGTGATCTTGCAATTATATATATATATATATATATATATATATATATAGCAAAGGTATGATGGTGCTGCCCCATACCAGAGGGGTGCAGTGGGGCATACTCTCCTGTGAAATGCTTTAAATGTGCAAACATGATTTCTGCATTCACCGTTTTTATTTATTTATTTTTTTTAAGAATTAAATTTAATTTTTTAAAGTGTCAGGAGTTGTAATAACAAGTCTCTGACTTCTGATAGAGAGTTAGAATTCTCATACATTACTGTATTTGTAGGGAACCACTCCTGGAAAATCCTTATTTTACTTTTTTATGCAGATTTCTGTTTTTGAATGTTTTACTTTTCAAAGTTTTGTTTGAACAAAACACTATTGAAAGAATGTCTTCAGTGAAAGAGGAAGAAGAGAATGAAACACACCAATGAACATGAATGCAGTTAAAGCAGCAGGCAGACATGATCACGATAGCAAGTGCAAGAGGTGAGTGCACTCATTGCAGTATGCAGACAGAGGGGGTGGGGCATACCTGGAGAATAAGTATTCTAGTGGCGATGTACAAGAATTAATGGGAAAGTCATCACTACAGGCAGTACAAAGGCATCAGATTACTGTCACACTGCATTAAAGTGCTGGGGATGGTGAGGGGTAAATAAATACACAGAGTAGTAGAGAATAAGATAAGAGATGAGCACTTTGGATTCAAATCAGGATGCAGTACAATTGACCCAATGTTTGTAGTGTGACTGAGGGATTTTGGAGAATAAGTTGGATGGTGAACGAGTCCAACAAGGTTTTCTTAGACCTGGGGAAAGCATATGACAAGGTCAGAAATACGCTCATTTAGACAGTTTGGTGATTGTTCAGAGTCTCAGGAACTCTGGTAGAATTAGTGCAGACTCTTTAGATGCACCCAATGACACACTTAAGAACAGTGTTCAAACTCACAAAGGGGTTTCCAGTGGGAGTAGATGTGCATTAGGGTTTAGCTTTGAGCCCACTCCTTCTTATACTTGTGATTGCCTCTACATTAGCAAACAGGTCAGACTGGACACATCAGCAAAGCTGCTGTATGCAGATGTTGTGGCAGTACAGGCAAAGTCTGAACAGGGACAATTCAGCAAATGATGGGGGAATGCAAAGCTGAAGGCATATGGGATGAAACTGAGTACAGACAAGGCAATGGTCATGGTAGCAAATAGGGAAATAAAAAAAAATCTGAAAATGGAGATAGCAAAGGAAATAGTGGAACAAACTAAAAATGCCAGAGTCTCAGAGGTGTGGTTGAGAAGAAAGACATTCTGAATGAGGAGGTCACAACTAAAGTTGCTGCAATCAACTGACACCATGTGTCAGTAGCAGTGTGCGATTGTAAAAAGCCAAATAAGCTGAAAAGTAAGAAGTGAAAAACAGAAGTGTGACCAGTGGTTTTGTGTGTTGCTAATGTTGCAGTGTGGTCCTGAATGAGATATCAAGATGCTCTAGGGAACATGCACAGTGGTATCATATTACCAAACATCAATATACTGATTCTTTATGACTCCTAGTAAAATGCCCAGACATGCCTCCTTACATTATAACCACAACGTCTACTCACTAAACAAGTTAATTAGTTAAATCTAACAGAGACTGAAAAACCTAACCTAATACAGAAAGCTGAGCTTGCATGTCACTGATCAAAGTATAATCGATATGTTGGATTACCCTACACTCCAACCCATGTTTGCATCTGCAACCCTCCAACACACTTTAGTTGCTTTGATATTACTGTTCTGAGGTCACACAACCTCTTTCTGGGAACTTAAGTGATATGCAGTTCTGTACAAATATTCATTTGTTCCAAAGGCTGCATGGCCATGGAAAGGGAATATTAATATAGTGGAGATGTGGGGGTGCAGCCTTCATATTATGGATGCAAGGGTGCATACTCCCCTGTATAATGGCTGTTTGTCTTATTTTTGTTGTATTTTAGGTTTCTTTTACCCTTTTTGAAATTTGTATTTGTGCAAATCTGTGATTATTTTCCACCTAGCATTTCATTTTGTAGTTTTTGTGTTCGGCATTTTGTGTTTTGGTGTGCCTTGAATCATTTTTGTAAATGTTTCACCATTCTACCACCAATATTACAATAGAACTGGAAATTCCTTTTTATATGCATAACAGAAAATGACAAATCCCATCAGCATCAACTAGTAAGTTAGCTAGTAACAGAAACAGCATCATAACAATTCTGTTGATTACAACAAGAGGTCAAGCAACCTATGTAGGACAGTGTATTTGCTGTAGATGTGAAATGCTGCAAACCAGTGTCATTATTTAGTCTGTTAATGAATCATATCTGTCATATCTGTCATATGGTTCAGAGAGCTGAAACAACCCATGAACTATGTTTCAGCACAAGTCAACAGTAGGAGAGTGAAAAAACTCACCTGACACAGTTAAAATTAAATAAACAAATAAAAGAAACAAGCAGCTAAAGGTCACTCAGATGAATTAAATGTATTTGTAGAAAAAAGTATCTCCAAGTGACCACCACAAGTAAGCATAAAAAGTTTATTACAGAAGTAATAAAACTGGATAAGCGCTTTCACACAGTGCATGCTTCATCTTAAAAAGACATACCCCAGGATTCAAAAAGGTTCACCATGAGTGGGGAGTCTTAACACAACCATTTTTCCACTCACAGTAATCTTTTCTGGTTCTGAAACTGCAAAAGCCACACCATGAAGAAAAGTTGTTAAAAGAGCTGCATGCTAATGCAGCAGTCTGGAGGAGGGGCTAATTCTAATTATCCATTTGATCTGTCAGAAATACTACTGGCTCACAATTTGCACTGATGATTAATTCAGAGAATCACTTAGCTGCATAAACTTTCACTGAAAAAAGACATCAGTCATGCAATCATACCAATGGTAGTGTACATAAGTTCACCAGAGATGTGGGGATGAAGGGTGTTAGTGTTTGTATGAGTGCGGACATTTATGTAGGGACATGATTTATGCTGGGTAAGTGTGTGTCTGTGTGTATTTGAACATACATGTGGGTGAATTGGTGAGTGCATGTGTCTGTGATAGTGAAGAACTGTATGTAGATATGTGTGCATGTGAGAGAGTGTGTGATTGAGTTATCCCAGTAGGCTAATGGCATCTTTTCAGGGGATGCCCAATGTGACATTTATACTACTAGGGAAAATTTAGCCAGAGCAACAGGAAACTTTCCCTACACTTTTCATATGGGGACACTATTTGCGGTAGCACTTCTGGCTTCTGGTCCAAGGGAAGAGGTGGCTTGAAGAAGCTGGGAGAAATAATGGAGTCTTTTGAAAGTAATAATGTGTTATAGTCATGTAAAAAAGTGAATTGTTTATAGTGGAAGGAGAAAAGGAGATGAAGAGCAAAGAAGTAATGTTCAAGAAACAAAACAATGAGGTAAACGTGAGTGAGCCTTTAAAGGAAGGAGTCATAAGTGGCAATGATGTAAAGGCAGTCACACCTTCTGAAGAGTATTTTGTGGCATTAAAAGAAAAAAAAATGATTGTACCTGTGATGGATTCCAAGGATTTCTTTCAGCAAAACCTTTTTTAGGGAAGAAGATTCCACACAAGTATGTGTTGTTACAACCCTCCAGTCGGGAGGGTTGCGGGATGATTTACTTAAGGACTTGACAAATATGAGTGTACCAGAAAGTGGTAAAGATATTTCCTGGGGGTGAAAGTATGGACAGAATACAGCAAGAAGATGGTCAACAAGTAAAACAGATGGTGAAGAAGTTATATATAGAATGATAAAGATAAGAACACAACAAGAAAATGAAGGGAAGAAAGATACTGCTGTAAAAAAAAAGAAATCATTTACAGTGATAATAGAAAAAAAGATTCTGAACTGTATATATAATAGTATAACAATAGTATAATGAGACAAGTGAAGGATATAGATGGTGTAATATATATTGCATGGAATCAAGTAGAGAAATAGTAAATAAGTATATAAAATATTTATTTAAAGGACAAAGTATACATACCCATAATGAATAGAAAGTAGAGTCTTTTTGTAGATAAAGACATTAAGGAGATGGAAAAGAATATTGTGATGGAGAAACTAGAAAAATGTATTGAAGGTAGTTAATTTGGAACCAGCAGTCGGTCCAGACTGAATAGAATACAGGATGTATACAAATATGACAAGATCACAAAAAAGGCATTTGTTAATGGTGTTATAAATGAATGGTTAAACAATGGATTTTAATATAAAGATCTATGTAGTGGAGTAATTAAATTTATATGGAAAAAAAGGTTGTAAAGAGGAAATCCAGAATTTGAGGCCAATAGTTTTGAATAATACAGATTATAGAATATTTATGAAGATTCTATAGAGAAGAATGGAAAGTCATATAAGTAAGGTTATAAAAAGAAATATATATGGTATAAAAGGAAAAAGTACAAGAGTTGCTTTTAATTATTAGGGAATTAGATGATATGTTACATAGAAATAATCAAGTTAAAATTATGGTAGGGGATATAAGTAAAGCATTCAGTTCTGTTCAGCATAATGTGTTATGGAAGATACTGAAAGCATACAATATACGTAACACGATTTCAAGGGAATATATGACAGCATACAAATTCTGTGTAGAAAGGACTTTGGTTAATGGCTGGGTAAGCAAAGAAATGATGTTTCAAAGAGGTATAAGACAACGTATTTCCAGAAGCAACAGCGCCATACAGGTAAGTTAAACCTAACTAAACAAACCTAATGTAACACACTTTTCCAAACATTTTTGCAGGGGGGCAAGCTGCGTCCCCAACACCCCCCCTACTTAAATATACCAACTCCAAGACCGCACTACAGTGGGGAAAAGGATATATATCCTCATCCCCATGATCACCCTGCTAGCAAAGGAAATTTATTCGGCGTTCTGATTTTCGACATTTCCGTAGTTCGCTGTTTTAGTAGATCGACGTTTATGTGTCGATGTAATGGCATTCGCAGATTTCAGCTTTTTTGGTTTTAATATAGACCCCTTGGAATATGTCTCAGAAAGCATAAAAATGCACAACAATTATGGAAAGAAAAAATAGAAATTATGAAAGATATATGTAAGTTTTGGAAGACATTTAGATTGTCTTTTAGAAAGAAAATTTATTTGATTAAGCCTATTCTTTTAGCAAGAATGGCATATTTAGCAAGTATCTTTAGTATCCCTGTTTTGTTTGAAAAGGAAGTTTATATTATATTTTCCCTTATTTGGGGCTCTAGATTAAATCTAGTATAGAGAGGTATATTATATGTTAATAGAGAAGAGGAGGCTTAGGACTGATTAGTCCTATAGTTTAGGCAGCATCATTACACTTTTATAAAATATTGCAATGTTTAAAGCATAATGATAATTCGTTATTAACAGAAATATTGAAGTTTAATTATAAAAAGGATGGCAGTATATTTTGAATAATAAAAGAAAGAGGTCATGAACCAATTATGAAATAAATAATTATCAAGAGAAAATGTTATCGTGGAAAATAAAATTCGATGAAACAGAAGATGATAGTAAAAAATGGAATACCAATGTTAATGAGCAAACGGTTTTGTCTATACCCATGGATAGAGCTGCCAAAAGACAAAATTGTAGCAGTACAGGCTAGAATGGAAGATGTAAGGAAATGGTCAAATTTCAAGATTTTTTATGGAGACTTAGTATACAAAAACTTCCAGTGAAAGCAAATATGCCATATAAGATGAAAAAACACAGATTATGTGTTTATTGTAAAAAAATTTGAGGCTAGTGAGCATGTGTTTTAGGATGTAGACAAAGCAAAACGTTATGGAAGAAGGTTGTTGATATGAGGTATTCAGAAGGAATTTTGAATGTAAATAAATTAGATATGGATATGATTGAGTATGGTTATTATAAAGGAAAATGCCGACATTTTGCAACAAGCATTTATAAAAATGCTTGTATAATATGGTTGATTTAGAATCAAAGAGTAAAGGAAATTTTGTTTAATGAAAAATAAGATTTAGCTACAATGTTAAAAAATAAGATTTTGGCTTTGGAAAATCAAATGGGGATCTCATAACTGAAAATATTGTTTTGTTTATCAATGAGATAATGAGAAAATGTTATTTATGTAAATAATGGAGATATTGTAAATATGTATTTATGTTTCTTGTAAATAATGTGTTTTATAATTAAAAGAGCCCTAATCTTTGGAGCTGCTAGATGGTGCTGAAGGGCTCCTACAGAAGCAAGGAAGAGGCATAAGGGGAGCAGCAGCAAGGAGGAGGAGGAGTAAAAAGCTATGGAGAGTTTGGAGATGAAAAGTGAGAATTTGGAAAAAACGGTTATTCAATATGGATCCTCAGAATGTAAATAAAGACTGTGTGGTGGATGCTACAATTAAGCGGCATTTAGCTGTTTCCTTGGAGAAGGAAGTAAGCAAGTCTGTTGAAGTGGCACAGATACCAGAATTGGCTTCAGAAAGGCTTGCAGATGATGATCTGTTAAAAACAATCAAGCAAGATAATCCAGATGACTCCTGTTTCATGTGGTGAGATAACTTTTTCAGAAGTGCTGAGCACAGTAATGTTGAAAAGTAACAGGTGATGTGGCAGCAGAGAATGCAGTAGTTAAAACTTATGCAACAGTGACACAAAGTAAAAGATGAAAGCAGCAACAAACTGAGAAGGTGTCTTGTTTTGTGGTAGCAGATGACATGTTAATTAAAACTTTTTTTAAAAAGAAGAGAACAACTGTGATAATAAGAACAGAAAATGACAGTGTAATAGATATATGTGAGAGAATTTAGTAAGTGTTCTGGGTTTTAAATCTTAAAAAATTCTGTCTTTTATACATGTTGAGACAGAGACATTTTGCAACTTAGCACATGGCATGAACTGATGATGATATTTCTTGAACTTTGCAATAAAAAGAAAGACTTTTATACTGTGGAACAATTATTGTTTACTGGTAGTACATCAAATGTTAAAAATGTTACTTTATAGTTTAGAACTGATTAACTAGAAGAATATGATGTTAAAAAAATAAATGCAGGGTCTATAGGAAACTGTTGATAATATTGTGAAAGTTAGAGATGAATGCAGGGTCTATAGGAAACTGTTGATAATATTGTGAAAGTTAGAGATGAGAGAAACTTATGTAATGGAGGGTAAAGGTTAGAAGTTGTTTTGAAATGTGAAAAAATATGGTGAAACACTTAAGTGTTATTTTTGTGTCTGGTTTTAGAGAACCATTAAGATATTCTGGCCTGCGTAAATCATATTTCTTTTGTAGGGACTTTTGTCATTTAATGAATTATTGCAACAAAATACACTGTAACCAGTGTAAGGAGAAGAGACAACAGCAAGATGGTGTGTACCTGAGTGTAGGTTGTATAAAAAGGGACAATTTTGGATGGGCTGTCAAGAGCAAAAACTAAATAATGAAAAAAAGGGGAAAGAGATGAAAACATACAAGAGGAAGGATGGCAAAAGGCTAGTACAGAGGGTGAACTTGGTGAAGAAAAAAATGTAAAAGAAGAAAAAATAAAGAGGGGGAAATGAGGGGAGAGAGCGCATGCAGGAAGAGAGGTCAGGAGAAGGGACCAATACTAATATTTTTTGAAGTTCTAGCCTGTGAAAAATCTGATTCTGATTGTCAAGGTTATTTGTACATAAACCTTGGAATATATTCAATTGGGGGAGAGTAAACATAAGAAAATGAAAATTTTAAAATATTTCTTTAAACTTTAAAAGAAGAAGAAAAACAATGTTAGACTACCTGGTAGTAAATGTAAACAGTATTATTAATGGTAGAAGGAAAATAGGCAAACCAGAATAGTGTGCTAAATGAGATGTGATATGGATGCTATTCTGTTTGAGGATTTAAGATTCCTGACAAGTGAAGAAAGACTGCAAATAGAAAAATTGTGGAGTGGAAATATAATATGGAACTTAGGATGAGAATGTTGTTCTGGAGTGACTGTGTTGTGTAAAATAAACAGTCAAAATATGAGATGTAATGTTGGTAAGGATGGTAAGGTTAACTATCTTGGATGCAAGGTGCCAAGAATGGTAGCATTATATGCATATATAACAAGCAAGGAAAGAGAGAATCTGTTTCATCAAATATTAGACTGTCATAGTTAACATGAAAATTATAATTGCAGAGGACTTTAATTGTGATTTAAGGGGGGAAATGTAAAAAGAAAGGGAAAGGTAAAAAAAATACAGGAAGTGAAAAAATGTGACAAATTAATTGTGTGGAACAAAAGGCAAAGTATTTATAAAAGGGGTCACTTGGATCTGATGCTGATTATTTTGAATAATTGGAGATTTGGAGGTGGCAGATAGTGATACAGTTGTGGCAGGTTTTTCAGACCATTTAGCAATATGGATGGTGGTGAGGGAAGGAAAGGAGTATATTTAAATAAGAAAGGGAATAAAAAGAATAAATGAGAGATTAATGATAATATTGGAGAGTGGGAAGTATTGCAGCAATGGAAGTATCATAGAACCATGAAGGACTTCTATAACATCTGGTCTGAATAATGCACTGAATTTAGAAAGAAATATCAAAAAGTTTTTTTTGAATGGCAGGATAATGTAAGAAAGGAAGAGAAAGTGAAGTATGGGAAAATGTATAGAATTGTATTAGAGAATTTAGAAAATAATGCAACTAAGTATTATGATATGGAAAATAAACATATAAAAGAAGTTGGAGAAAAACATAAAAGCATTACTGTTTAGTCAGAAATATTATTTATAAGGGTTGAGTTTTCTGCTTATTTATAAGGGTTGTGCTATCTGCATATTTATTAATAAAGGAGGATATTAGTATAATGAGGGAAAGGAAAAATGTTTAAAAAAGAGGTAAAAAGAACATGAGCAACTTATGAGTATTGTAGTACAACATGTGGAAAATATGTATAAGAGTAAAAATAAGGAGAATAAGAGTGAGAATCAAAAGTAAAAATAATTACCAGAACACGTTAAGGAAGAATTTGAAAAAGAAACTACTGGAAAGGCAAATGTTGGTTCAGTATCAGATCAGGCCCAGATGGCGTAAGGTATGGAATGTACAAGAAATTAGTAGATTGGCAAAGAATATATATATGTATGTATATATATATATATATATATATATATATATATATATATATATATAGGTCTACTTCATATGACCTAAATTTCATTTGGCTGAAATTCATTTTACTGAGACCAAAACATCGACAGTTCGAAAGACTGAAAACTCATTTGACTGAAACTCATAACACTGGCACTTTAAAGTTAAAGGTATATGCCCTTTTCTCCACTGTAGTATGATCCTGTAGTTAGTATATATAGTTAGGGGGGTGTGGGGGGGCATAGCCCCCCACATACTTTATACATTTTAAACCATACAAATCGATATTTACAACTGCAATAAATAGCTCTTTGCAGAAAACAGTATTTACCTAAACTATGTGAGGGGCTTCACCCCCCACACCCCCCAATGTGTGGGGCTGTGCCTCCCACCCCCCAACTATATATACTAACTCCAGGATCACACTACAGTGGAGAAAAGGGCATATATCTTTTACTTTAAAGTGCCAGTGTTATGAGTTTCAGTCAAATGAGTTTTCAGTCTTTTGAACTGTCAGTGTTTTGGTCTCAGTCAAATGAAATTTCAGTCATATGAAGTAGACACACACACACATATATATATATATATATATATATATATATATATATATATACATATAACTCTATATCTATATATATATATATATATATATATATATATATATATATATATATATATATATATATATATAAAATATATATATATATATTTATATATATATATATATATATATATATATATATATATGTATATATATACATATAGCTATATATATATATCTATATATATATATATATATATATATATATATACATATCTATCTACCTCTCTCTCTCTCTCTCTATATATATATATATATATATATATATATATATACACACACACGCACACACACACACGCACACACACACACACACACACACACACACACACACACACACACACACACACACACACACACACACACACACACACACACACACACACACACACACACACACAAACATGCACACACACGCACATTCGCATATACATATATTTCCAACCTTTCTTTGTGAAAGAGGGTGGAGGCTGGAAGTTGGTTTGAAATGTGAAATAAAATAAATCAAGGTGAAACACTTACCAAATCTTGTTGGTTGAGACCATATGATCGAGGTTTCAGAAGCTCGAAATTCTGAAACAAATCCAACAAAAAAAAAAAAACAACAGATAAAACATTTCTGCAGGGGGGTTAGCCCCCCTGCACCTCCCACACCAACGCCACTTAAATATTCTAACTCCGAGATCGCACTACAGCGAGAAAAAGGTAAATCTCCCGTTCCTCGCTGTATGCAGATCTCCATTCAGAATTTCGAAATTCTGAAACCTCGATCATATGATCTCGGCCATATGAATTTCAAGATTTCAGAAGTTGATTTGGAGGGCATGGTTGGCCTTAGGCATAGGCGAACTAGGCAACCACCTAAGGTTCTGTACAGGCCGGCCTCATAAAGGGCGTAATTTTAATGTACAGTTGTTTTCTGTTTTCTCCACTTCCTAAAGTACTTTACTTTTTTCTTCACTTCTCCACCCGACTTCTCCGCCCGTTCTATAGCATCTGTGCCCCCCTACTTCCTTAATCTAAAGCTTGACCTCACAGCACATAGTACGGCCCCCTACTATATTCTTCCATTCCCTCCTCCCTGCATCTGTGATCAGTCAGTAACTAACTGGCTACTATTCTTGAGCTTTATTTAAAGCATCCAATCAGAGATGCTTTCATACCACTGACATCCCTGGCTACTGCTCCAATTTTCATCTGTTTTCTGAAGAAAAAAAATAAACATTCTGCTTTTCTGGAAATGGACTTCTTACATACCTCAGGCTCTAGGAACTTTGTTTTTCTCTGCTTCTTGGTAATAGCGCTCCTGATTGTAAAGAAGTTTGCAAAGGACAGATAGAACTAAGTCCAAAGTCAACTCCATCAAGTCCACTCTGGTGGGACAGTCACCGACTCATGCAACAAACAGATCCATGGGTGTACTGCAAGTTGTCAGTGGCAAGAAAGGGTGACATCATGGCCAGGTAAGGGAACATCATAACCATGTCAGTATTTAAAGTTTGAATCTTAATTTCAGCTACTGTACATTAGCATTCTGGTAATGCATTGTGCTTTAACTTTAGCAGACTACTTACAACTGAAAATGAATGTGCATTAAGTGAGCAAATGTAGTTTTTAACATTATCCACAAGTAGCAGACAGTTTGCAAATGTATTGTGTTTGTCTCATAATATTGTGGAAACTTCTAAAAATGCCACAGGTATTATTTTAGGAGTGTGTATCTGCCATGAAAGCAGGTGTGTCTGAACTCTTGTGCCCAAGTGAGACAAAACACTGAGGCTGTATGCAAACTAGGGGAAGTAATACTGGACTCCATAGAGATGGTAAAACGGGCATTCCAGATGAGCACAACTGGAACTTGACCTTTGCTTCCTGTTGAATGAAAGCTGGCAACATGGTGTAAAGAGATCTGTATTGTTACTATCAAAGCGTCTATTTTTAACTTACTGATAGAGCCCAATTTAGATCTTTAAAAAGTTAGATCTTTAAAAAGTATGTGATGCAAGGGGTCCTTAGAAGAACTGATATAAAAGGATGCCACACATAATGCTTTGCAGTGCACATGGAAGTTAATCCACCAAGTCCACGCTATACACGCACTCTTTTTGACACCTGGGACTTTGGCTTGTTATGTCACCCTGCTGTTTTCACACTAGTGTTTGGATTGGAATCCTCAGCATAATTTACTAGTACATCAGAAGGGAATCACTGTACCTTCAGGAGCACCCCCCCCCCATTACCGCTCAGACTAAGATAAGCTGTTTTAATTGTGGGGCGGGGGAGGGATCTGCTGGTGGGGTCCTAGAAAAAAGTGAAAAGCGAGATGCATTGCTTTTTAAAATTTACTTCCATGTTGAGGTTTGGGTAGCAGGTGCAGGTTTGCAGATGATGGAGAGTGGGAGCTGAACAGGTATGTCGCATGTCAAAACCATTCACTTCCTCAAGCTTTCACCTGGTTGAGGAGCTATAGGTCCTTGAATTTTTTTTTGGACACTGAAGACGCATCAAAATGTGAATAATTTTCAGAGATTGATTTGAAATGGCACGTGATTACAGAAAAGCAGACAGTCTGATTCTCGGACACGTTTTATGATAGGAACAATGCTGATGAATATGCACCCATCTACTCAAGGCACACACAAAGATTTACCTCATACCTCTCAAGAAATCAAGGACAAATCTTTAAGAATCAGAGACATATCCAGAAATAACCAGGTGCACTTTTAAAATATAAGTGCCATCAGCTTTAGACAGTGACAGAATAAGAGAAAGTGAATTTAATATAGTCATTAATTCTAAAGTGTACTTCACCAGCATTTCTCCAAAAGTCAGCAGTTTTGGAGGGATTGAGGCCAGAAGTAAAATCTGAGTCAAAATTAGGAAGGTATGATTTACCGCCATTGTGGCTCATCCTGAAGTAATTTGATCTCAATGTACCAATACAGGGAGGATGCAACAGTCCACTGATGCTCCAACACCAATTGTCTAGCCAGTTACGATGTGCACATGTGGTGTGCATGCAGACACGTGCATAGCTTTGTGCAAACCACAAGTGAGTTTTGAACAGCTGGTAATCAAACCCAGGCATGTTTATATCACCCAAGGGTTTGGAAATAAAGTTGGATTTAATGAGGCTGGGGGATCTGTGATGATCATATCTCACAACAATCACTGATTTCAGGGACTTCTCAGATTTTGGCTTAAACTTTTGATTTGTTCCTCCTAATCTTTTTAAACTGATGATTTGGAGATAAAAGGGCGTGGAATAATTAAAAATACAAACTTATTTTGCTTCATAAAATGCATGTTAATTCACATTCTCTTTCTTCCTGTCAGCTTTTCAAGTAAACAATACTCTCAGATGTACAGATTTTCACAGAATGTCCAGAATTTTGCCTCACATGTTTGGTCTGTTTTTCATAAAATTATGGTTCTGGCAAGTTAGTGGCAAATCATCAAAGACTGAAGTTAGAAAATAATGACAGATATTTGAGTCTCAGACTTCATGCCCTACAGAAGATTAATTCTATCAACTTTCTAAGCCTGCAAGGGCCAGGTTTAAAAATTGCCCCTATCTTTGGGCCATTGCCCCATTTTTATGTATGGCTTTGTCTAGCTTTCTTGCTCTTAGAGTGTGAGAGGTACAGTATGATTACAGAACTAATATTTTAAGCCGTGTCTCTTATTAGCCCCTGATTATTTCTGGATTTATCTCTTGATTCAGGATATAAATGGTTGAGAGATGTGATGAACATTTTCTGAGATGCTCATTAAAGAGACATTCTAAATAGCATAGACTGAATTGCTATTCCTGATGGAAACAATACTTTGTGTGCCAGCCATGAAGACTTCCCATAATTTACAGACAGCCCTTTAGCCAGATCAAAATTTAGCTTATTCAAACGTTTGTGTTTCATAAGAAGAAACAATTCTGGTTAGGAGGACAAAAAAGAAAGAGTAAAGTGTCAGTATTAAACAGCAGACAAGACAAACTGTAAAAATAAAGACAGGTTATGCACACAAGCTGTGTGAAATTCTCTGCTCAAAGATGTAACCAAGCAGTACAATTTAGTCCATATTTTGTTTGTTCATAACAAATAACAGCTATATTAGACTTCACTGGAATGACAAAATTAGGGAATAAGTATTACCCCACCTGCTTGACTTGGTGGTTGAACAGGAATATATAAAAGATTCCATTGTATTTATTAAAATGCATAAGGCAAGTTCATTAATGCTCTGGCCAAATTTTCCCTAGGAAGAATGAATACCACATTGAGACTCCCCTGAAAATAGGCTGCAGGCCTACCGAGTAACGCAATGCACAAACCAAATAAATAAATAGTGAATAATCACTATAAAAATTATGCACAGAAATAAAAATATACTCAAAGGAAGATTTCTACTTTAACTTGTGTTACAGTAGCATAGAAAAGTATCACAACATCTCAACAAGTTCCTCAAAAATTTAATCTTTTAGCACCATTGCCACTCTTTAAAATGCAAGCAAGGCTTTGCCAGGATCAGTCAACAAGACATGTATATAACTCTCTACAGAACTGCTTCTATATTTTATGTTAGGCAGTTTAGTATTTTATTTTGAGTCTCTCAAGAACAGCATAACATTGCAGCTTTATGCTTGCTTTAGTATATTTTAATATCTTGTCTGTTAGTTGTGCATAGTCTTTTCCTTAATTGAATACTGTACTGCATTAGAAACTTACCTTCTAATGAATAACACTATTATAATAAAAATATGTTTACTGTCAATGCATATACACAGATTTTAATTAACAGCCCTTTTGTGCTTTGAGCACTAAAATGTTTGCTAGTAAAATAATTACAAGAAACATTTGTGTTCAGCAATGAAAACAATCTCAATATCTGCGCAAAGGGTTATGTAGTTAATCATTTGATGAATAGACATTTCGCAGTTATGACTTAGGTACCAAGGGCAAAGGCAAATTCATAGGAGTTTGTAGGAATTAATTAAATAGCAATTTTTCTGCATGAGACACTTTCTCATCATTTTATTCACATTATATACTTATCTCAAACTGACTTACCTCTTATGCTAGATAAATACCTGTATTTTTGCCAAAACACTGTGTACATCACATAATTGTTGAAAACTTACTATTTGTCCTTTTATTTGTAAACAAATCGATGATAATTTTTGTAACTCTTTTTTATTTTTGCCACCGTACTGGATGTTTTCTCCCAAGGTATCCAATGGAAAGGGGCTTCTTGTTGCCCTGTTGAACTTTCCCAGTAAACAACTGCAAATAAACAAATTAAAAAAAAAATGTTTGGTGGTAGTCAACAAGTCCTGACTAAAAGTTTGGGAAACAGGGATGCTCCAGTGGCCTGTTGGGATAAAGCCATGGCTATGGCCCAGCTGACCTGCATTCAGAGTAAGTCTGGGAGTTAGGAGAATAGCTGGTAGTCTTGGCATGGACATGGGGCACTGGCTGCTGGGCCGGTAAAGATGAGGTCCAAAGGAACCAAAAAAGGGTGAACAATGCAGCTGTTAATGAAATTGGGTTTTATAGATGACACCTTGCAAAGCTGGAGTATAAATGTTCACATTTTGAAAAGTTATGAGGAAATGCTAAATAAATTAAGTGTAGACTCATACTGATAATTAATGGAATTATGGGATAAAACATTCAGAATACTCAATGTCTTTATTATGGCCTCTGAAGCATCATTGTACAGATCCATCTCAAAAGGGGATTTCACAGTCATTGTACAAGATTACTTTTCTAGTCTAGAATAACTCACTCCATGAAACTGCAATACAATTCAACTTTTATTTCATAGTTAGTATAGCACCTCTAACCGAGGACTCCCCAGCATCTAATCCCAACCCTGCCCAACAGCCACATATCACCACATCCACTTTCACCTTGAAACTTATGCCTACATTCTATATAAAGTTACTCTTAAACAAACTTAAACCATGCTCTGCTTCAGCTGATGACATTCCAAGTGAGTACCTTAAAATAGCAGTCAATAGCATTGTCTGTCCTGTACTTATAAATAGGTCAGTCCAGGAATCCCACATTCCATCTCTCTGGAAAAAGTCACGTATTATCCCCCTGCACAGAGAAGGAAATTTAATGGACATTACTAACTTTAGAACATTAGCAGTCTTATCCCCCTCTCCAAAATACTTGAAAAATGTATCCAAACACAACTGATAAACTATCTCCTGCAACAAGAACTCCTATTCCCCACACAACATGGCTTCCATCCTTTCCTTACTACTAACACTGCACTTCTAACACATGTATATATATATATATATATATATATATATATATATATATATATAATGTGTGTGTGTATATATATATATATATGTGTGTGTGTGTGTGTGTGTGTGTGTGTGTGTGTACATATATATATATATATATATATATATATATATATATATATATATGTATATGTGTATATACATGTAGAGAGAGAGAGAGAGAGAGAGACATATAATGGCAAACTAGCCTCCTCCTTATTTATAGACTTGTCTAAAGCCTTTGACACAGTTTGTCACAGCAAACATCTGCTTCAAATGCCCTCACTAGTTCTCTCTGAGCTTACCCTTCAATGGTTCAAAAGCTACCCATCCCAAAGATATCAGTCAGTAAAATGGCACTTCACCCTATACCCATACCTCCCAGTCACCACCAGTGTACCACAGGGCTCTGTCCTTGGTCACCTCCTCTTTAACATTCTCACCAACTTCTAACATGCAACCACACAGCAGGCCTCCCTAATACAACATGCAGATGACTCCACAGTCAGTTGCACATCTGACAACATGGCACACCTCCACGAAATTACACAGCAAACTTTAACAGCCACTGAAACATGGCTTTGTAATTCACAGCTCATGCTCACCCCCCCCAAAAAAAAAAACAATTACTTTTTCCCCAAATCTCTCTCTCATGAAAAAAAAAATTAAAGTTCCCTCTTTTGCTAGTACAACCATTGAAGTCAATTCTCATAGCAATTTATTAGGGATGGTAGTGGATGATAATTTTAAATTTAATCTACATATGCACAATTGCATAAGAAAAACTCATCAAAAACTAGGGATGCTTTAGAGAACCAAAAACCTTCTCACCAATACAATTAAAACTTCAGTAGCCGCCATTTATGTCCTCCCTACACTTCCTTATGGTACTGCCATCCTTACTAACCTCCAGGCATCACAAAAATCAAAACTCAAATGATGCTATAATGAAGCTGCAAAATTTGCAGCAAGTAGAGCCCACCACTGTATAACATTAAAAAGTCTAAATTGGTTAGAACTACCCCATCAACTAGCATACACAGCTTCTTACCACCTATTAAATTATCCAACATCCATCTGCTTGAACAGCAATAAATACCATTCTACACAACTATGTTCCCAGCTGGTCATTATGATTCAAAGACCAAAAACTCCTGCCTTTCTACAAACCTGTCAAATCTGTTAGGCATTTTATGTACTCATAGCAACTTACTAAGGCCTCGAACCCTTACCTGTATCTTTCAAGTCAATAGCCACCTTCCCATCCTTCAAAACCATTTTAGAAGATTTTCTAGCCAAAATCTGTCTATCTTCTTGCTCAGTATCAAACTAAACTATATCCCTAAATGTGAACAAATACCTATTCATACCATACACCTCCTTACTCTCCTTTCTTCAGTCACTTCCATACATCTATCACTTTGCCTCCTCTGGCTTGCTTTCTAAATATACCATAAGTCTGCTTTTCTCTCACTTCATATTGCAGTTCCTATTTGTATTTTACTAATTTACCTTTAACGTCTCTATAGACTAGGTAAAATTTCTCTGAATGTTAAATCATTATCATATATAAAATGTATCTATTCTTAACCAATGTTTTCATATTATGTCTAATTTGGTATAATTATTCAAATTGCATATGTTTTTGTATTATTTTTAAAGTTTGTAAAATTATTATTCTTAAAATGTTTTTTGTAATACTTTGGAGCTTTTCTCCCCAGACCTTCACTGAAAATGGGCTCCCACCCAGTGGAACTTTCCCAGTAACCAAATGACAATCAATCAATAAATAATTAAATAAAAAGTCTCCTTTTAGGATTGTCATGTCTGAGGAAACTGGACATGTTCAAGAGTTGAATTTTCTTACAATACAATTTGCAAAAATTGTACAAAAAGTCTGATTTCTTTTGTGAAAACTTTCTGTGGGGAATTTAATAATGCCTACACTAACTTATTTTCAGTGTAGGCATAGTGGCACACTGCTTAATAAAAGTAAGCAGATGTGAGATTCAGTAAATGGAGCTGAGGGGTGTACACAGAAATGCGTGTCCAAAACCATATGGAAAATAATGTAAAATATTTTTATTTTTTTTAATACCCTGGGTACATTTGCACAGAGCACCCCAGTGCGCAGACTTGCCGTTATGGAAAAAATATAAAAACATTGTAAAAAACAGAATTTGTTATGCAACATTAATGCATTATAGGACCCTCTGCGGGGTATGCACAATGTAAGACTGCTGTGGTTGCTAATGAGGCAGGGCCTGAAACTGTGTAGTTTCCCGGTACTGTGCCCAGATCTGTACGCAAATGAGCTGGGGTTACTGAATAGCACAAATGGGTATCTGTGTCCACAAATCCTATCCATGTTGGGACAGAACCATGTTGGTGTAAACAGAAGAGGTAGCTGACATCAAAAGGGGGTATGACCGCAAACCTTTAAGCTCTTTGGAGCTCAGCAGTGCCTGTTTGCATGGTGCCGCACTCTGCTCAACAGGGGGGGGTGTCCAGTGACTGCTAAGCTTTGTTTACCTTCTGGGTCCATGTTTCAATGGGTTGAAGCATATTTGAGCATGTCTGCATGGCATGCAGCCATGCTGAGCATGACCTTCCCTGGGGGCATGTATGCTCACTGCTATGCCTTGTTTATCTGTGCAGCACAGATTTGCGAGATGCACAGCAGTGCTCAGCAAGAAAGGCTCTCAAAAAAATTGGCTGAGAAAGCCAATGATATATTAATTACTGATGATCCTTGTTTCACTTAAACTAGTGGCATTAAACCCCTTAATGATGTACTTGGCAGGTGGAATGCATCATAGGTAGCCAATCACACAGTCAGCACCTACAGCAGAGCACTATAATATATGCATACACCCTACAGTCTGATTTCTCCCATATTCTGCACCATTGGAGTGCAGACTTGGGAATTTTAATCTTGAGAATGCTAGGGGCTGCTGCAGGTCTGCTACATATGTATGTGCTACATAATGAGATCAATGCAGCTGCTGCTCATGCTGACCATAGGCCTAGACTGAGAAGAAGAAGATTGTTCAGTCACAGGGTAACCTACCAGGAACTACAAGTCTGGAGATTATAGAGCATTTCAGGGTGGACAGGGATATACTACAAGAACTCAACTCAGACCCAGAGCCAACAGAGCAGAACCCATCCCAGTGGAAACAAAGGTATGTGTAGCCCTTAGGATACTAGCTACAGGAACTTTCCAAAGACCAACTGGGGACATGATGGGGGTCTCACAAGCATCTGCTTCTAGGGTACTCCACCAGTTTCTGGATACAATGCTACTATATGCTAGTGACCACATTAATGTTCCCCACACCCCTGAGGAGAGGGCCAGCAGTATGTGATTCTTCTACTGTGTAGCACACTACCCTGAGGTACTGGGTGCCATAGATTGCACTCATATACACATCAAGGCACCACTCAGTTAAGAGGGTAGAATCTACGTCAAGCACAAGGGGTACCACGCCATCAACTGCCAGGTTGTGTGTAATGCCCAGGGCATTATCATGAATGTGTGTGCTGGCAGCCCTGGCAGTTATCACAACTCCCATATCTGGCACGCATCACAGCTATACCAGACGTTTGCTATGGGGGACATCCCACATGGCCATTTATTTGGGGATGCTGGCTATGCACTGGAACCATGGATGATGACACCCATCAAAAATATGAACCCACCCACCGAAGAATGCCATAAGGAGGCACACACACAAACCAACAACATCATAGAGTGTGTGTGTTGGGACTGTTGAAGTCACAGGTCCGGTGCCTTAATATATCTGGTGGATCCTTCCCGTACTGTCCAGTCACATGTGCACAGATGTTCAAAGTATGTGCCATGCTACACAATATGATCCTGTGGAAACAGCTGCAGCAGGATCATCAAAAGGAATGGATACACAACCCCCCCCACCAGTGCTTAGGTCACTACAGCCGCATCCACAGGGGGACTCAGAGGAAGAACCCCCTGAGGCTATCCCTGTAGGCAGATGTAGATGTGCCCGGTATGTCCTGGCCTTGGCCAAGAGAGAATGCATAGTACATGCACTGGCAACCTTGGGCCTT
The DNA here is from genome assembly GCF_019279795.1 of Protopterus annectens. NCBI lineage: Eukaryota > Metazoa > Chordata > Ceratodontiformes > Protopteridae > Protopterus > Protopterus annectens. The sequence continues at coordinate 805,646,725 of NC_056744.1, forward strand.
AGGGACTGACACATTATTCCAACTCACATACATATTAGTAAAAATGATGCCGGCCAGCCCACACAACCTGTATCTCACCATGTATTGACTGTGGACTGCATGCATCAGACAGAGTCAGCCCCTGAACTACAAGTCTGTCAGCTGCTGCAGTCACAAGATAAGTCACTCTCCTGTACACCACTTGTAAGGGGTACTACAATATGGCATCATATGTATAGATCTGTCACATATATGCAAGGAAATATAATGTGCTATATATATAGTGTGCTACTGGGCTACTTGCGGAGATCTATTGGGGGTTACTGGGCTACGTATACAGATCTAACAGCCACTTGGAACAACAGGTACTCTGTTCACTAGTATGTGCCCCATAATAGCCACTAGGCCACATGGCTGAAAACTCCACAACAGTATTCCAGGGAGATGCCAAACAGTGGGGCCACAGGACAGTCACACGACTGTCTATGCCTGCAGAGTATGGGCTGGTCATCCCCACCCCAAACACATCAGTATTCCCATACAACTGCTGTAACAGTAAGTCTGCAATAATATACCAGCAGAGCAGAAAATTCCTTTATCTTGTTGATAGTGTGAGGTATGAAACCTCTCTGTCTGGTGGCTGGTGGCTCACTGGGCCAAGGACAGTAGCATGTGTGATGGTGATCATGGTTTGAATCTGCCAGCATCCAAGATCTTTTCCATGTGAGGTACTCATATGGTGGTAGTCCCACAAACTGTCATAACCCCTCAAGCTGTTACTGTAAGAAAGCTGGACAAAGCCAGAGTGAATGGAGGCACAAAGGTCCATAACATACAGACAGGCATTATACACAGTCTGAATAACCTAGTAGGTGGCTAGTATAACAGCTGCAGGATGTAAAGGCCATCAATTAAATGTTTCAGTAGGTACAACAAGATAATGACCACTGTTTACAGTACAGCACTGGAAAACCACAAATGTATGAGGAACAGAGCACTCATATGAGCAAAATGCCGGACATTCTACAAAAACATGTACCGGGAGAGGTATGCAGACTGTCACACTATGTGTAGTGTTTCACCATGTACCCAGGCACATCAAATCACTCAACCTCTTAGAGCAGGAAATCTGGCCAAATAAAATGAATACAAGTGGGACCAAGGCCCACAAATTGGGACAGGGTTTTATATATTTGTTCCTAAAACATAGAATATCAATTGAATAACAGCTCCTGCATTAGCATGATTCTCCTGATGTGCATGGAGTATGAAAATCAAATGTCTGTCATTATTTATTTGCTTCAGTTTCACTGATTTGCCACTAATTTGCTAGAAAATGCAATGTTATGTGAAATGGGCCAAAAATATGAGGCAAAAGTCTGGACAGTCTGTGAAGCTCTGTACAGTTCTGAAGTATGAGTCACATATTAAAGTCAGCAAACATCTGGGAAATGCCATGGACAATATCAGGGAACTGCATTACTGTGGTTAACAGGTGCAGCAGCCAATGGCCTGCAGCACAAAATAATCCTGGAGTGGAGTACAGGTAGCTCTGGCCTAGAGTCACCTTGTAAGTACTGACAATCACATTGGGCATGCTCCTACACTTAGCTAACTTGAGCCCAAGTCTGTTGCCTCTACCACCCAAAGACCTGCTATTTGGAAATATGTTTGTACTGACATACAGCTAAGGATACATATCTGTCCCTCCCTATCCCCCTCACATTTGATTATTGTCTCTTTATCAATATGTAGCACACACACACACACACACACACACACACACACACACACACACACACACACACACACATATATATATATATATATATATATATATATATATATATATGATAAAAAGATGTATTATATATAGCTATATAAAGTACAATGATACATAGGCTCCCCATATACATCTACATAACACATTTACATTACTTACACACACAACCACATTTAAGGAGACATCCCTGTTATGCACATTTATATAGATATGGGTGGGGCTATACAAATGTCACCACATACCCCAGAATGCTGGGGTTATCTGCACATACACATCACAGCAGCTGTCCGATGGCACCAGACCAGGGCTGCAACAGTACATAATCCACACACCCACAGACCCCTGTGCCTGTGGATTGTCACCTTGTAGACAGACATAGGTACACAGGTGATGTAATGTGCAATGGGTGCAACGCATACCTTGGACAGGCCATATTGTCCCTGGCCACATGTCTGCCTATCAAACTACAAACAGCCACATATGGCCAGACTGGTAAGTGTACACATATAGCAGGGATATTACAAGGTATCCCACTCTTAAGACTCTAGATACAATAACAGTACCAAGCAGTATTACTCTGCAGGCCACACATGCTAACACAAACCCATTTTGCGTACTCCACAACTTCTCTACCTGCATCAACATGTACATCATATATAACCTGTGGCATGTGTGATAAGTACTGTGAATTGTAGTGTGTAATACTAGATAGGTAAGAGTTCTAATCTCAAATCATCCAACTGAGTGAGAGTGTGTGTGTGTGTGTGTGTGTGTGTGTGTGTGTGTGTGTGTGTGTGTGTGTGTGTGTGTGTGTGTGTGTGTGTGTGTGTGTCAGTGACTACCTGCTGGCTTTAACATTGGCCTCCTTTACAAGGCCTGCTGATGCCATCCACCTTAAGAGCTCTGGCTGAGAGTGTAGTATCAGATAAACAGTGTGGTACATGCGATAAGTACTGCAAGCCACAGTGTGTCCCAGAGATAGGTAGGGGTTCTAATCTTACAGCATCCAACTTGTGTGTTTGTGTGTGTGTGTGTGTGTGTGTGTGTGTGTGTGTGTGTGTGTGTGTGTGTCTGTGTGTGTAAATATTTTCCCTTGCAGCACTAGAGATATGCCCATGTGGCCTACCCATGTGCATTGGTTATGCATTTTATGGTGCTGTGACTAGCCGCTGGCCCTAAATTGCCATCCACTACATAAGCATAATTGATGTCCGCCACCATCTAGAGTTGTACGTGCAGAATACCCAGGTGACATGTATCAAGGGTAGTAGAGCGTGTCACAGGGTATGAAAGCATGATAACACTGACTGTCCCCATTGTCTGTGGCACACTGTTCTACACATATGCACCTAAGGAGCCATGCTCATATACTGGCATACCTTGCTGACATCATAGGTCTAATGTGCTGCCTTGCCATCCTGCACCGCTGTATTGCTGCCATGTGTCCACAACTGAACCACTCAGACACCTGGGACAAAAACATACTCAGGTCCATGACACACCTGTCATTCTGTAACACTACCGCCAGTGTACCATCAGGCAACAGACACAATGTCTGATGTGTAGTCATGACACCTGTCATCATACAATACCTGTCATGGCCCACAACAGCCACCATGGCATAAAACAACTGCAGTACACAAGCACATGTAAAGTTATATAGTCACCCTGTGCATCAGACACATATATACAGGTCCCCGTATTGATAGCATGGATGGCAGGGATGTGGCACAAGTATCATCACATGCACAGGGCATGGTGTGGGGGGTGCCAGAGGCTAGGCTCTGCCAAACAGTTGACAGCAAGTGTGTGAGTCAGGAAGGGGTGCTGGTCAGATGGGCCATGGAGAGGTGCTGTGTGTGTCTGTTGGTGACCTGCATGTGACAGTGGTGCTGGAATGTGCGCATGTACACAGTCAAGCCCAGTGCTAGCCCTACATGGGTGTATGGTGGATAGCTGTGGACTGTACATGGTAGAGTGAACAGTTTACCATCTCTGGCCATGAACACAGAAACTGGCTTCACCTGGAGTAGCACAGGCACCACCATGCCCAAGGTCAGACGTGGTGCTAGTACATGAGGGTGACTGCTATCTGCTGGGCCTGTGTCCCCCATGGGAGCACCCAGGACCACTTGTCCATGACCTGCCACATCATGATGTGGACAGCACACATCCCTCTGTAGCACTGGAGGCACTGCCACTATGGGAGCATGGATGTGCATGGCCACGTGGACTCTCAGCAGATGGTGCTGCTGGCCTACGTCCACATGTCCGATGCCCAACTCCAGCCAGATGTTCCAGCACAGACAATGTGCACTCAAAGATAGACACTGTTGCAGCCCACCATCTGTCTACTACATCAGTGAAATGATCCAGGGCATCACCAATGCGGTGGAAGCAATGCTGCATCCTTAACCCTACCATTTATCTGGTGTTGTGTTCAGAATGTGCCTGTGCCTCCATGACAGCCTGAAACATGTGGCAAGTGACCTGAGATGGGACACCTGCAACAGGAGATGGATGGGCAGCAGTCCTCCTTCGAGCACCCCTGTCAATCTGCCTGTGTGGGACCTTGTCAGTTATCTCTGGCTATGGCCAGTGTCTACACTCACTGACACCATAGATCTCACACTGTCCTGTACTATGTCACCACCCTCTGACTGTCCAATATTTGTGGCCTCTGGGGACTGGATATGTGTGTGCACACTGACTGTGTGTGTGGGGAGAATGGGGGCAGAAGAGGGATGTCAACCACTGGGACAGATTCAGCCACCAACAACCCCACTTGTGCCTCACTATGGCCACCATCATCATCAGAGTCCTATGAGACACCAACATCAGGTTGAGAGGGGAACAGACTCCAACCCCCCCCCCTTTTCACCTGTGAGAAGCAAGACAAAAGCAGTGTATTACCACCTGCACTATTATGTATGGTAATTCACACAGACTCATACAGATGAGGAGCCACAACTGCATTACATGTCCCACATCTTCTCATCTCTGATCCCATGCACAACACACAAATTCACAATATACACAGACAACTCAGCAACTGTATAACATGCACATCACCTACATCCGGGTAACATTGCCAGTACACTACACCTGTGAGGTATGCAATATGACAGTGTATGTGATAGAACTACACATTAAACCCAGTACACCTATCTTGAGAATGATATGCCAGTTGTAGTATCACTGCCTCAGGTATGTACGATCTCTCTATTGTGTTTGAACAAACATCTCAGAGTAATTGCCTCATGTATAGCAGGCTGCGTTGATCATAACTATAAGTGCAAACATATTAATGTGTGTACAAACACGCACATGTCATTCCCTAGGCTATACACTCTTGTTAATTGCTCCAAAATGGAACATGCAACTATTCTACACTGGCTAAGCACAACAGTTGTGCATAAGGTAAAATGGCAGCCCTTAACTTTCATAGGGTATGCATAATCTGTAAAACAGCAGTATCACACTTACCAGGTATAGGACCACAGAGTCCAGCCACACCTGATGGACCTATGAAAAGGTGAGAGAGAGGTATTGTCAGCAACACCAAATGTTGCAGTGTTACAAGGTAATATGTGGGTATATCCACATGTGCAGTAGCTAATGTGGTACTGGCTATATTGCTGACATTCTGAGTATGTGTGCACAACTGTGAGTAAAAGACAAAGCCCCTCCAATGGAAATGGACCTGGCACCCATGTACTGGTCTGTAGAGTCCACCACAATGACTGCTAATGTATTATACTGGTGAACACAGTAAGCGTACCTGGACAATCCTCTGATGTGGACACTGTGGCACCCACCTCCAGGATGTATGGTGTGAGGCATGGCTGGGAGCTGTTGGTTGAGCCTAGGTTCACCAGGATTTCCTCTGTGGCCAAGAGCAGTTGTTCTGTTGCAGGCCCTCCACTGGTAGTAGCATGATTCCTGGAAACAGCAGCTGCCCTTTGACGTGCGGCATTGACCATATCTGTGGCCCAGTGTCAGACCTGCTCATAAGTCCTCTCCTGTTGGCCAATCTGATTAACAGCCCTCACAATGTTGCCCCACAATGCTGCCTGCTGTTCATGATTGTGGTGACCCCCTGAAAGCAGGATGTGTTGGTGGAGTCTGAAGGCATCCAGAATAGCATCATTCTCTGCAGATGAAAATGGTGGATGTCTCCATCAGTATATCGTTCCTGCAAGACAACAAGAGGGGAACACATTACAGGACCAGATACGTGGATGTCCACTATGTACAGACCCTAGACACCCATAATGGTCTGCCCTATCCACTGCTCCCTCACACATCATACCCCATAGTCTGGCAATACACTACATGTACAGCTATCATCAAGACAGTAGCAATACTAAGTAATGTCCCTGTGTGCCATGACATATTCTGTTATATGTGTCTACACCCATCACTGCAGTGTACTGTGGTGTGTCCCCTATGGGCAACTCCCCAATAATATATCATACAGCCACTGTTGGACAAATAGCAGTGTGCTATTACAACAACTATATAGGGACAGTCCAGGAACACCAGTGTGCCATAATGGCAGACAGCAATGCAAACCTGCTGTAGTATATGTTTCCTGCAGGCATCATACCTCTCAGATATACAGATGTTTGCAGAATTTCACTATGTTTGTCTCATAGATGTGGCCCTTTTTGCACAAACTTGTGGATGTCTGACAAATGGTTATCTAATCATTGATGGTTCCCATAAGAAAATTAAAACAGAATCTGTCACCCATCAGACCCCTCAAAAAACACTTATTCTACAGTTATATCTGTTAGTCTATTCACATTCTAACTTTGTATGGCCGATATGTATACTCTGCTGCTGAGTTTGGGCCTTTGTTCCCCCATTAATTATGGCTTTGTCCTGATTTCTTACTGTGGGAGGTTGAGAGATGTGTTAGGTATAGCTCTCAATCAGACAGGGATGAATGTCCATGAAACAGGGACTGAGCCAGAGTACATCAGGGACATTCATGGATACTGTTACAGTGTTAGTACTATATATGTGTCACACTGACAGACTGAGATGAGGTGAATTACAGTACAGCGATTGATGTTACAGGAGTGCACACCCTTAGTTTCACTATGTCTTATGTGTAATCCACTTTCTTTACTGCAACAGCTGACCATTGTAGGAGGGATTGACAGGGACAGAGCAGAGATGTGATTCAAAGCAAGATAGGTGTGAGGCTTTCCTGTAGGTATTGGACAGCTGAGTATCACTGACATGTTAATATCATAGATCTAATACAAGGCTGCTGTTGTAATTCCTATTCCCCATACCTCCATCCTCCCATCTGCATCCTGTTTTATGGGGAAATCTATTACATACCTAGTAGATTGATGCATTCCTTTTTTGAAGCATTCCTCTTCAAATGCTTTGCACATACACTGTCTGTGTGAGTAAAACAACATACAAACCTGTTCCCCATAAGCAGTTGCTTGCCTTTTGTAGGTAATGCTCATTAGCAGGTAATTGCCTCTGCACCAATCTGTGGCTCAGACTTGCTTATTGCATCCAAAACAACTTAACTGTGCTATCATTAGCCAATGACATGGCACCACAGTGCAATATATAAGGCCTTCATGTAGGCCTTGGCCCCTTTCTTAGTTTTTGAGATGGACATTACTGAAGTGTTGAGATTACAGCATCTCAGTGCGTACGTGAAAATACTGTCCACCATAGAGATGTATGAAGTATGTCCACAGTTTTGCCTCATATGCTTGGTCAGTGTCCCATGACAGTGTGGTCATCTGGCAGTTCACTGGCAAACATTGTGGATCAAGTTCAGTAAGCGGAGAGAGACATGTGAGTGTCACACTTCATATATGTCATAATATGCATGCTAATTCAGTAGCTGCTATCCTATCAACTTACTATCTTTGCAGGGGCAAACTGTGAAACATGTATCTATCTCTGGGCCTTTGCCCCCCCTTATGTATGGTTGTGTCCAGATCCCTTGTTATAGGGGGTTGGGATGTACAGTCAATTTGTAGCAGCTGCCTTAACATACAGCCATGTATGTTCAGGCTGCAGCTGCCGCTGCAGCCTAGGACACATAGGGGGAGTGTGAACACTTTGGAGGCCAGCAAGCTGTACATTTACCTGTGGCAGCAGTGTCATTCTTGTTGTTACAGCAGAGCCAGGGTAAGAGTACCCCTTACAGTCCAAATGAGGCATGTGCTTAAGGTACATTTGTTATGCAACAGTGCCAATAGCAGAGTAGTAGGCAACATATAGTTAGGCAATATGAATATGTGCAGTGTGCCCCTACCTGCAGGCCTTTGACTTGCAAAACTGGGTTGCAGATAATTCAGTAGCAGTAGCCTATGGGGATTAAAATTGCTTGACTCCATTATTACTTGCTGTCTTCACAACAATTTAATTGAAGTGCAACATATTGGATTCGAACCCAGGACTGTGTATGGATGGCAAAATATTCTGCATACAAGGCATTTAACAGACTGCGTTACTGAGGCAGTACAGGAGCAAATGTAGTTGCCAGATATATGGGCAGACATACAGGCTGTCACACACGTTGTCTGCATCCATCAGTATGTGCATGGCTTTCAAAGGCAGTTGTTCTGCAGTAGGGTACCAGTTGAACATATGTACTGTGCCGCTGATGCCTTAGCAGTTGTGCTTAAAGATATTGCATGCAATAGGAACATTTACCTGCTATCCCAGGCCTCATGTACTGCCATTATTATTTATTTGGTTGTCTACTGGTGTATTTTTGCATCAGTTTCCCAGGTAAACTCCCATTTTTCGCATTAGGTTTGCATTCAGTCTGTCAGTGGCAATCAGTGTGTATTGCTTGAAACATCTGTTTTAATTAAGATCTGTGATCTCTGTGGCCTAGTGGTTAGTGCAGTAGGCTGTAGTTGATAGGGGCCTGGGTTTGAAACATGGCAGGGGTAACTATTTTGTACATGTGCCTAACACTGTGAGAAACACATAGGTTTATTAAGGCACATTAAAGCTCATTTAAGCAGATTTGCGTGGTGTGGTGCTCCGCTGTGCTCTGAGTAAACCTGTGCTAAAAAAATTAAAAAGAAAAGAAAAAGGGGGTGATAGGACAGTGGTGAAATGGGGACAAGCAGAGGGAAAAACATACTGAAAGGCAGGTAGTGATGTGCATGATGGATGTAGGAAAGGACCATAGCTTTCCATTTCTTGTACAGCAACAGCTGTGCATTTTGACAGATTTTGTAGATGAATTTGGACCCCAGAGAAAGGGGTGAGGACAACATAAATGTGTTGTCAAGCCAATTGGACCAAATTAGTTGTGTCCAGTGGACACTTGTGCGAAATGGAGAGATATGTGTGGGGCAATATTTTTTTTTTGTGGGACAGGTGCCCATTTTCTTTTTTTATAAGGAGAGAGTGGAATGTTGGGGAAGGAATATAGGTATGTGTGGGGAGGTAAGATGGGTAGGAGACAATGCAATTGCAGACAGACAAGACAGACAAGACAACAGATGGAGCAGTGTGTGATGCATGAGGGGGTAAAAACCTTGGACAGGGAGGGTGTTGTGGAATCAGAGATGTATGTGCCTCCAGACAGCAGCAATGTGACTGAGAGCTCCACCCATGGGCGGTCAACACTGCTTCTTCATTGCCCCAAAGGCGGCTGTGCTGGAGGCTGGGCACCAGGGCCAGCCAGTCCCACCAGATTGTCCAGTCTGCCCTCAATCTGGCACAGTCAATGTTCATAGCTCCTATGAACAATTCTGCATACCATGGCTGGTAGTTGATCTTGGGTGATTACTGCCCCTCTTCCACCGCTCCCGGGGGAATGGGCCCCATTACATGAGGCAGTTCTACCCGAAGATGATTTAGGGCCAGTGGAGGTGGCACCACCGGCCTGGGTCACAGACATGCTAGAACCCTGTTCTATGGCCAGTTGAGGTAGGATAGGCAGATTACTGGAAACTGGCCTACCTTGACGTGGTGTGGTGATGGAGGTGTAATAATAAGTATAGGTTAGTTATGAAGAAAATCATTGTTAGTAATAACAGCATTCCAGAACATTGGAAATAACCCCATTACATTTCAATGCATATTATGTGAAACACAACAATAAATAACAGAACAATCAGTATATTAACAGCATGCCAGTAACATTTACAGCATAAGGCCAACAGAATAGGTCATTCAAAAAGATATGCTAATATGCAACCATTTTAATACATACAATAATAAAATGCATGCCCCAAAATACAGTTTCATTTAACAACATATGTTAATAGTAAACCATAACCAATAAATAACAATAATAAATATATGAAGATAAGGGGTGGGGAGAGAGAGAGAAATACAGTCCAGTAATACCATTATAGGCTCTATAGCTGACAAGAGTACTGCTATTTAGTCTACAGGTCTGTCCTTTCTTTGTGTAAGAGTGACCCTATAGCTGATGTAGCATGTACATACCTGTCAAGCTGTCCACATGGGACAGTATGGGTCAAGCATTAACAACTGCAGGTACACAACTACACAGAACACTTGTACATTAGGTGGACCTATATAATTACCAAGGGGTAATGTTGCTGATGTAGTGATTCTTTGTTATTTACATATTCATGTCAATGAAAAATCTGTGACAGAGGGATTACACACTAGTAATCACATTATGTGACAGCGTGACACTAGAGAGACATGTATGTGTGCAGTACAGAGAGTAAACAACTATCATGCCTTGCTTGGCAGGCATGGGGATAGAACCCAATAGCAGTGACTGCAGAGGACATCTGCATCGACTGTATTAATTGACTGCAGCAACCTTTAACAGACACTCCAGGCATACAGCTATGCCAAAGGTTACACAATTTATTTCATTGATTTTATTTTACACAAAATTATTTACTCATAATATGGGCTACCTCACCCATTTACCTGTAGTTCCTGTGGAGAGGATATCTATTAACTTTACATGACTGATACTGTAATATTTAATGCTACATAGCACTAGATTCAAACCATGGTCTGCATGTGGCAAAGAGTACTTCATTCAGAGCATTTAGAAAACTGAGCTACTGAGTCACTGCTGATTATGGACTGACTGATATTTGCCTAGAGCTCACCTGGCACCACAATACGACCTGGTAATAGTAGTACAGTTTTATACTAGACTGCAGTGACAGTTGAATACATATGCATGAAATTCAAGAATGACTGAGATAGTAGGTAACCTATACATTACTACACAGAATGCAGGTGTACACAATATATTGCTAGTGTGTTGAAATATCTGTGACGTCAACAAACAATATGTGATTATGGGTTATTATTTGCAATCTACAACTATTACACTATTATACCTGACTGCAGCACTGTACCTCACAGCCTGAATGCATATAGCTGACATGCAATGGTGAAAACTAGACAATCTTGATGTACACAATTTACCTTGGTGTTATTGCTCTTGGTTCATGTGTAGTTGCAGAACAGTTGTCAAAATTAATTTCTTACAAAACAGCTCTGATTCTACACCTACTGTACAACAGACTTTATTAGATATAACTTCATGCAGGTATCGATATTATGTCATGTTTTTCTTGCAGAACAGTTGCCATAATTGATTTCTTGCAAACAGCCCTAATTCCACACTTATTGCACAACATACTTTATTAGAGACACCTTTATGCAGTTACTGATATAGTTTTGAGTATTTTATTGCACAACAGTTGTCATTATGCAGGTGTCACAAAACAGCTGTAAGTCCACAGTTATTGCACTATAAACTTTATTGCATATACTGTATTACGGTTAATGCTTTACTCTTCCCTGCTTATGGCACTACAGTTGAAAATATGAACTTATTGCAGTACAGCTGTAAGCCCACATTCATTGCAATACACTCTTTACTGTATATTCCTGATTGCAGTTAATGCTTTACTCTTTTTTGCTTATTTGACTAGAGATAGCAAACTACATCTGTACTCACCACACTCCCGGTGCAATCTAGTCAAGCACCCAGAATGCACTTTGATGTTGCGAGCCCTCTCCTTTGCAGCTGTTGGAAGAGATGAGCAACTTTAAGCATACCAGTTTAGCAGACATTCAGATTAGATATTAGTGTTACACACGTAAAGGTACTTACATACGTGTGGGACATGCCCTGCCTGGAATTCTTGGACCCAGGTGTCCAAAAGGCCCCCTTATGTCTCTTCAAGTCATTGTAGCGGTGACAGCACTGCTCACTTGTGCGGGGGATACCAGTTGTACTGGTGAGGTCCCTTGCCAGCTGGTCCTAAGCCTCCATCTTGCACTCTAAGACCTGGTAACCTCCCTACAGAAGCTAGCCTTCATGGTTTTTAATAAAGAGTCTGACCATGACCCTGGACTCCAGGATGCCCTAATGCTGCACCCGAAAGTGTAAACCCTCACCAATGCCTGCCATAGTGTATCCTTCAGAGAAAGAACTCCAACAGATTATGTTGTATTCATGCCTATTGGGCTTAATATAGCCTGTTTACCTGTCCTTAGATGCCACTGGGCAACATTTTAAAATGTGGGGCATCACTTAGCACTGTGCAAACCAGTGCAGCTGAGCTAAGTAGAGCGAAAACTGGAATATACCAAATGCTTGGCATTGCTTAGCAGTGCGCAAATCATCCAAATGTTGCCAAATGGTGCATAAACATTATCAGCTGTTATTTTGTTTATGGAGTAGTTAGCAGGTCTTAGCGGATCTAGCAGAGCTTATCTGAGCAAAACAGGCCAGTATTTAAAAATAATTTGCATAATTTCTATTTTGAACAAAAATGCTAACTTCACCATGGTGGCCAAGTGGTTCTTTTCCTGGGGTTAGTTTTCGATGTTCCCTGTGTTCGATGTTATCAGGTTTCACTGATGTGGTCTCAATAAACTGGGTTTCAACATTGTGGTAAGTCGATGTTTTGAAGTAGGCCAATATATATATATATATATATATATATATATATATATATATATATATATATATATATATAATATTGCTACATTATGTTGACAGTCAACAGCAAGAACGTCGACCACAAAAGGTCAACATTGGAAAAGCTGACACTCAGCTGTGTATGCAAAATGATAAACCACACACACGAAATTTAATGTTAACGCTTTCGTACACCAGATGTAATGTACTTCTTCAGACATTATTTCCCAAAATGCAAAGGCTTAAAAAGCATCATTGTCTTACCAATTAATTACATAAATTGCTTAATCACAAGAAAATTCATTGTTACTTAAAGGAACATACTAGGTTCTCTCTTAAAACTCTAATTCATAATACAGAAATATATTTTTACTAAAATAAATCTAAACTATTAAAAAATATCATGTCTGCATTGCTTACTGTGCTTATTCCCTTGTTTCACTTGAAAGAAAGTTACTGTTTGTCATTTTTGCATTTAAGTTACCTGTAACACATTGCATTTAAGTTACCTGGCACTTGCTCACTAAAGCAATTATATAAGTCAGCACTAAAATATTAAAAGCACTACACCCTCACAAACTCCCCTTGAGTACCTCGTTCCCCATTGGCCCTTTTTTTTCAATTATAAAGGAATTCCCAATACTATTCTAGCATGTCCAAAGGTCAGTTGTCAATCTCCTCTCCGGTCCAGCTGGTGAATCTGGGAATCTTGAGGCAATGTTACAACTGCCTCATGTACACAGACAACCCTCTCCTCCTACCAACAAATTCCAACACATGTGAGAGATGCAACCATATAGCTATACTGGAGGCTAAGCTCTCTCAACTCAGTACTGGTGTAACCAGTCAGAAGGAGAAGGAAACCACACTCACTACAATTCCAGTCTCACATAGACCTACCACGACAGCAAACCAAACACATAAACACACAAAAACATACTCGGAGGCTCTAAATAAAAATCTGCCTAAGCAGCAGAGACCTCCAAAGCAGACACCCAAGCAACCGCTACACCAAAACAAAACACGTGCAACACATAGCTCACAAAGCCAGTGTGCCGAACAGCCACAGCCCTTAAGGCTAAACAACACACCTGATACACTTGTAATAGGTGACTCTATCGTCAGGCACACTGACGTCCCACTCACCAGGCTAAATAAGGAGAAGGTCACGGTGAGCTGCCTGTTGGGTGCTAGGATCCGCCACATAACACAAGCACTCAGGTCACTCCAAGGCAAGTATAAATATGACTCAGTCATTGTCCATGCTGGTGTGAATGACCTGAGACTTACCTCCCTGGACTACATGAAAGGAGACATAGAGGAGCTCTCTGAGCATGTAGCCCAGGTCGGTATGACCCTGACCTTGAGTAGCATCTTACCCTCATCAAGAATGATGCCACAATATGAAGACAAGATGATCAATTTCAACAATTGGCTTAAGTATTGGTGTCATTCAAATGGGATCCACTGCCTGTCAGCCTGGGATGACATGCTCGACAAGCCACGATGCTTCGCTAGGGACGGCTTGCACCTGTCACCCCTGGGCTTTCGGATATTGGCAAAGGCTCTTGCTACCCTCATAGTGTCTTTTTTAGGCAAGGCTCAAAAGACAAACCCACCTCCATAGGTATCACAAGGGATAAGAAACTAAGAGTAATGCTACTCAATGCCAGAAGTCTAAACCTCAAGATGCACGCACTTGAAATTCTCCTTAGCATGGAGAACATCGATATCTGTGCAGTAACAGAAACCTGGTTCAAGGCTCCCAAGAGCACCCCGGTACTACCAGGTTATACCTCATACCATGCTTTTCGGCCCCAAAACTTGGACCATACCACAAAAGGAGGGGGAGTATCAATATTCATCAAAGATACCCACGCCTCCAGGTTGGTGGCACAGCACAAAGCATCAGAGACTATCCATGTGCAACTAACAGTGGGTAAAACTGCCTTCCAGTTTATAGCCAGCTACAGACTACCCTCAGAAACCCAGGAACCCCACTCGGCCTTCCTGAGAACACTGGAAAATATGAAGGTCTCTCCACACACCATTATATTGGGTGACTTCAACTACCCAAACATAGACTGGGAGCATTACTCTAGCTCCAACACACTAGCCCAAAGGTTCCTAGAATTTATAAACTCAAATGCTATGGAACAACTTGTTACCACTCCCACAAGAGGGGAAAACATACTGGACCTGATTATCACCAACATGGGAACTCTATGCTCCAGACCAGAAATGTATCCCTCACTGGTAAGATCAGACCATAAACTAATCTCACTGGATATTCACATCCCAACTCCACCCCCTGCCCTGAAAACCACAGTGAAAAACTTCTCTAAAGCAAATTTCACACTCCTCAAAACCAAGATGGAATCCTTCAAAGCCCCCGGGCCTGTGGAAAATATGGCCCAGACTGCAGAATCCTCTATAAACGCATTCTATGAACACCTTCAGGAATGCATGGATCATGCAATCCCAAATAAAACCAAGACCCAATCCTCCAAAGGCAGACATCCTGTCTGGTGGACCCCAGCTATAAACAAACTATACAATAAAAGGAGGAAGCTACTACATGATAGAGCAAAATCCCAAAAAGGGAAGGCATCTCTGATCAGTATTAGCAAAAAACTACGGGCACTCATAAAATCGTCTAAGGCCAGCTTCGAGAGAAAAATTGCACAGGACACTAAGGATAATCACAAGGCTTTCTTTAGTTATGTTAGGAACCTGGGTGGGAATTCCCAGATATGCTCAGTATTAGTCCAAAATGGCAAAAAATACACCAAACCCACAGACATTGCCAACATCCTAGCTGACAGGTTCAGCGCAAACTTCTCCCCCCTCCCCACCAAAAGGGCAAATATTTATCCCAGCAGAGTGCTGCCCCCCTGACATCTCAGATGCTCAGGTAAGAGCTGCCCTCTCCAAAGCAAAAAACACAGCATCAATGGGACCAGACGGTGTCCCGGGCTATGTCCTACATGAACTCCAAGAAGAGGTAAACCCAAACATAACACTACTGCTCAATCTCAGCCTTACTACAGGATATGTACCCAAAGAGTGGCGTACAGTAACAGTGGTCCCTCTCCACAAAGGTGGTGCCTCAACGGATCCTGGAAACTATCACCTCATAAGCCTGACTAGCTTGGTCTGCAAAGCTATGGAAAGGATCATCATGGACCTCATAAATAAAGATATTGGGGACCTACAGACACTGGATCCTACCCAGTTCGGCTTTGTTAAGGGCAGATCCTGCCTCTTAAACCCGGTTGATTTCTTTGAAACAGTCACCAAGGCCATTGACGAGGGGAAGGTGGTCCACACAGCCTACCTGGACCTCACAAAAGCCTTCGATACAATACCCCACTCTGGCATTATAGATAAGCTCACCAGCTTAAATATAAACCCCTATGTCACTAGATGGGTTGCAAACTGGCTCAAGGACAGAACCCACATGGTTAGAATTGCTGGAGCCATGTCAGACTCCAAACCAGTTACAAGTGGCATCCCACAAGGCTCAGTCCTGGGACCTCTCTTGTTCGGTATATATTTCTCGGAGGTACAGGCCAACACGGAAGGACTGTGGCTGACTAAGTTCACAGATGACTGCAAACTGGGCACCATAATCGACTCTCCAGCTGACACAAGCATCCTCCAAAAGGCCTCATAGAAACAGACAACTGGTGCCAGAGCCATGGCCTCAAGCTAAACGCCAAAAAGTGTATAGTCATCCCCTTTGGCAAAAGCAAAGTGCCCACAAATTACCACATAGGTGGTAATCCATTAAGTACAGATGAAGTAATTAGGGACCTGGGGACCCAAGTTGATAGCAATCTCTCATTTGACAACCACGTGGCCAAAGTGGTTAGAAAAACATTTTATATAGCCCACCTAATCATGAAGGGATTCACATCTAGATCAGGGGAGGTCATCATGCCTCTTTACTTATCCCTCATCAGGCCCATAATTGAGTACAATGCCCCTTTTGGGATGTACCTTACCAGACACCTGCAGCAACTGGAAAGGCCCCAAAAGTACTTCACCAAGAGGATCATAGGGCTCAAACAGATGCCATATGCTGCCCGGTTAAAGAAACTACAGCTCTGCTCAGTGGCATACCGCCTGCTCAGAGGCGATCTGTGGCTGACGTATAAAGTCATGTCCAACCCAGAATTAACAGACATGCTGCAACTCAGAAAATCCAAATCCCATCGAGCTACGTGCTCGAGAGACTTGAACCTCAGCACTGAAATAAATAGGACATGCTGGAGAGACAAATTCATAACCCAGAGGCTCCCTTCACTCTGGAATAAAATCCCAGTCCAGGTTAGGCAGAGTCCCTCATTGACTCTCTTCAAGAGGAATCTTGATGAGTGGATGGGAGATCGTAGGTTTACCCCGGGTATCACTTCTGTGTCACTGTTAGACAGAGGTACAGTATACTAACCTCGAAAAAGGGCATAGCAAAATTAATTTAAAATGGGTGGCGAAAGCCAAACACACTCTGGCTAGGCTTATAAATGCCCTAGGGCAGATAGCCTAGTATGAACCTATGAACCTATGAACCTATGTACATAGTAATATTAATAATAATAATAATAATAATAATAATAATAATAATAATAATAATAATAATAATAAAAAACATAATAATTAAAAATACTTTGATCAAATTTGTGTATTCCTATACATACACATACTGAAACTTGATTCATTACTAAATCAAACATCACCTATCTAGTGCTTTTAACTTTAAAAGACATTTAATGGAGCATGTCTCATTAAGTCCAGGATAGGTGTATGCATTGGTCTGGAGCTGCCACATTAATTCTCTTTCTTCAAGCTTAAGCTCCCATGGACCACCCCTAATGTTTCTTTCGACATATTCAACCACCATAAATTGAAAACTGTGGGACTGAAATTCAGCTATATGTCTAGCTAGGGCATTAGTATTAATATTCCTAGAAATACTATATAGATGTTCATATATACACTGTTTAAAGGGGCGTTCTGTCTTGCCCAAATAAAAAACTGGACACTGACGACAGGTAGCCAAATAAACTATACCTTGGCTTTCAAGGAAAATTTACTCTTGATGATATATTTAATCCCACGAATTAGTACGTGTGTACCTGTCTTAATGTACCGACAATAATAGCATTGTCCACATTTATGCATACCCCAAGATTGGCTATAGGTGATACTGGGTGCTTCTAATAATGCCTTTAAATTAGGTCCTCTTTTATAGGTCACCAAGGGCCTCATCCCTAAAGCATTCATAATTGAACAGTCTTCTAAGATAAAATTCCAGTTGTTAATTAGAACATTTTTGAAACCTACAGCATTAATAGAATATTGAGGTTAAAAAACTGGTAACATAGTTGTTTGAAATATTCCTATTTATAGATTCCTTATTAACAGAATGAGTTGGTGAACAAGGAACTAACTCCTCTAGAAAATGACCTCTTGACAAAATGGGCTTGAAGTAACCTCTCTCTCTTTTTATTTTTCTTCCATAATAAGGTGGTCAATAAGGGAATCCAGGTACGCCTGTTTGATAAACATATTTCTAAGCTTATCACATTCTTTAAAGAATTCATCATCTCTAGAAATCATTTTCAAAGCCCTTACCAACTGTCCTTTGACCCCTGCTCTTTTCTGATGGTATGAGTGATTACTATGGAAGTGTAGAAAGCAGTTGGAATACGTAGGTTTCCTGTATATTTGTGTTGCATATCTATTATGTATTCCATCCTTATAAAGCCTTATGTCTAGGAAGTTGATGGTCTGGCTATTAAATTGGAAAGTCAATTCCAAAAAATTGGTAAAACAAGTCATCACCTCGACCAATTGGGTTGCTTCCCTTTCTTCACCTTTAAAGATGAAAAACATGTCATCTTGGTACCTAATGTACCAAGCTACTTTTTCTTTAAAAATTTGGTTCTGAAAGAGAAACGTTCTCTCCCAAAATGCCATAACGGCATTGGCAAAACTGCCACCACATGGGGAGCCCATAACAACCCCTGATTTTTATAGAAAAAATTCCCCTTTGAACATAAAATAATTGTTGCTTAACACAATTTCAAGCAGTGCAATTATAACATCAATATCTGTTTCTTCTACTTGTTTAACTAGAAGAAATTCACAAACCCATTCTAATCCAAGATTTTGGGGTATGACTGTATAAAGATCTTTAATATCTACAGTCAAAAAGTTATAAGAGGAATCAAAGGGTAAGCTATTAAGGCCTTCTAAGAAGGCCAAGAATCACGACAGATCTGTGGTTCTGACTGCAAAGGTGATTTTAATCTAGAATCAAATCACTTAGCACAGGCAAATGTGATAGACTTATGTCCATCTATTATGGGACGAAAGGGTGGGTTCATGAGGTTTTTATGTATTTTCGGTGTACTGAAAATAACTGGGATGAGTGGAGCTGGCATACTGAAATACTGATATGTATCTATTGAAATAGAAGCATCTACAAATAGACCACTTAAATAAGATCTAATGTGTTTATATGCCTGATTAAGTTCATTTAATGAAACTCTTTCATAATTATTGCTTGTCAACATAGATTACATTCTTCTGTCATACTCGGTTTCATCCATAAAAATGATACCCCCACCCTTTTCTGGTTGCATTACTCGGATTGTTTGTTATATTATAGCCTTGAACCTCAGGGTTAGTCCGATTATTAACCAAAGCTCTGAAATGAACTTCACTTCTTCTTCTTCTTCTTTTGGATTTTTCCTAGTTAGGGGTCGCCACAGTGGATCACCCGTCCACTCATGATTGGTAGTAGAGTTTCACAGTGTCGAGCTGCCAGCCTGGTGCCCAACCTTCCACTGAAGGCAGCTGAAATGAACTTCACTAATTTTTTCAAATAAGGCAAGAGTTCCCTGTAATGGGGGATTGAAAACACAAGACACACATTCACTCGTCACCATACTAGCACTATTGTCAAACATAACATTTAAATTGAGTTTACGGATGAATAATTTTAAATCACAGATAGTTTTAGCTGTATTAGCTTTACAACTGGGCACAAAATTAAAGCCCTTTGCCAAAAAGTCCACCATTTGTTGTGGAATGCTTATTGAACTGAAATTATAAACATTACAGTCACCTTGTTCACTTTTATATATAGTCAAATTGTTCAGATATGCTTCCCCGGTTGGTGCTCTTGTTGCCTCCCTGGTAAAAATCCTGTCCATTACTATTTTGTTGATCGTTTGCATTATGTAGACTTGGTCTTTGTACATCCTCACCATACAGGCATTGTTGATTCCCTCTAATGCGTTCACTTCGCCGAACAACAGGGTTAATTTGGCCATTAGTTTCAGACTCAGTATCCATGATGTAATCAGAGTGAGCACTGGTCTGGCTTACTGTAAGATGTCGTGTTATGGAGCGGCTTATTAAAACTATCTGGTGGATCCGGATAAGCCCTTTTTTGATCGTATTCAAGTTTGTCTCTTTTCAATTTATGTGTTTTAGTGTCCATAATCTTTACAATGAGAGAATCTATGCTGGAAAAAATCTTTTAAAAACATATTCATATCTACTGAACTCCGGATCTGTTTTGATCTCCTTGTCAAGAGTCTCAATTTGTGCTTGCAGTTCATTCATTTGCTTGTCATAATTGACAATTAGCAGTTCAAGAAACACGAGATCTTGTCTATTAAACATGTCCACCAAATGTAAATGAAATTCTGAATTTTTAATAAGGCCGGA